>NW_024962268.1:13073839-13405067 GCF_019238085.1 Lagopus leucura | reverse complement strand
CTTTTCTTTTCTTTTCTTTTCTTTTCTTTTCTTTTCTTTTCTTTTCTTTTCTTTTTTGTCTGTCTGTCTCCTGGCATCAAGAATGGTTCAAGAATACTACTCATATACCCTTAATATTATGTTCTAATTATTACTTATCATATCAGACATTTATCAGACTCATTTGTTATCTTATAGGGTCTGGAGTTAGGAAGGTGACATTATCCCCAGCAGAGTCCTGAGCCAGTGACTCGTGATGGAACAGCTAAACAGCTCCCATACCCATCTTTGACCAACAGAGTTCTATCCAGACATCTAAATTGTAAACTACATTCCTCCGAACTTTTGCTTGTCAGCAAAAAAAAAAGAAGAAAACAAATTTGTGCTGATCTTGCATGAGTCTTTGCCAGATTTCCTGTACAAACTCACAAAGAGGAAGCAAAATCTGAAAGTGAGATGAGAAAAAGCTTGGAGCCTTCTAAAATTCATGGCCAAAAAGCTGAAGAATGTTCTCTCCACTACTGCTACCAGGCATTCAGAAAGACAGGCGAACCAGAAAGCTAAATGCCTGAGTGATCCCATGACTGCAATAATAGTAATAATTAACAATAAGTAATTGCCAATTGTATTGCCCTTTTCATTGCAGAGTTTGTGATGACTTGCTTGTAAATGTTTTGAGTTAATGATAACATTTCTATTGACTGTTTAACACAGACATGTGCTTGAGTTAAGAGAAAAGACTTACAGAATTTGTAACTAAAAGATCCTGCAGGATTTCAGACATCTAGTTCCCTAGAAATCTCATGCTGGGATTCAATCTCCATCTTTCAGGCAAGTCGTTGATCTCTTGACAGCTCAGGCACCTGTCTGAGGCTTGCAGTGTGGATCACACATGAGGAGAGGCTGGGTGCTCTTTCAGCAGCACATGTGCTTTGGTGAAGGCTCCATCTACGTGTCTGCAAAGGGAGTAGTACTTAAACCACTGTAATCAACACAGTTAAAGTGTGCTATGTGTTGCAATGGTCTTGCATGCACGGATGGAAGGCTGTGCCAGGAAAAAAAACAGTTATTGAAGGAAGAAACATTCCCTAAATGCTGAGAATAATTATGTCCAGGTTGTCTGCTTTCTCACTTTATAGTGATCTCGGTGTTACTTGTATTACATGTGGGATGTTTCCCCCAGATTTTTCCAGATTTTGAACTGTATTTTCATCTATGGTTAACATTTTATGAACATATTGGTCAGATGTTCTCTCTCTTCAGCAGTAATATATTCCATAATTGTGCAGTTTTATAGGAAGATTACATGGTCTTAAAGTAGAAGTAATCTCAAATTATATGAATTGATAGTGAAATAGGTAAATACTCCCACCACTTTAGCTTCTATGCTTTCCAGACTGTATATTTCCAGGAATTATGAAAAAGACTAGAAAAATCATCAGGTTTCATGTTTTAATGCACAAGGTTCATTGTGGCTTACTAAAAGAAAAAAAAAATTGCAAATCAGATTATAGAAGCTTTTTTGTGAAAATCTTTATATCTGAAGATGTAATATATATACAATATATATGACAAATGTGTGCATTTTATTTCTACTCATGATGCACATTGCATACCCATATAAAAATTAGAGGTTTTCCAGCCAAATACTGGCCTAACCAGTGTCTGCTGTATTTTTATGCTGTGATAACAGCAAAAAATGTGATGTTGACTGTTACTTAAACACTAAGACACTATGCAGTCTTGTAAGGAGTGATTCTCATAATTCTCCAGAACTCAAGTCACTGTGGTTTTTAAAGCTGATAAACACACAGTTTCTTAAAACTTCTTCCCAAAATTCAAAATAATGTAAAAGAAAATATTTGGTTAAAAAAATTCAAAACCTCTTTCCTATGGGGTTCAAACTACAGTGATCTCCCTAACTTCACTAGTCAGCTGGTTTTTGCAAACTTACAAAAACATGAACTTGAACACAGTAGACCAGACTTGGCATGGAGGTTTTAAAGCAGCAGGGAGTACTGAGTGGACATAAATGCACATCCGATGCTGACAGCACACTTCCTCTGAAAACAAGAAGATAACAAAGGAACAAGATGATATATTCATGTCACAGTTGTATAGTCCAAGGATTTTTAGTATCAGTTTACGATTTATCATGTTACAGTTTTTAAGTATTGTATTACATATTTATTGCTATCATTGTAACTTCAGTTAACTCCTTACATTTTCCCTTCTTTCTCGAGATTGTAATGGAGTGAAGAGAACCAAGAGAAGAGCTCTTTATCGTGCTATCGGAGGCAAAGCCCATATTTATCTTCCTTTACAAAATATAAAGCCACAGGTTTTATTTCATTATGCATACCTGTCAAAGGTATCTACAGAAATGTTATTCTCTTGCATAACAGTATACGTCTGGCTTGCTGTAGGCAGGACAGCAGAGCCTTTTCATGCACGGACTAACTCACTGTACAATGGACACACACTAAAGCAAAGATTTCTTCCAGATGATTGCTATTGTTACAGGAATAAGCAGTTATTTCATAAGACTTTTGTATATGTGAGGCCAGAAAAAAGCCACACCACAGCTCTCTCTCCCCAGGTGAATCACTCGTCCATGATTTCAGACTATGTGGTGGGATATCAGTGTGTACGAGTACACTACACAGCTTTCAAAACCACCTGGGGAGAAAGATATGTGGGGGATAGCTTTAAACTACAGGATTTGATGGTGCCTTTTGGCTTGCATTTATAATCTGATTAACCTCCTTCAAAAATAATTATTTACTGAATCGTGCCATCAGCACATATTCTGAATCTGCAGTTTATTAATTCCTTCATTTCTTCAGACAAGGGAGTTTTTTAGTTAAACAAAGGAACTCTATGATTTGCACTTTTCCCTTAAAGAAAGAAAAAAAATGATTCAAATTTTCCCATAATTAATTTAGTGTCCATTTTTCTCTGTTTGATGCTTTACAGGTCTCCCTAGGGAAAGCTGCCAACGCTCCTGAATTGGCTGAATGTTCTCTGCCTTCTTCAGCACTGCAATAAAAAGCACAGAGCAGGAGGGTCGGAACCATTCCTAAACTCAGCCAAATATTGTGAAGAAGGCTGATCAGGTCATCTTAATGAACACAGATCTTTCCTGAGTGTCACTGAGGTGCTTCTAGAAAAAAATTAAAAAAAAAAAAGCACAGAGAATTTTTACATGTAGAAATGGCTAATATGGATTGAATAGAGATAGGGATAAAGATCACTTTCATGTTTGCTTGACATGTTTTTCCTCATCTAAGTAAAATATACTCTAAATGAGATTATTTTGTGTTTAAATCTTGTCTTGTCACCCAGCACCAGAGGACAGGCAGGCTCTTGGCAGAATGAGAACTGGCCACACGGTTGTGGTTAGAAACAGAGATTTGCTATTAAGTAAGAATTAACAATGTCTGCAGTTTATTATCTACATTTTTTGCACTTACTGTTTATGGTTGCATAGGATTTCTAGAATTCTCATTACAACGGCATTTTGGTCACCTGGCTAAACCCTCTGCAGATCAGGTTAAATTTTTACCAGTCATAACTTAGACTGAGGCTCCACGTAAAAGAACACAAGTCACTCATTCAGTCCTGAGAGGAAGAAGATCGTGGAGATGTCACTGGCAACAGGAGTTACCATCCAACAGCTTTTCCATTCTAAGTCCCCCTTAGGTATTGTTGCTGCCTGATTAACAGACAGCTAACAGCAGCACCCTGTGCTGTTGAGCTTCCTTATTGCAGGACAGGTGTCATCATCCACTGGAATCTCAGCACCTGGGCAGGGGGTACATTTACACCCACTCACACATTAAGGATATTCACCCCATTGTTGGTTAGGGCACCCACACTGACAGAGGTCAGGAGCAGGGGGCACTGGTCACAAAGCTAAATTATATTGGTCTGTAGCATAACACTCCAAAATCCTAAAGGATTATCTGCAATGAAAGAGGAGAACCCGAACAGTTACAGCTCAGTAAGTCCAGTTTTATATTTTAACAGGTATTAGTACAAATTACAAACTGTTCTTTTAACATAAACAGGAAAAAGAAAGAAGAAAAAAAACAGATTAATGAAAAATAAGAAAAGTGCAAACCACGTCCTTGTTAGGATAAGTAGAATGTATTTGTTCTGGAAAGAAAAAAAAAAAAAATCATAGTATTTTGGTCCTACACTGGTAACTTCAGTAATATTTCTATTTCAACCACAAGCTGCTGGAGGTACAGTACTGCCACCAAAAATAGGTTTAAAATGCTTTAAAGTGAAAATCTGAATGCAGGAGATATATCTGATATAATCACAGAATCACAGAATCACTCAGGTTGGAAAAGACCTTAAATATCAATGAGTTCAATGACAGCCTAACCATACTGCTTTAACAACCCTCTGCTAAATCATGTCCCTGAGCACCACATCCAAACGGTTTTTAAACACATCCAGGGATGGTGACTCAACCACCTCTCTGAGGAGTCTATACCAGTGCTTAACAACCCTTTCTGTAAAGAAGTGTTTCCTGACATCCAACCTAAACTTACCCTGGTGCAACTTGAGGCCATTTCCCCTCGTCAGCTGTCACCAGTAATAGACCAACCCCGCTCTCGCTGTAAGTTCCTTTCAGGTATTTGAAGAGAGCAATAAGGTCTCCCCTCAGCTTCCTTTTCCCCAGACTGAACAGCCCCAGTTCCTTCAGTCTCTCCTCGTAGGGCATGTTCTCCAAGCCCTTCACAAGCCTTGTTGCTCTTCTTTGGACCTGCTCCAGCACCTCCATGTCCTTCCTGTACTGAGCTGCCCCAAACTGAACACAGTACTTGAGGTGAGGCCTCACCAATGCCGAGTACAAGGGCAAGATGACTTCCCTAGTCCTGCTCACCACACCATTCCTGATACAAGCCAGGATGCCATTGGCCTTCTTGGCCATGTGGGCACACTGCTGGCTCATATTCCGCCGAACACACCTGAAAAGACAAGCTGTGGCTTTCTGATATAATGAAATTTCTTCTAGATCTAGACAATGGTCTGAACAGGCCAACTGAGAATGTATATATAATGACATTTGCAAAGCTAGTAGTTATTAACGCAAGGAAATAAAAGGGGCATACATTCAACCTCAATGTTTTTTTACTTTACAAGCAATCCATATTGATAAAGCTGACACAGTGCAGATGCCTGGGACTTCACATACTAAAAAAGGCTGTCTTGAACTAGTTGGCTGCTGCTGACGCTTTATTTGAGAGCAGCATTTCTATGCTGAGTGCTGCGGTAACTTCTGGTGGAGGACAAATACTTTAAAGCAAATCATGTAGATTTGGCACTAGGGAGAAGTGCTGGAGACGTCAGTAAAACAAGTCTGTCCTGTGGGCAAGCTTGTCCGAGCACGCAGCTACCGCAGCTCTGACAGACCCAAATGCAGTAGGAAGGCCGAACACTTGCATCTGCTCTGAGGAGCAACGTTGTTACGCTACTGCGCGCAGACGAACGCGCTGCCTGCGGCTCCGTGGCAGCAGAGCCAACCCCGCTGCTACTGCGTCCTGAGGAGCACGCCGGGCCCATTGCGGGACACCCGTGCGGTGGACCTCCCCCGGTGTCACAGTGACCGCCGGAGCTGGTCCGGGTGCGAAGCGGCAGGGCGGGCGGACGCCACAGCGGGTGGCACTTCGCCGGCGCCGTCATGTGCGGCGGCGGAGGTGAGGGTCAGCGGGATGCAAGGAAAGGCTCTTCGCCAGCAGCGTTTGGCACAGAACAGCCGCCCGGGGCAAGCAGTTTGTACAACACGCTCGGACCGGTTTCGGGCGGTGCCGTGTGGCACCGGGCGCGGACAGTGCCGGGTCCGTGCAGCTCGGACCGCCCGCGCCTCCGTCCCCGCCGTTCATACATGCGCGCGCGAGCGCGAGCCCTGGCGGCCAGGCCGCAGCACGCCGCGACGCCCCAGGACAGCACGGCACGGATCGCACTACAGCTCCCGGCACGCCCCAGGTCGCCCCGCTCCCACCGCCCCCACCCGCCGCCCGCGCCGCTGTGCGAAAGGTGACGCAGCTCTCACTTCCGCCGCGCGGGGTAGGCCGGGAATGCGAGTCGCGATTGGCCGGCGCCCGCCCCGCTTTGCAGCGTGCCGGGCAGCAGGAAGCGAGAACAGCGCGAGCGCGGTGAAGCGGAGGGCTCCTGGCGGTGAGTACCGGGAGGAACCTTCATCTCGTCCCGCGGGGCGCGCGCGGCGCCAGGCCGCGGCCCGTCCGCGATCCGAAAAAAGATCGATATTAATGCGCGCTTTGATGACGTAATAAGGACTAACGAGGCGGCGGCGCCGCCGGGCGCGCCGCTCGGCCCGACACTAGCTCGGGCCCCACCTTGGGCGCGCCCGCGGGACGCTCACGCGATTCGCGGCCGCCCGCGACGGTCCCGGGGCGCCCGTGCCCCGCGGGCCCTCGGCCCCGGCTAGGCCTTCCGGCTTCTCCCGCCCCGGGGACTAGGCGGGCGCTGATTGGCTCTCCCTTGAGAGGCGGGCCTTGCCGCCGCACTAATATTGGCGGAGAGTCGCGATGACTGGCAGCTGCTCCCGCCAATAGGAGGGCGTTGGATGTGGTCCCGGAGCGCGGGTTGCGGCCGGGGGGCGGTGTTGGCTGCTGCTGAGGGGCGGGCCGCGGCCTGCGGCGCATCCATGCTTGAGGCGGGGCGCGCGCTGCCCGGCGCCATTGTTGCTGCTGCCGAGGGTTTGGGCCGAGTGGGCTGAGGGCGGCGTGCCCACCGCGCCTAAGTAACGGCTTCGCTGAGGCAGATCTGTAGGGGCAGATCTGCGCGTTGTCACACCCCGTTCCACAAGCAGTTTCACAAACAAATAAGAAATACAGCGTGTGGCTGAGCTCCCCGGAAGAGCTAGGGATGAAAACAAGCGGTCGGGTTTCCAGCGCTGGAATGAGGGCCCATATGTAACCCCTGCGGTGCTTCTTGCCTTCCTGCTCTGGAGCAGTGATAGTATAAAGGCCTTTTTTTTTTTTTCTTTTTTTTTTTTTTTTCCCCTGCAATATTACTGAGCTTTGCACTGACACAGGGCTGTGAGTTACCCGTAAACTGTGCAGTCCTGTGAGCTCTCCTTTTTTTTTTTTTCTTTTTAAGTCTTCTGACAGAGACTGAAGCTTTGAAAAGAAAGTCCTCAGTCAGTTTGATAGGGAGCTGTTGATTATTATTTTGAGGTCAGTTTTAGGTGTTTCTTTTTTTTAACATACCCTTATGAACGTGCAATTTAATTCCAAATTACATTTGGGTGGATGGAAATTGTAGTATTTGAGAGCCAGAAGTTGGCTGGCTTTCCTTATAGGATACTGTTTTGTGTCCAGTTCTGGGCTCTGCTGCTCAAAAAAGAGATCTCATAGAAGGAGTCCAACGGAAGGCTGTGAAGATGATATAGGAGCTTGAGCATCTGTATGAGGAAAGGCTGAGTGACCTGGGTCTGTTCAGTCTGGGGAAGAGTAGGCTGAGAAGGGTTCTGATTAATGTTTGTAAATATCCACAGGGAGGTGGGACGCAAAGGATTGAGGCCGGTCCCTTCTCCATGCTATGTAGCTGTAGGACAAAGAGTAATGGCCTAAAACTTGAACACAGAAAGTCTCATACTAACGTGCAAAAGAACTTATCTGCGGTAAGGATGATGAAGCTCTGAAACAGGCTGCCCAGAGAGGTTGTAGAGTCTCCTATGAAAGTACTCAAGACCTGGCTGGACACCTACCGATGTGACATACTGTAGGGTACCTGCTTCAGCAGTGGGACTGGACTCAATGATTTCTTGAGGTCCCTTCCAACCCCTGTGACATTGTGATGTTTTTAACTTCACATCATCTATCAATGTATGATTTAAAAAAAAAAAAAAAAGCAGGAAGAATTAAGCAGTGAAGTAAACAGCTGACAACTTCCCACATGACACCTGATGTGGAAACCCAGATGACTGCAGCAGTCTGTCTGAAGCTCATTGGAATAGATGAATGAAGGCAGCAGCATCCATTCCTTTCCTCACTGCCTCCCACAGGCTGATCTCCTTCTCCCCTTTAAGAGTCTGATATGCATTTCAGAGCCTGCTCAGCAAAGCACTGGTAGCAGGCAGAACCGGACTTCTCTTAGCAATTGTTTTTGTCCCTTTTCCTCTTCCGCCTTCTCCAAGGGACAGTCTCTCTGAGATGCAAGGAAGAGCATATTTTGTGATTAAAATACAAATTTGACATTTTCCTTTCTTTGATATGTTAGTAGTAAGAAAATAGCTTTTGCTTTCATGGTTATTAGGTAATTCTTTTCTCTCTTTTTCTATCAACGCCCTTATACTGGTATGTGTGTTTGTTGAAAGCAAAACAGAACTTTTGTAGCCACACGAGGGAGCTGGAATGCATGCTGGCAGCAGCACAGGTGCAGTGAGTACACACAGGACAGTTTTTCACTCTGGGCTTTCCAGTTCCAATCACACACAAAAAAAAAAATCTGTACTGGGAGAGACAGAGCACCTCTCATATAGTTTCTTTTAGCATCCTGAAAGCAGCTGTTTCTTTGCTCACTAAAGAATTCCATTTCTATCTTTAGTAATACCTACTACTCTGCTTTCTTCCTTTGGTCTATACTGAGTGTAGCAGTATAGAAAAGGGTATTTCTTGAATTCCTTTGAGTCTCCTTCAAGCATACTCACTGTCTTCTCTCAAAAGCCACATGTTGTTCAAAGTGAGTTACACTGTGAAAACAAACTGAAGTTTCTGTGCTAATGTGACTTTGAAATGTCTTTTTTTTTTTTTTTTTTGAAGCATTCTCAACGTGAGGACCATATGAGTGTGGGCACTGAAGATGAATGCTGCTGCATAAATCTCAAATCATTTTTTCTGCAGTTTATGAAATGCTTTCTTTGCAGTGCTTGGACTCTCCGAAGTTTCTTTTGCATAAGCAACAGAGGTGCATCTGAGTGTCTCCACAGGCAGTTCTGCTAACCCTCCTCAGGTCTGGGAACCTTCCTTCCACCCCCAGATACAGTTATTGTGTCAGCAAGGGAGGAAGCACTATAGGATTACATCCTCTTTCAATAAGTTGGCAACAAATATTTCACGCAGCAGGGGAGAAGCTGTGCTAATGAGAGCCTTCTTGTTTCTTGAATGTAGCAACTCTTTAAATCCCTGGCAACTCGGACATTCTTAGAAGTTGAGAAGTGCAGTTTTAGCACTTTCATAAACAAAGTAAACATATTGTATTCACTAGATATAGAATGTACCTTAGGTAAGGAATTGTTAGCAACTGTTCTTACACCTAACAAATGGATAGAATTGCAAGAAATAAAGATCCTGTCACTGTAGTGCTGAGTTGTTGTTAAGTAGTTAGCTTTAGATGTGTTGTATCCCTACATTATTTGCTTTGAGAGAGATGAGTCCTCACTGAATTGGAGAATAAAGAAATGCAGTTTGACTTCTGTTTGATATATATAAATAAGACCTAAATTAATATTTCCTACCTGCTAGTTAAAATGTGTGAAACCTGTTGTCATGGCAGTTTGTTGTATCTCTTGGCTTTGGTCCCTGAAAAGTGCCACTTGGTTCATGTCTGTAAGCAGCACTGACTGAGTGGCAAGGTATTCTTACTCTGCTAATGTGTATTCCACAGGCTAGTCCTTCTGCCATGGAAGCTGAGGAAAAAATGGAATGCATCCAGGAATTTCCAGAACACTATAAAGTTATTTTGGATAGACTGAATGAACAACGTGAGCAGGACCAGTTCACAGACATCACTCTAATTGTGGATGGTATGTATGGGCATGTGGACCAGTTGGCATACAAAGAACTCTGATAGCTGCTGTGATGCTCTTGTGGTTTGTCATGGGTCAGCTGTCAAACTGGGCTGCTAAGAAATTCTTGCTGTTTGTAATGGGCTGCAAGTTGCTTGCAGATTTTCTTTTAAAGTCGTAGGGTGAACAGAGTCTCCAGCAGTCATTAGTAATTGTGCTTCTGCTTTTCCAAATGAGTGACTGAATATTTTTAGATAGAATCCCACTTTGTAACTGCTGTACTGTATTTAATGTTATTTAAGTGTTTTCTAAAATATCCTAAAAATATTTTTCTCTAGCTTAAGCTGAGTGTTTGCATGCAGAGAACTTGTACAAATACAGTTTAAAAACAGCTTGAAGTAAGATTGCTTCCTTGCTTCTATAGTATTTGCATACTGCTTTTAATATGTAGCTAAAATAAGGTAGAAGAACTCACTTTCCATTTTTTGTGTGTCCTAGAGACGTAAGTATTAGTCTAAAGAGAAGATGGAGATGTAAGTGCTTATTAGCCCATCAGAAATGGTGGTGTCTAATAGATAGCCTGAGATTCTTTTTACACTAAACATTTCTTATAATAGGTGAGCACTTCAAGGAAGAAAGCCAGTATCCACCAGGACAGCCTCAGCTAAAGAAATACTGCCTGATCCTTGGAAGGGTAGCCATAGCTCACTTGAAGGAAAAGGGTCATATAAAACCTGTCTTAGAAAATAAAAAGCAAATGAAGAGAAGATTACTCTTCTGCAGTTGCCACAGTTTCACTGCCAGCTCTTGAACAAAACTTAGCAAAAATGTTTGTGTGTGTCCTAGTATTATAAAAGTCCTGTATATTGGGCTCAAAACTGTTTTCTTATACATATGTACAGTTCTAATTTATAGTGGATTTCTTATCTCTATCCCATTAAGCATTATAAGTGTTTGTGCCTGTGCCATCGTGATACAGCGATGGGAAGTACACAGCCTGGAAAACAGAGCAGAACTCCTGTACTTCAGCTGTGCTGACACTAGTTGAAGTGGTGATAAAATTAGATCAGTGCGTAAGAGTGGTAAAAAAGCACAGCAAACTTGTATAAAGTCTGAGAGCTGAGCCCAAGACACACATGAAAAAAGTTTTCACAGGGGATTTGCCTTAAATATTTGAAAAGAGAAACTCTGGAGTAAAAAAGTACTCCAGATGATTGAATTGCAGAACTTTAGCAAAGCCAGCCCTGTGACATCAGCAAGCACGTGCATGAAATAAGAGAGGCCAACTGCAGTAGTATCCCATGTTACAAGGAGACACATTAAATCATAGAACCATAGAATCTTTTGAGTTGGAAGGGACCCTTAAAGGTCATCTAGCCCCACTCCCCTGCAATAAACAGGGTCATCCACAGCTAGATCAGGTTGCTCCGAGCCCCATGCAGGCTGACCCTGAATATCTCCAAGGACTTGGCTTCCACCTCTCTGGCAACATGTTCCAGTGCCTCGTCACCCTTATTGTAATAACATTCTTCCTCATATCCAATCTAAATCTCCCTTCTTTTTGTATCCATTATCTCTTGTCCTGTCACAGCAGACCTTGCTAATGGGTCTGCACCCTTCCTACATAATAGCCCCTCTTTAGATACTGAAAAGCCACTCTCAGGACTCCCTGGAGCCTTCTCTGCTCCAGGCTGAACAGCCCCAGCTCTCTCAGCCAATCCTCATGGCAGAGGTGTTTTATCTCTTGGATCATTTTTGTGGCCCTCCTCTGGATGCGCTCTCAGGTCCACATATCTCCTGTACTGAGAATTCTGCATCTGGACACAGCACTCCAGGTGAGGAATCATCAATGTAGAGCAGAGAGGCAGGATCACTGTCCTCAACCTGCTGACCACACTTCTTTTGATGCAGACCAGGATACGGTTGGCTTCTGGGCTGCAAGGGCGCATTGCTGGCTCATGTCCAACTTCCCATGTACTGGAACCCCAAGATCCTTTTTAGCAGGGCTGTGTTCCATTCCCCAGCTTGTACTTGTGGTGGAGGTTGCCATGACCCAGGTGCAAGACCTTGCACTTAGATTTACTGAACATCATGAGGCTCACTTAGGCACACTGCTCAGCCTGTCTAGGTCCCTCTGGATAGCATCCCGTTTGTCAGGCATATTACTGCACCCCGTAGCTTGGTGTCGTCAGCAAACTTACTGGGAATGTACTCAGTTTCCCTATTGACGAAGATATTTAAAAGCATCGGTCCCAATACTGACCTCTGAGGAGCACTACTTGTCACTGATCTCCATCCAGACATTGAGCCACTGACCAGCACTCTCTGGTAGTGCCAGCCATCTCTGCTGCAGCTAGTTCTTTGTTTATTGAACGCTCCACCCATCAAATCCATATCTTTGCAACTTCATGAGAAGAATGTTAAGGGTGACTATGTCAAAAACCTTCCCTTGTCTGCTGATGCAGATGGCTGTATGTTGCTAGGGCAGATTTGTAAAATAGGTTTTACACCTGCTTTCTTTTGTTCATCTGCACTTACTCTGCAGTATAAGTTAGGAAGGTGTTATCTTATATTTTTGTCTCTCTTGGCAGGCCACCATTTCAAAGCTCATAAGGCTGTTCTTGCTGCCTGTAGCCAGTTCTTCTACAGATTCTTCCAAGATTTCACTCAGGAGCCCTTGGTGGAGATTGAAGGTAACCTGATTCGTGTAGATAAAAGCTTTCAGCATTGTGTACTGGAGCTGGTAATTAATGTAGTATCCTTAATAAAGGTGACGTGCATGCCTGATGATATCACTTAATTTTTAACATCTCAGCTCATGAGTTATTCTGAAGTAGATGTTGCCACTGGAAGAAGCTTCCCTTGAAATACAATTATGAAAATAATGAACAGTCACAAATTAAATATTTTGGAAGGGAGAGTGAGAGATTATGAGTTGTTGAATTTTTTTTTTCCAATATGCACCTAATGAGATCTCAGTCCTTGTAATTTTTTAGGACTAGCAGTCTGACCTTTTCCTTGATAAAAGCCATTCTGTTCATGCAGAAAAGGCTCCCGATGATGGCTAGTGGCAGATGCCACAGCTGGTGTGCAAAAACAGGACAAACTTGGGGCAATACTTCCTTTTTAGATGGGGAGTGATTTCATGGAGCTGTCACTATATTTCTAGTAACTTGTTGATCGGAAGTCTTCTGAAATCGAGGTTATATTTTTCTATATAAGTGTATACATTTAATTGCTCTGTATAAAGAGCTCTTTGTTCACATCATTTTTCCTATACTCTTACCTTTGTCATGGCACTATTCTGTAGTTGTTTCAAATTTCCACGTTTCTGTACCAGACTTGTTATTCCAACATGAGCCTTTTAAGGGTGTCAGCTTAAGAAACTGACATCATAAATATTGTGAGCAAAATTCTGAGCAGGCAAGCATGCAAGATTCATGAGATAGAGGCTTTGGTAATTTGTTTTTCTTTTTTTCTCAACAGGTGTAAGCAACATGGCATTTCGTCACCTAATAGAATTCACCTATACAGCAAAACTAATGGTCCAAGGTGAGGAAGAAGCAAATGATGTTTGGAAAGCAGCTGAATATCTACAGATGTTAGAAGCAATCAAAGCTCTTGAAATCAGGTAAATATGTAAGCCTCTTTCTCTTACAAACACTGAAATGTAGTCTTAAGAATCTTCCTACTAGAGCCATCTGCTAGTATTTTGAAGTGCTGTTCCTTATGAGGGAACCTTCTAATCTTGTGTGGAGCCCCGCCCTCTTCTATTACAACAATTGGGTCAGAATTGTGTTGTATATCTAGCTTTGCTTAGTCTGCCCACGTCACTGCATGGTACCATGTATCATTCTCTCACAGATTTCTGGATAATTCTCAGGCTGGTGATTTCCTCACACAACCTGGCCACTTCCTCTGAAAGTTCATCGAGCTGGGCACACTTGCAGCCATGACATTTCCTTCCCTCAGGCTCTAGAAGGACTCTGGATTGTGGAGTTTGCCACAACTGGAAGTCTGTGCAGCTCTGTCTTTCCTTAGAGCTCTGTCTGGGTCCATGCGTCAGCCCAGAGAAGCTGTGGCCCTCCAGCCTGTGCTTCTGCCTGAGCTCAACCACTGTGGCAGGTGGTCACCACGTTTGTTTCAACGGAGCGCAGCTGCCTGCTGCTCTCAGAAGAGACAGAGAGCGGGCTGCCTGCTGGGCTGTGGCCACACTTCCTGCGTGAACTGCCATGCAAACTGCTTTGCCCTGTTTGTCAGGTCTGGTAGCCATGCTTCTTACTGCTTGTCCTTGGGTCTCCTCAATTTCAGGGTCCCCCTTCTCACACCATGATCCCCTGCTCTACTGCAGAGCACACCTGTACTGGAGCTGACTGCCTCAGAAAATGAAGTCCAGGATACATTTGGCCTTCTGGGCTGCAAGTGCACACTGCTGGGTCATGTCCAGCTTTTTGTCCACCAAGTCCTCCTCTGGAGGGCTGCTCGCTATGAGTTCTTGGTTCATGATCCTGGAGCTCCTGCAGTAATATGCAAAAAAAAACTTGTCTTCTCCTACCTAGGCTTCAGAAATCCATGATAGATTGTAAGTTTATGTGTTCTGTATTCCTTTATTCGAATATTACAGGTATAATTTGATAAGCTGTATCCTGCATTAAGTCATTAGCCATGTGTTTCTGACACATGACATGCAGAGATACTGGAGGAATCCTTATCTATTACTAGAAAAACTAAAAGCTATAGGGACTGAATTTCATGAAAGGATTCATCAGACTGCAAAGGAAGGTAAAAATGTTGGATTAATCTTATCAGTCTGATTTGAGATAATATCTGACTATTTTCAGATCTGAAAATCTGGAAGTAAAGCTTCTGTACCCTGGGTAATCTTCAAAGCCAGCCTTGGAAACAGTCTCACTCAGCTCTGCCTGAGGTTGGCATGGGATAGTGTCCCTGACGTCTTGGAGAAAGAATGCTGTGTGTGTGAGATGCAGGGACGAGGGGTACAGATCTGGGCGGTTTGTTTAAACCTAGAAAATTAAATAGAATATTCTTTCCGCATCTCCATTTTTTTCCCTCTTCTGTTACCTTGTGTTCTTTCCTGAAGTGCAAGATTTTACAGTAATCATTGTGTGGAGTCACAGTTTTAGTGTTTTCTAATTTTAAAGTGCCACAAGCAGTAGCATACTCTCCAGAGCTTTAAACATTGATAACACAGAAAGCACTTGAATCTTATTTCTGAGTAGAATAAAGTACAAGATTTGACAAGTTTCTCTGATAACTTATGCCATTATGCTAACTGGTCTTTCTTACTGATGTGTTTTGTAGCTTTCAAGCAGAGCTCTGTAAAACACTATAGTAACCTTATGTAAAAGGCTCCACAACACTAACCTTCTATTTTGCAGCTCTGAGGAATACAGAATAAGCAGAAAATTGTTATAGCTGTTATATGGTCATTCACCGTTCAGCTTCATTGAGAAGCACCTAGAAAGTGTTTAATGCAGAAGCTTGGTGTCAGGCAGGAACTTTTATGTAAGCGCTCATAGAATCACAAGGTTGGAAAGGACCTCCAAGATGATCCATTCCAACCATCTTCCCATTACCATGCTACCACAAGCACTCAACCATATCTCGCAGCTCCTCATTCAGGCACCACGTGAACACTGCCAGGGACGGTGACTCCACCACCTCCCTGGGCAGCCATTCCAGTGCCTGACCACTCTCTGAGAGAAAAAGTTTTGTGGATCTTAACCGTGTTTACACATCTGTTTTACAGAAACAAAGAAAATTCATCAGCCTTAGAATCAAATCAAACAGAAGGTAAAACTAAACCGAAAAAGAGGAAGATAGCTGAAACATCTAATGTTATCACAGAATCGCTGCCATCTGCAGAATCAGAGCCTGTTGAAATTGAAGTTGAGATTGCTGAGGGAGCAATTGAAGTGGAAGAAGACAGCATTGAGACACTTGAGGAAGTAGCTTCTGCAGAGCAGTCTATAAAGTACATACAGACAACGGGTACATCCGATGAATCTGCTTTGGCTCTTCTGGCAGATATCACTAGCAAGTATCGTCAGGGAGAGCGAAAATGCCAGATCCAAGAAAAAGTTGACAATGCAGCTGATCCTTCATGCAAACAGGTAGAAGGTATTGAAATTGTGGAACTTCAACTGTCACACATGAACAATTTATTCCACTGTGAGAAATGTAACCGTTCATTTAAATTGTTTTACCATTTTAAGGAACACATGAAAACACACTCTACTGAGAGTTACAAGTGTGACATATGCAATAAAAGGTACCTACGAGAGAATGCTCTGAAACAGCACCTCACCTGTTACCACCTTGATGAAGGTGGTGCCCCCAAGAAGCAAAGACCTGGCAAAAAAATACACATATGCCAGTACTGTGATAAACAGTTTGACCACTTTGGGCATTTTAAAGAGCACCTCCGGAAACACACAGGTAAGAGCATGTACTTGTGGCTTCAGCTGTGGCACTTTGGGTTTTTGCATATTTTGAGGAAGCAGAGAATATGATGAAGAGAGCATGTGAGTGCTAGAAATACTGGGCTTCTAGGTAACACTAATCGAAGAATTGTAGAATTTATGATTCTGTGCTGATGGTTTTTTCCCACTGATATAAACTGAGAAATTGAGATTTTTTTTATTATTAAAAATACACACCTAAAGCAGAAAGACTTAATGAAGCTCCTCAAGTGCATTAAAAACTGTTATTCATGATTTTGTGAGGCATGTTTTCTTCTTTAGAAGTACTAAACTGAGTAGCTATTTCTATTTTTACAATTCTACTGATATGTTCTGCTCAAACAGTATATGAGCTTTGAGCGTATCAGTGAAATATCCTCCCATTGCAGTATTGTCCTCACTCTTGTCATCTGCAAGTAGATTTTATTTGTTAATTAACAGCAAAACATTTCTACTGACTGCGGTAGACTTCTGCTATTGTAAAGTCTGTCTTTTGGAAATCTGAATAGTGTTTTCTCCCTGCAGGATGACTCATGCTTCTTTCTTCCCTATACCGTGAGAGATTAACATGCTCCATCTTCATCCCATTGAACTATCTGTCTGAATGGATATTAAGCATTATGTAGATAACTTTTTGAGTGTGAGCTATCTGACCTTCCAGATGATTTTGTTTAATATGTCAGTAAGAATTTGATGGAGGGCAGCAGCTCTATTTCCTCACAGTTTGTTGTTATAGCCTTTTAATTGGAATTTCTTTGAATTTGTGTATGGGACACCTGAATCTTATCTATGACACTATATTTAGTCTATTCTATTCCCTTCTATTCCCCTCTATTTCTATTTGAAATTTGCTTTTGTAGAAAGTCCTTGGAAAATCCTTATTATCTATAAAGTAGGGAGTGTTTCTTCACTATGACTGAACTTACTGCAGGCTGTATGACAGGTATTTTCAGACAAAAGTTTGTGGCAGATTAACAGTAAGTTAGGTATCTCTTTCATGTGGTAGCTGATGTGGCAGGATTTTGGGACAAAGCAATTCAGCAGAGAATTCAGCAGAGAACTCAAGCAATACAGAGAACTATCGATATTTATTGGTACACTATAATATAGAATTTAATTGCTTCTAATTTAACGTTTTGGAAGCATTGCCCTTTAAATCACACCTTATTATACTACTTAACTGTGGTCTCCTAAGGTTAGTGGGAAGAATCTCACTGACCCAGAGGCATGTATAGAATTTGTTGAATGCTATGTAAAATGAAGTGTTCAGGGAGAAAATGTCTTGTAATCTATCTCATCCTGCTGCTTTTTGAATTGCAGCACCAGCAATAACATTAAGGTAGCAGATGCAGAAAAAATAGACTGTTTATTAATTTTGGTAGTTCTTTTTAATGTTCTTTACTGTTTTTTGTCTCAGTAAAAGAAAGTAGAAAAGACAGCCACAGTGCTTCGTGATTCTCTCCAACACATATGTACACTGCCTGAAGGATTTTCTTTAAAAAAAGCTTTTATGGAATTTATGAAGTGAAGATGGAAGTGGAGGAGTTGCACATGCTGTTCCACCATCCCTCTGGGTTGTGGTGCTGACTCACACTGTGCAGTCACTCACCTTCTTTTGGCCCTTGGATATTGGCACTGTTATCATTGAGTTGTCACTCTTGGGTGCATTTGTCAGAATGCGTTGGAAATTACTACAGAATTTTAGTAGTAGAATAAGTCTGCTCCTGCTGGGCAGTGGCTTGCCACAAGGAACTGTTTGAATGTGGCCAGATCGCAGACCAAGTGTAATTCTGTGCTGGGAGTTCTGTGCTGTTCTGTCATCTTGGCTTATCCGTGTGTAGCTGCAAGAGCACAGTCTGTGATTTTTGATGTGGCAGACTGATGGCATTTCAGCATGCTCGGCATTACCTATGCAGTACACTCTGAAAACATTGCCTTTTGTAATGGATATGGGAAAATTCACACCTTTTAACTTTTTCTGTGGCCCCAGCTGTGTGAGCTAGAATTATTGGCTACTTGTGGATTTCTGTTGAAAAGCTACATAGGCATTTCTGTGTATCTTTATTTCCAAAGATACAGATTCCAAAGATACAGATTTATTGGCTTTCCATCGCAGTCAGTGTTGACTGTCTTCCTGAAACTGCAGGCTTTTAAACTTTATTTAGCTAACTTAGATATTTGCATTGTTCACTGAAATGCTACAGCCTCGTTAACTAGTTTTTTTCTGTAGTTACCTTGATGCCATCTTAATTGTCAGACATTGAGAAGAAACATACTGTTCCTAATTTTTAATGCTTTCATTTCCTTGAACTTCACATTGTGTTTGTGCATGATGAAATTAGTAAGCAGACAGCACTTGTTCTTTGTTACTACTTGATGACAGTCATAGTGATATGCTGCGTTTGATGGAAAAGAGCAAACTGGACCTGTTTTCAGCTTTCCCTGCTGCTTTTAGCTGGCTTCACGGTGGAAAACACGCCTGGTTATTGATACCAAGTTGGAAACAAAGTAACCAAAGAGAAAGGAATTTTTTTTATCTTGCTTGTTCCCCTATATGTCCCCCTCTGATTTCTGTTGTCCTTTTTTTTCCTTTTTTTTTTTTTTTAATGCTGATACATTGTTACTTCATGACTAATCTCTGTAGGCTCCAGCATGAGCTGTGACTGTTCTCGAAAATAAAACTGTTTTTTCTTTTTTTATAATTCCTTTAGTATGTCGCTTTGTATAATTTCTAACATTAAGTCTTCACCTGTAAGTATTGGTAAAAAGACAGAAATAGCTGCTATTTCATTAAGATATTTTGACAGAAAAGCAGTCTTTCATACAGACCTAAAATATGCTTCAAATAGCACCAGCAATTATGTTGGGTTGTCTTTTTCTAGATGAGACTCACAATTTTACATTAGGCTTTTGCCCTTTTATTTACATGAGTAAAATTTACATGGAATGTCTTTCTCTTGTTCTTTAGAATAGTCCAGCTGGCCAAGTCTTTATGGCATATTTATCAACTTCTGCGAAAGTGAGTGGAGAAAGGAAAGCTGACAGAAGACTGGTTGTTTTTATGCACTTATAAATCCTTGTGTCTGTATTTATAGGTGAAAAACCATTTGAATGTCCAAACTGCCATGAACGTTTTGCTAGGAATAGCACGCTCAAATGTCACTTGACGGCCTGTCAGTCTGGAGCTGGAGCTAAAAAGGGAAGGAAGAAGCTATATGAGTGTCAGGTGGGTAATGAGGGTTGCAGAGTATGAGGCTGGACACCTCCAACCTGTACTGGGAGTGTGGGCATACTAAGCAGGGAAGGCAAGGGGAGTAGGCTTATGTGAACAAGGACTGCTTTTATTGCAATAAATGTAAGAATCAGTTCAACCACAACATGCAGATAAATTCTGATATCTACATAGTTCCATTCATATTATTTTTGTGTTATTTCTGCAACCTTTTCAGGGTTCTTCATACACTGAACTAGCCCTTTTCTGGTTGTGTGCATGCTTCACTGAAGTCCAAAATACAAAGTACTATCTGATTTCCTATTTTATTATTCTTCTGTTTGATACTCAGTGTATTGACTTTATCTGTAAAGTCATTCCATCTTACGATGACAATCCATAGTGTCTTATAAGCAAATATAAATGCTGTAGATTGATATACTCATTTCTGCAATGTCTTTTTGTATCATTTTCAGGCTACTCATCTCTGTGCCACCTGAAGGGAAGGAAGTGTGCTCAAAATAATGTGTCTGCAGTCTAAACAATACTTATAGCTAGGCAGGACTAACATGGATATAGTTTTAAGAGATTTTCATCTACAGAGATATTTTTTTGAAATGACAAAAATCAGGAGTTTAATCTAGCTACTTAAATTTCACAATGCTGTGATCAGAATTAGCTAGAAGTCCTGTATCTAGAACTTCCCTTATAAGACTTCCTGCCCGTAATTCTAGCACCAGACACTTAGTGGGACATGCTTCTTTATCTAAATTTCACATAGAGTTGAAATAAGCAAAATTTCAAGTGCTGTACTGACTGATAAATTTGGTAGCAGGTCAAAATGACACACTTTTTCTTAATAATAGCTACTCTGTTGATCTGAAGCTAACTTCTCAGCTTTTACCTTTGACATGTGTTGAAGTTTTTTTAATCTATGTCTCAGGAAGCTACACTGCGTGAAGCCATGGACTGAAGTAGGCATTATACTCTGCCATATTCCTGTTGGCATCGTTATACTCACTGTGTCTTTTGTTTCAGGTTTGTAACAGCGTGTTTAACAGCTGGGATCAGTTTAAAGATCACTTGGTAATCCACACTGGCGACAAACCCAACCACTGCACCTTATGTGATTTGTGGTTTATGCAAGGCAGTGAGCTGAGAAGGCATCTAAAAGACACACATAATATTTCAGAACGACTAGTGACAGAAGAGGTTCTTCCAGTGGAAGCTATGGAAGGTGAACCAGTAACATCAATGACTATAATAGAACAAGTGGAGCAAGTTCATGTCCTGCCAGTAATTCAGGTACAAGTGGATCCTGCTCAGGTAACTGTGGAACAGATGCACCAGGATCTCATACAGGACAATCAAGTGAAAGGCACACAGATGGATGAACTGCAAGAACAGGTGCAAATTAGTTACCTGGAAGTGGAGCACATTCAAACTGAACAAGGTGCTGAAGTTCACGTGGAGCAGTTGCATGTTGAGCATGTTAATCAAATACAGATGGAAGAAGTACAGGCAGAACTTACAGATGGCACTGACTTTGAACAAGTAGAATATGAGAGAGTTGACCAAGGAGATCCAGGAGAAAAGAAACCTATTTGTATAGGTGATGCAGGTAAGGAAGTTCATGAACAGGCTGAAGACTTAAAAACTCAACAGTTAGTGGATATAAAGAATGAAGAGGTGGACAACCAGGACAATTAACCACACTGTGCAGGCTTAGGATTAAAATACCAAATTTTTTTTTTTGTTAACTTTTACATTGATTTTTGAACTGTCAGTGGTCGTCTTTCAAATATGCTGTCCTTTGGAAGCTGGACAAGTGGACCAAAGTTAGCTTTCTTCACGTACAAATGAATTTCTGTCATACATTAAAAATAACTGTCATTCACGTGATAGAACAGAAACTACCACAGAAATGGGCAGCTTTGCAAGAATTTTAATAATGAATAGCTTGTATTACTGTTATACCATTGCTGGTTATATGTAAGAATAACTTCTTTTCTTCTTGGCGTAGAAACAAACTGTTGTTATAGATTTGCAGGGTGTCTGTGACAGAATAATTAGTAAAATCTGGTGGCTTCTCATATAAACAATCCATTGGGTATCCGTGAATTTTCTGGGCAGACTGCGTGCCATCCACCTGCAGTGCTGTATCTAGCAGCAGTCCCTGCGTTTCTTTATATCAAGCTGGAACTTCTGAACTTTCATTCTGGGCAAAAACCATTTTTGCTGGAGATCTCGGAGCACAAAAATTCTGTGCCTTTTCAACACTGACTGGTGGAATTCCCACAAAGCTCCTGAAGTGTTCAGGAACCTAGTTCAGTAAAAGGCAATGTAGGTAATGTTATAGTGCTTTATATTTTTGCTTGAAATTGTCATCTACTGATTTTTTTGCGTTAAACTTACTATGAGGAGTGTTGGGGGAAGAACCAAATAACATGGGGATAATAGAACACTCTAAAAGGGACACATTAAAACAGGAAGAGCTCTTTACAGACTGTGTTAAACATGAGCTGGAGGAAATCTACCGGTAGACTTTTATAAATACTCATTTTTGAAAGTGAATATGTTTAAACAAATACAGAGAAGACTCGTCTATATGGTATCGGATTCTTGGTTGCTTGTTTTTTTCAAAATGAAGTTCTGACACTTGACACAAAGACATTGTGCTAAAAATAAAAAGCCATAGGTATGAGTGCTAAACTGGGGATCGAAAAGAAGAAGTATAAGCATTTTACTTAATATTACACAATAAAACAATACCAACCATGAAATGTTGCACTATTTATCTCATCTGCTAAAGCAGGAACAGTGGAGTGACTGGCAATTACGGTGTCAGATCTCAGTATTAACAATCAATCCCTTTATTGTAATGGGCTCTTAATTTAATATTAAAAGTTATGTTTGTTTAGAAAGTACTTGTCTAGATCTGTGTTCAGCTGTGTTAAGGACTCCTAATGCTCAATTACTGCCTTGAGAGTAGAGTTCTATGCTTCTGAAGAACTTTCTTTGCAAAGTGAAGAGCTTTCGAAGGAAGTTCCCTAATGCACTTAGTAATCCTGTAGCTCTTAGTTAAAATCAAGCTTTTCAATTCTGTCTTCTCCAAAGGCAGGATTATTTCCTGAAATTTGTGCTTTTATTTAGTGTCATTCAGAATGATTGTTGTGTTTTATCTTATCCATTGAGAAACTGTTGCAAAAACAAACATGGATCTCAATTAAAATTCCCAACAATTTGATTAACGTAACTTGCTTTTCTGTCTTGGCTTGTGGAGTAAACAGCTGAATTCATGCAAAATAACACTGATCAGAATGAAGCAGTACTGTCTGGAAAAGAGGGAATGAACAGAAACGCATGAGGTGTGGCTGGATTTTACAGTGTGAATGTGAAAACAGGCTGGGGTTAGGAGTAGAATTCTGGATTTATTTACAATATCCACTAAAAGCCAAAACTACCTGTGAAAGTAGGACAGGGAGAGGAAAAGGACAGATGGATAGTTTGAGAGCTGCTGAATTGTTTAGACACCATGAGAAAGGATTAGCTGCTGTTTTGGAGAGCAGTTTTCCCAAGCTGAAGAAAATTTAATCGGCAGGTTCGTGGGGGTAAAGTCTGATGTCATTTCTGTGGAGAACAGTCACCGGAGCAGCGTTTTACAGCCTCAGCCCTGGTTTGCCTGCCTGAGCGGAACTTCCAGACAGCTAATTGTGCAGGATATGGAACTGAGATTCTGGTTTTTCTTATTATGCCAAATTTTTGATATTGCATTTATAAAAAAAAATGTTTTGTTTTGTTTTTTCTCTGAGGAAGCGGTTTGTACCACCGCGGGCTGAACCGGCAGGCTCCGCTACGGCTCCCCGGCGTCGCGAGAGGCGTCCCGTGCCCCTCCGCGGCTGCCTCACAGCGAGCGGCGGGCGGGAGGCGGGCAAATGGCGGGCGCCTGACGGGAGGAAATGGCGGCGGTACCCGGCGCGGGCGCGCGGTGCCCGGGGTCGGCGGTCGGGGCTGTGGGCTCTCGGGACGGCCACGCAGCGTCCCCGGCGCGGGGGCAGCCCTGTGAGGACGCACCGCCACCGCGCCCCTCGCTGGTGCCCGGCTTCCGCGGTACAGCCGCGCGTTGCCCGCACCCGGCGGGGAGCGGAGCTGCCGGACGAGCCGTGGTGCGCCGGCGCTCATCGCACCTGCAGCCGCGGTGCTCTCTGTCCAAGAAATCCCCCGTTGTGTTGAACGTCAGCGCGTTGCCTGGAAGATGTGATGTGCGGCAGCGTGCGCCGGGTGCGGGTACTGGCCTGTTCGCAGTGCGTCTGCTCGTATGGTGGCAGAGCGGCTGGCCCGGTGATGCCCGTGACGGCTGGTTGCTGTGAAACTTACACCTCCTGCTTACTTCCGTGGGAGTTTACCACAGATACAAAGAGCACAACAGTGCTGTTTGATAGGGCAAATTCTCAGCTACATAACACTGTTTTTTAAACAGTCATCACCAGGAGCTGTGCGTTTTCACCAGCTGTGAACAAGAGCTGCATGGCATGCTCGAAACAGCCTGCAGCAGCAGAGCTGACCCGCTGAAATGCACCACACGCCACCTCACTGTGCTCACATCCACCGTTTGGTCTCCATGAGCATTCAGCGAGTGTCAGTGCACGTCAGGGTGCTGTTCTTTCCACAGTGGCACACCTTTGCTCCATGCACACCTCTGTGTGAGATGCCATTTTGCCAGCGCCCTTCTGTTGCTGTCTGCAACGTGACAACAAAACGTAAGGGGATAGTGGTGGGAAGGCCCAGCCTCTACAGCCGTACCAGCAACATCTGCCTCTAGTGGCGTGGGCCGACATTATGAAATGGGGCATTACTTTCGGAGCAGCCTTTGTGGTTTTGGGACTACCCCCACTACGGGTGTGGGCTGGTGCTGAAGCTGGCTCCCGAGGAATAGATTTGCTGACATTATATGGCTGTGTGCCTGGATTGCCCCTTCCACAGCTGACATAAATATGCTTGTTTTCAGGGAGAGAAGATATGTGTGTATAAAAAAGAAAACAATAAAAGCAAATATCATTCTATCAAAATGGTTCCATGTATCTTTATTCCTACTACATCTCTGCTAATAACAACCTTTTTTCTGTATATTTTGCCACTTAAAATTTTTTTTTCTTTGCCCTGTGTAATGTTTTCTCAGACCTAAAGCAATTCCACAGGGAGAGTAATCCCACTGCTGTCAGTTAGAATAGTTTTGTTCCATTTACCTTTCCTGGTCATTAAATGTTATCATCCATCCTCAAGTGTTTTTAATTCATCTGATATCTCTTTTCTAACCTGCAGTATCATGTGTGCCCCAAATAATCCTACATGTGCTGACTTTTGCCCTTCTTACAATTACCATTGAGATTACTGCTTTAAAAATTGCAGCTTTTGATATATATCAATAAACGTTCTCCACTTACGAAGTCATTTGCATTGTCCTGTGAAAATACTCAGTTACACTATAAACTCACACAGCAGATCTCTAACCAGGTCTCGCATTACTGCAAGTAAACATAATTTATTATAATACTTTTTTGACTGTTCTGTTTTGCAAGCAATTAATTGGCATTGGAAAAGAGGGTGGGGTGGGGTGGGGTAAATAACGAAAGTGAGCAGATGAATTTGGACCATGCAGAGAAGCAATGGATTATCTCCCTATGGTTGGAGGGAAACGCAGCTCTCACATGGGCAGCACTGGCCTCTAGTCTAATTCCAAAGCGCCCAGAGCTGGGAGTGCTGGCTGCTCTCTCAGCTGTGCTGTGAGATGGGCAGGAGTTGCACACCTGGGCTCTTCTGTTATGTTTAGGAAAGCTTTACATCCACAGGTAGTGCCCTGTTCCTCTAGGACTGTTGGCAAATGTTAATCAGAGCAGCCTCTGACTGCTCCTTAAAATAGGTAAATGGCTTTTATTTTCCATTTTCTACCCACTGTGCTTTATTATAATTGCACAGAGTGATTCTGCAAGCAGGCAGCAGTAAGACTGGAAGTACTGTTTAGCTCCTTGCTTTCTTTCCTGCAGCATGAAACCAAAAACCTTTCTCACTGTAGCAGGAAAAACAAGTTACTGAGAAGATAACTTTGAATAGGTCAGTGTGTCTCTTGATAGTCTTAAAATATGAGAGGAGTCTACATAATGTAGGAAGCATGGGATAACACTCACTTTATTGCATCTATAACATAAGCACTTATTCGTATACTCCACGCCCTTGGAAATGAATAGAACAACACTGAGTTTTTTGAGAAATTTCAGATAACATCCAAGGATGTTTCAGTGCTTCCAGAATTTGTTCATGACCTGACAAAATATCTTTTGAGGATAGTTGCGAGTTAGTATTCTAAACTGTAGAGAGTTAGAGATTACACCAGTGGGGATCTCTGCAATAAAATAACTGTACGTATGTCTGCCCTGGTGACAAATCTTGTTAATGTTCATGGAAACAGATCTGCTCAGGGAGGATCAGTAGGATACATTTTCTGTTAGTTGTCATGACAACCATAAATCCGTGCAGCTGTACAGCAGCATGCTAATCCATCAAGTTTAATCCAGTTTCCAAATTAGATCATCACTACTGAGCTGCAAGATAGATAACAGCTGGTACCCATGGTCTTCATTCTGTTCTATCAAAATGGCCAGAGTCAAAGCAATGCACATGCAGTCTTGTAGGAAAGGTGCAGCTTTACTACATGGAACAATTTGATGCTGCAACAGGAGTGTCTGAGTTGACTCATTGTCCTAAGCCTGAGATTGTCAAATGTTTATAAAGAATATTTGTTCTCTGTCTTAAGTCAAGATGTCACCTGTGTTTTAGAGATTGGATCGAAAGTCTTTAGTCCCTCGTTAAGATAAACTAGTTATTACACTGCGCAATAAGTGCTGATGCTATCATGATTTCTGTGTTGCAGAATAAAGTATTTACTTTGAAGGAAATGAGAAAACTTGAGTATTCCCTGCAAAGCAAGAAGAAAATGCTTGGAAACTGATCTGGCATTGAAGAGTTCAGAGTTACTCCTAGTTTGTATTGATCCTCAGTTACATTGGCCTCATTTGTTATTCTGAAATTACTGCATTATTAGTTCCAGAGTTTTTGCAGCAGTTCACTGCGATATATTTGTGGACTCCTGTCAATGTCTGTGTAAGCTACCACGAAGCCAGGTAACAGGCACAGCTCATGTGCACACAGTGGCTTGGGATAGACACTGCATTTATATAAAATGGCAGGTCTCTCCTTGACAATAGGTCCATGTGTAGTGCTGTTTTTTGTATCATTAAAAAAATGTTGGTATTTCCTGCGTTTGGCAGGCAGTTATTGTCCTGGTTCTTGTCCTATCACTACACTCCCCAAAACAGAATACCTCTTCATCTTTTCTGCAGCCCCATTAACTGGAAGGCCACAGTGAGGTCTTCTCTGACCTCCTCTTCCCCAGGCTGAAAAGCCCAGCTCCCTCAGCCTTCCTTCATTGGTCAGGTGCTCTGATCATGTTCATGGCCCTTCTCAGGACCCGCTCCAACAGCTCCACATCTTTCTTGTGCTGGATGCCCCAGACCTGGACGCGGTACTGTAGGTGAGGCCACATGAGGGCAGAATAGAGGCGTACAATCGCCTCCCTCACCCTTCTTCTCACCATGTCTTCTGATACAGCTCAGGATACAGTTGGCCTTTAAGGCTGCAAGCACACATTGCTAGCTCATGTCCAGCTTTTTGTCCCTCAGAGCCCCCAAGTCCTTCTCCACAGCACTGGTCTCAATCCATTCTCTACACACCCTATATTCATGTCTGGGATTGTTCTGACCTCAGTGCAGCACCTCAATAGATGCAATTCTCAAATCTGTCTAGGACCCTCTGGAGGACATCCCTTCAACTGCACAGCTGAGCCTGGTGTCATCAGCAAACTTGCTGATGTGCACTCAGCCCCACTCTCTGTGCCGCTGACAGTAATGCTAAATATTGCCAGACCCAATATCAGATCCTGAGGAGCACCGCTTGTCTCCAGTCTCCACCTGGGTGGATGATACAGCTTTAAGGGTGAACAACTTTCTGTTTGACTCGTTGGGATCTTGTTTATGTATGGGTCCACTGCGCGGCTACACAACCACATTAAACACAAACACTGCAAACTTCTGTCACTGTGTTTATCGTGTTCTGCTGCTAGGGAGGAGCCAAATTCCCCAAGGGCTCCCTTTATCCATGCTGCTGTGGTGAGGGTACAGCTGTGGTACAGCTGCACTCTTGGCCTTCAGGCCTTTGCAATCATATTTATCACTGAAATAGTATTTAAGCATGTCACCTAAAGGCCAAGGAGGATGCATGGAGTTTTCCTTAGACCAGGGATGTTCATGACATCTTGAAAAATGCTCAGATTTTAGCAGGATCACATTTAAAAACAAACAAACAAAAAAAAAAATCGAAGGAAAGCATTTCAGAAGTAGTGTTAATGTAAAGGGTCCGCCCTTCTGCTGTATACAAATGACTGATTTTTATCTTAATTTGAAGTGTAATTGATTAGCTCCATTTGGAAGAAGAGGTTTCTCTTGACAACAGTTCAGTTGTAATCAACTTCTTGCATCAGTAATTATTTTTTTTTTTAAGTATTATTTTATTTAAAAACCTTCTTGCTTGTTCTTTCTTGTTCCCCATCCCCTTATTCTCCTCTATCCGTGTCATCTTTCGGCTACTCAGTGCCACTGGAAGCAGGTAATGTCATGCTAAGTGGAAAGAAGAGGTGCAAGTTTCCACCAGAATCAGAGTGGTGGAGCAGCAGCATGAGCTGGGTTTGGCCTGGTTCCCAAGTGCAGATTGTATCATCCTCTTTAGTGCTCTTGCTCTCCAGTGACCCAGGATTTGATGACCTCCTGAGGATGTGTTTGGCAGGAAAAAAAAGGAAATCTCTGAAGTCAGGGGATACCCAGAATATCTCTTTACGTCTCACATGAAACTGCAGTCACTGAGTGATACCATATTGAATATATGTCAGAATATAAATTGGAATTACCAAAACTTTATGATCTCTGTGGTCAGAGAAACACATGGGAACTGAGAACTGAGGTGTCATTTGTAACGATTGTCTCACTGCGCAGAGCCTCAGCCCCCCCCCCCCCCCCCCCCCACCCCCACAACTCCCCCATGAGCCTGATTCTGAGAAACACATTTCTGACTTTTCTTTATGGGAGACAGTGATAGACTGGCACATCTGTCCCATAAAAAAGTGCTATGGGGATTGTACTGCAATCAGTGAGTGACAACACACCCTATCCCACACACACTAAAAGAACTCCCTTTAATTAGTCTTAAAATTTTTCAAGGTGTGCCTAGCTGTGTGGTTACAGTATCCTCCTATGCCACAAAACTCCTGAGCATGAGATCCCCCTCGAGGGTTTAGAACAAGGTTTCACATTCACGAGGTTCAGTCTGAGTGATGCTCCAGTGACAAAGCTGCTTCATAGAAGATCTGATCAGGTTTCTGTCAGTTTTGTTTTATTTAAAAAAGAATGGAAGTAGGTTTTGTCCAGATGTGGGATAACATCTTTAAAGAAACTGGATTATTTTTATCAGCTCCTTGTAACAGACATCTCAGGCAATGTGGGATATCTGTAAAGAATGGGCTGTCTGGAGACATGGCCTTTTGAAAAACGTTGCTATCAATGAGAGCTGAAAGTAGAGCAAATACATCACTAACCTGCCTTGAGCACAGGCTGTCTTGACAAATGTGTTGTTTCAGAAATTGGTTCCATCAGAGAAAAATCCATCTTGGCAGTGTCCTTGTTTTGTTTTCTTGTTGGCTCCTTTCCCTCTTGCTCAATCTAAGCTGAGAACTATGTCAATAAAGGTATTTGCTTGGCTGTTTGAATACTTGAAATGAATTCAGAAATGCTGTGCTGCCCACTGAAGCAGCAGTGTTTAACTGGAAAGCTCTGTGACTGTTGGCTTCGCAGAGTCATGTGTGAAGTGGGAGCAGCTCTCTCTGACATCCTCTCCATCCTTCGTCCTCTTCAGGCCAGTGAGCAGCTGGCACTGATCCTGCCAGTGGTGGAAAGCCGGGTGTCAGCAGCTGTGGTCAGAGCCTGTGTGGGAAGGGGAATGTCAGCAGGCCCTGGCTCTCATGCGGCTTTCCTGAACTTGTGGGCTTGCACACTCATGGCTGCCAGTGTCAGCATGACAGGTATGTCACAAAGTGTGGTACGATTTGGGCCAGAGGGTGTCGGATGGAAACACTGCATTCAAAGCTGTGGAAGAGGGAAAAGTGAGCCAGAACCCCTGGCGCCCCACACTTGTGGCTGGCCTGTATAGCTTTGTTTCACTGTTGCCCATTTCTGCAGTGGGGAACGTGCATTTCTCTAATGTGTTTGTCCACACAGTGGAAGAGGCTTTCTTCTGTCTTTTTTCTGTTACCATTCAGGACACAATTAGAGACAAGTTCAGTTATTTGCAAATGTAAGGAGAAATGCTGAGAAAATCAGTACTAGTTTTGCAGAAAGAACTCTGTGACTGCATCTGTGCTTGGTGGCAGTCTGTCTGGTTGTGTGACTGGCAGTCTGTCAGCACCCATCCACACAGAATGGTGCTGCAGAAGAGCCTGGTTTCTGGCTGCTGCAATGTGAAAATGACAACCAATTCCTTGTTCATATCAAAGTCTTTTTCTATGAGCTTTAGTGGGTAAATACTGACACAGTGATCAGATGCAACATTAGTCCTGCAGAAATTTGATCCTCCACAAGTCCTATATGAAGATTCCCTGAGTTAGTCAGCTTTTGCACTGGAAGCTCATTTTTAACACTGCTCTCTGCTGTCCTCTCAGCAGCAAATAAAACATAAACTGTGCATGGGATTTCAGTGCTTTGAACGTGAGATGTGTGCCAAAGCCTCCTGAATTTTAAATCTGATATGAACTCTCAATTCTGTTTATATTTCATGGCACGTTTTTTCTCTGCTGCTGTGGCTTTCTTTTGTGTAAAGCATTATGTTGTGCTAATTCGGGGACTGGCAAATGTGTTTCATTATAGAATACATATGGACATGCTCAAAATAAATGTATATTTAATATGAATCTTGATATGCGAACACCTGGTGACATTGTTTGAGGAAGAATGAAAACATGCCTCTATTTACATTATTTTCCTGTCTTCCTTCAGTTGGTATTTCATAAGCAAAAAGAAAAAAATCTAAGCCACTCTAAAATGATCATTGAAAGAAAACTGCTGGAACTTAAATACTCGTATAGGCTGAAGGAAAAGAGCTCAGCTTTATTTGACCATGTTAGAAGTCCCAGTACAGATGTTTTGAGTCTGTTTTAATAGTGCTACAGAACTTCCAATTATAGAATCACAGAATCAGTAAGGTTGGAAAAGACCTCCAGGTTCGTCCAGTCCAGCTGTCCACCTACAACCAATACTGCCCACTAAACCGTGTCCCTAAGTAGCACATCTGCACATCTCTTGAACACCTCCAGGGTTGGTGACTATGTATTTAATGGTGTTTGGAAAATATATATGCATCTAAGTCTGTAGCACATCCAACCAAAATTCTGAAGCTCTCTGTGCAGAATACAGGAGGACAAGATGTGGGCTTGGTGCTGGCTCTGAGACCAGAGCAGATTTTCAGTACGGTGGTCCCTTCTGGTGTCCAGTACTGCCATGGTGATGGTGATAAATGGCCATGTCTTTGCCTTTTACCTTAATGGCGCTGCTGGTTTGAAGAATTTATGACAAAAAATGAACAAAGTTCTTTCTAGAACCAGTAAATAGCAGTGAGAAATGTTTGCTCATGCCTGGCCTGTGACTGAGTGGTTATGAGAATAATCTGTTTGCCATTCTGTTGAGCTCTGTGTTGTCACCAGATTAAGTGGTGTGATTAGCTGGGTTTAAGGGCTAATTTTATGAGACGATGCAAGAGGTGTGCGTTTTCTTTTCTCTGCACTAGTGTTGTGGCACTGAGAAATACTGCTGCCTTGAAGAAACAGAAAAGTAAATATTGTTGATGAGGGTTCAGTCCAAGACCAAACTTTGCGGCAGACAGAATATTTTGTTGATGTTTACACTAGCAAGCAAAGAAAAAGAAAAGCAGTTATGGCTGAAAACAGAGTTGACTATTGACATGTCATATGCTGTCAAGCACATTAGCTTTGTGTTTTGTCTACCTTAAGCAGCCCACTGGACAAGTGCTCCCAATATATCCCTTCAAGAGTCAATAGGTGATGTGTAATCCAAATCCAGGAGTTTCTTCTTCCTGAAGGGTTTTGGACTCTTAATGTTTGATCCATTTATAACCTTGGATCTGGAAACCAGCTCACAGTCCTGTGTTGGCTGAAAATACAGCTCTCTGTTATTGCAAAGTATAGTTAAGATTTTAAATTCAGGGTTTTTTTTTGTTCAGTATGTATTCCTGTGAATATATAATTCCATGCATATATATATATCACTTAAACAACATTTTCATTCCTAAGTGTCTTGACAAAACTCATGATAGAGAAATCTGATAGACTTCATTTATTTCCTAGTTTAATTAAAATGATAAAAGAAAAAAAAAATCTGTTCTGCTCCATCAGTCAGCACTGTTGAAGTAGCAGACTCCTGTAATAGCTTGAATTTGTGTATTTTCTTTCATCTTTTTTCAAAAATTCTAGTAGCTAGTTCCCTGCTTTTTTTTCTGTTGTTTTTCTCCCTTTACAATGCAAAACAAAACCAGAGGGTTTATGTCCCCTTTCATTGGGTTGCACTCAGGCAGCTGCCTTTTCGTGTCTATGAACCCATTCTATGTAGGTCTTCATTTTGACAAAAATAACAGCAATCTGTGTCACAACATAGGTATGCAACTAATCTCAATAAGATTACGTAATCAAATTAAATATAACCAAGTTCATTAACATTAATGTTATTTAATTCAAGTCAGAAAAGTTTTGTCTGTTAAATGAAGTGTGCAATGTCACGCAGTCTTGGGGATTTGAAATGTAGAAACTTTTTCATGTGGCTCTGACGGGTTCAATGGAAAGCTGTGGATTGCTAGGACATCTGAGGAGGTCCTCTTCTGCCTCTTCCCAGATGGAGAGGCCTGCCCTGAGGCCCCAGCTTCTCTCCCACTCCCCCAGCAGGACAGGGCAGGTACCTCAAGGTGTGGGTACACACTCCTCTGCATGCACTGCTGGTTTATGTAATGTTGCTTCAAGAGACAAAATAGACAATATAGACTTTTCAGAACTCAAAAAACTAGACAAGCTTAAAAGCAGAACCAAAACAAAAGAGCTTATTTTAGTGTGTGCATGTATGCATGTCTAGGCATTTAGTTGCAACACGGAAACCGAGGCTGCAAAATAATAAAATCTGGAGTTGTGTTCCATCCAAGGGGGTTGGAACTAGATGGTCTTTGAGATCCTTTCCAATCCAATCCCTTACCTAAGATTCTTCATGTGCATCTTGGCAGCTGCAGCTGAGACAGCAGTTCACTTGGAGGTGGCTGCTCTCGAGCTTTGCTGACTGGATTGAGAATGGTTTTCTAGATCCAGTTTAAAAACAACCACCCTGATTTCAATTTCATTTTCACTTCTGTACAAGAGGATCTCTAACGGGCAGTGTTTTATTTTTGATGCTTAGAGGTTAGTAGCTAAGACCTGAAACAAGATCAAACCACATACTGCTAAGCTTCTTGCTGAGTCTCCAATGCTTTGAATCAGAGAATCATAGAATCACCAAGGTTGGAAAAGACCTCCAAGATTATCCAGTCCCACAGTCCACCTACCACCAACATTTCCCCACTAAACCATGTCCCTCAGTACAACAAATGCAAATGTTTCTTGAACTCCTCCAGGGAAGGTGACTCCACCACCTTCCCGGGCAGCCCGTTCCAGTGCCTGACCACTCTCTCAGACAATAGATTTTTCCTAACATCCAACCTGGATCTCCTCTGGCTCAGCTTGAGACCATTGCCTCCAGTCCTATTGCTAGCTACAGGGGAGAAGAGGCCAACACCCAACTTGCCATGACCTCCCTTCAGGTAGTTATAGAGAGCAATAAAGTCTCCCCTGAGCCTCCTCTTCTCCAGACTAAACAATCCCAGCTCCCTCAGCTGCTCCTTATAAGACTTGTGCTGCAGACCCCTCACCATCTTCATTTCCTTTCTCTGGATACACTCCAGAAATGTCCTTCTTGTAGTTAAGGGCCCAAAACTGAAAGCTGAGCACAATATTCACTGGTGTGGCCTCACCAGGGCAGAGTACAATTATGCATTAAGCAGTTTACAGGAGCTAGCTGGAGCTTGTGTGTATCAAAGTTCTGAAAATTTTGAATCTAATCGTTAATGATTCAAAAAGTACAAATATGCATCTTCCATGATAGATTTCTCTTATCTCCAAATCTGCTAAGTGTTCTCAGTCCTACCGTTACTTTGAGACATTTAAAACTGCCAGTGACAGAGTAGTTGTGAAGATACTCTCAGGTTCCTCAGTACTGATAAAACAGCAGATAATCTTTGTGACAGAGACCTGCTTCTCCTCAGTGCTCTGTGTGAGTACTGCATGTGTACATCTACACCTTCCTGCAGTCAGGCTCAGTAGTGCAATGGCCTACTAATGCCAACTTAGTCACATGCCCTGACTATCTCAGACACTACTCCAAAATGTGGAATTGTCAGCAAAGAATTTCTATCTGTCCAAATAGTTCCATGGAACATATCTTCTGCCCAGTCATTTATAATGTACCCTCTGAACGCTTAATCTTCTGCTCAGTATTGTTGAGAAGTGGGCACATCTTGAAGCAAGTAAGATTGATTACTTTAGAAGAGGCAGCCAGAGTTATTTGTATTTAAAGAGGCCATCTGATATGTGCAGAGGACATCATGGAAGACATCTATGGTAGGTAACACAACATAGAGCATTACCGGTTTTCCTCCATATGGAAGCACATTCTATGTTTCTCCTTCTGCAACTTGCTGTAGTGCAACTCTATTTCAGGCTGTCTGCTTAGCAGTGTCTATCTGCTTGAATATGCCATAATTTTATTGAAATAAATAAAGGCTGATTTCCACAGTAATCTGAGTGACACTCAAATAATTGGCTTGTGTTGCTATCCTTTTCTTCTTCCAAATATATATTTTTTCACTGAAAGCTTATGAGTCAAATTCATTTTTAATGATGTAATTGGGTTAGATGCAAATCTTGCCCTGCATTTTATAAGCCGAATAAAGACTTTTGTTGCATCAGTTGCCACAGAGAGCATGTTTAATTGAAGCTGTTTTTCTCTTGGAAGAACATTTCCATGACCAATCAACCAATTTGCATCGCACATCAGGGAAGGAAGTAAAAGAGACTGACCAACTTTAGTTTTATTTCAAAGTACAGTCAGATTTCAAATTAGTTCTTCCCATGTGTTTCAAAGACCTGGGAAATCAATGGGTTCTACACATGCATTGCTTTTTGTCTTTGCTTTTTATGCAAGTTTATTGACAACTCAAAGATTAATTAATTCTGTCTCTGGCTTTTATCATGCAGTGCTTCAAAAGGACAAAAGAGATTTTCCCCCATGCTTTATTTTCTACTTCACAAGTCTTATTGAATTAGCTCAGTGCAGTTCGTATGACGCCAATTGCTGTGCATGTGCTTTCTGATCAGTGTGGCACAGGCAGCCGGTGGGCTTTGGGCTTGGTGCAGTCAGTGGCTGGGACCAGGGGACACCTGTGGGCTCTCTGCCTCGCCACCAGCTGTGAGAACTCTTTCTGGCCCATGACGGTAATGCATGGAAGATGGAAAGGTGAGTGTGCACCACCCGGTACTGCAGCACCCCATGATGGAGCCCTGCTGCCACTGCGATGCAGACACAGCATAGGCATGGATGCAGTCCTGCAGGGCCCACCTGATGGCAGCGGCTCAGTGGCTCACAGCCAGCCACCCTGTGGCACTGCTGCACAGCCAGTGGCAGTAGGGGTCATGGTGAGATCTTCTGGGAGGGTCTGTAAGCAGGCTGGTCAGTAGGATCCTTGAGAGAGATAGGTTTCTGCCAAGGAGACATCTGTTTTTCTTTCAGGGTTCATCCCAGGAGTGTGGAGCAAACCCAAAAGATGAGGTTTTCAGTCTTTCTAATGAGCTCAGGGGGCATCCGACCAGCACAGTGTGCCTACAGGGTGAGAGGCCATGGGGGAGACAGGGGAAGCTCCTCTGAAGGAGAGAGGCCACGGAGCACGCAGGGCCTTTGGGCATCTCTGCCTGCAGGACAGGATGTGTGTATGGAATAGACTTATGGTATAACAACAGATGTTGGTGTTGTTCTGAAACATTTCATTTCATAAAATCAAGCCTCATGGGAATTGAAAAGATATGCTTGCTCATCACCACAACTGGTGTATCTCAGTATCTCAACTGGTACATCCTGTATCTCAGTCAGAAACAGAGCCAGGATTCCTTTCTCAGAAATTCTTTGCTTACTGCAGTGCTGGCCATCCTTGACAAACACATTCCCACACGCGCTGTGTTTTCCTCTGTGGGGCTGAGAGCCCCTCTGAGCAGGGCCAGTACACCATGATCCTTTCATAGCAGTGCTCATTAGTAACAAGGACCAGAGAGACTCTGTTCTACTGCTCAGGTTGCACTGCACAATGCCTTTTTGATTCTGGGTGGTCTGAATCCCCCAAGGGCCTCCAGCTCTGCATGAGGTCATGCTGAGGCAGCTGCCTATGTCTTGGATGTGCGGCAGTGTTGGTCTGAGTCCTGTGTTTGGAAATGATAACTGAAGACACTGATAAAATTGTAAAGTGTTTTCAAATTTTGTTCTGCCAATGAGCTTCTGTGTCCAAGGAATTATCACCTGGGTGTACTTTTTCTGTCCCTTTTTTGTTTTTTGTCCTTTTTTGCTGCTTGGACAAAAGCGTTTTGCAGTGTTTGTAGCTGGTACAGTAGTGCCAGATCAGAGCACAGCAGTATCGACCGAGTTGGGTTTCACCACTCTGTCTTTTTGCAGAAATACCAAGTAATGCATAAGGGCTGGCACTCAGCATCCCCCAACCCCAAGCACCCTGCTTTAGGTATGCAGGGCTCAGGTTTGTTAATTTCCTAAGTGCAAAGTGCACCATCTTCTTGTCTTTGTAACAATTAAGGTGAAAAAAATTAGTGGGGTAGAGTTGATGTGTTCCTGGGGGTACTTTCTCAATTTTTCCTTCTGGCAGCAGGATTTCTAATTTGCTTGGTTTGGTGTCACCATGTTGAAGAGGACTTTGTTGTGGCAAAGGAGTTGGTGCAGTCCCACTTTTTGTTACCTTTTCCTGCATGCTTTCTTGGTTCTGTGGCCACTGCGCTGTGTTTTGCTGGGAAGAACACTGAAGGTGTTAGTGTTCCGTTTCATTTGTCAGTATGCAACGGTAAAAATAATAATCCACACTCTAACTCATTGTTAATTTTTCTTTCCCTTTCCCATCTTGGAGGTAGTCTTGTATCTGTGTTGTATCTGAGATGAGCACAGAGGGCAGCAGGTTGTGGCCAGTGTGCAGTGCACTTTGCAGCAGTGGCTCTGGCGGCTCTGTGCTGTGTGCTGTGTGCCGTGTGCCGTGTGCTGTGTGCTGTGTGCCAGCCCTGGGAGCTGCTGGAACTTCTCCACACTGTTGGAGGGTCTGCTTCAATGTAGTCGTTTGGTCCTTGGTATGTTTGTGTCTTCTCACAGCCTAGAACATGCTAAATGAGGGAAGGAACTCACTGCAATTCACGCTGCAGTCATCATCTTAAAATACTCTGGTATAGATATCACATGAAGTAAAAAAGTGAGTAGAGCTGCACATTCTGCTGCAAAGGACGTATCATCTCCCATTTCAACATAAGCTGCTCTTATTTCAGCCTGTTGCAACACATGTACAGTGTACTTTATATTTTTATAAGTGTTTACAGAATTATTTTATATTGCCTTACCCAGGGCTGCTGTGCATGTTAATCTGCCAAGCTGGTAAACCAGCAGAGCCTTAGGCAGGTGTGTTCAGAAGGTTGAAAAATAAGCTGCCCTGGTCTGGTTTTGATTGAACAGTAAGTGGCAAACTGAGTGCTGTGCTCAGGAGGAGCAGTAGTAATTCTGGGATGTACTGAAACTGATGGCATGTGAGCCCAGGCAGAAAAAGCCAGTTGTTTCTGGAGGCTCTTCACCATCAGCACTGAGCATTGTTGGTATTTCTTCTCACCTGGGAGCTGGGAATGTACAAATTGGAGTTCAGTCTGTAACTGTGCTGTATTGCATGTTCTGAAGCTCTGCTCTCTGGCACTCACAGAAATAACACTGAGAGTGCTGCTTATTCAAATTAAAAAAAAAAAAGTGCTTTGGTCAAGCCTTGAACAAACTTTGATTTCCTTTGGCCACAACAGCCACGCACTGACCAAACATTACTTAGCAAAAGCACAGAACTGGACCATGGCATTCCTTGTGCAAACGAACATGCTGTCTGGCCGCACAGGAGGCCTGTTATGTGGTGTTGGGTCTGTAATACAGCTCTTGATTGTCCTACTGGGCTCTCCCTCTTTTATGAAGGGTCTTCAAAACATAAGAATGTATTGGATTGCTGGTATTTTCTTGACATAACTTTCAAAGCTCTAATACAGAGGGATCAATATTTTCATATCATTGACTTAAAAAAAACCCTGCTACTTTAAATCTTGTTCAGTTCCAGAGTTGGCTTGCATCACATGTAGCAGGATAGAGACAAGCTGCTCTTCAGGAGAAGTCAAGCAAACCGAGCTAATTCCCTGCCTTAAGGAAGCATCTCACTCCCTTCAGAGCTCACAGTGGTGGGGCTGAAAAGGGAGCCCTGCTGAATTTACTGCAATATTCAGTGTCATCTGTATACAAAGAACAGACTGATACTCTGAGGATTTGAGCAGCAGGAGACTATACCATGCGACTTCTTTCACATTCATTCAAACAGGAACTGCAGCAGTTTATGTCTGCAAACAGAAATTTTCTTGCTTCTCTAAGGGACAGGCTTAGAAAAAGAGAACAGGCTGCAAAGAACTGTGCTGGAAGCTGTGTTCTAACTGCTCTTACTTTTTAGTGTTTTACCACAGGTCCTTGAGACCAGGTCACTTCCATTTACCTGCCAGGCAGGGACTTCAGGAACCAAAGTCTACATATCCAGTCATCGCCTTTCTGTTGTTTGTTTCCTTCTTTTACCTTTTGTTACAAATTTCCTCAGGTTTACGATGCAGGGTTTAAAGTGAGCCTTCAGCGAGAGCCTGAGGGCATTTAGCACTTCCTAGAATAGGACTAGAACATCAGTACCTGGAAATACATGAACAGCAAGGTCAAACAAGAGCAGTGGTGGGCTGGGACGTATCTTAAATGTCTTATGTCTGTTCACTCTGTCTTGTATTTCTTCTTGTTGTGTTTATTTATTTAGTAATTTTGCATGATTATTTTGTTATAGAAAGTAATAATTTGGCCAAAACATTCTCCTGAGTTTTTTTTATATCAATAGTCAGCCATACTGGAAACAAATAGATACATATGGATATTGTCTCCATCATATTTGGATGAATCCTGATTTGATATTTTCTTCCTTCTCGCTTGGAATTAGTGCTTTTACAGACAGTGCTCTTTTAGATGCTATCAGGGTGGATTTTACTGATTTAGGTTACAGGAAGGAACTTAGGCCAGAAATAGATGGTATGTTTTCTGCTAAGAATACTGAAATAGCTCATCTTAAAAGATGGGGGAAACCTAGCCAGTTGGCCACAGACCAGCAGATTGCCAGGCTGACAAGTCGCGGGAAGCTTGGCTGGCAGATTAATGGTTTAAAATCTAATGCTCTAAAAGGAGAAGTTGGGTCTCAGTAAGCACTTGGCAGGAGCAGAATCGGGAAGAGCTGTGTGCTAATGCCCTAATGCAGTTTTGCCTTTGACCCTACAGCATGTTTGCAAGGCCCTGGCATTGCCATGTGGTGTTTCTGTCACTGTGGTATTGAACCACAGCCTTCTGTTTGCCTTTACCAAAAGTAATCATCACCTATCAACTGTATAGGTCTGTTTGATAGAAATCCTTCTTGAGACTTCAACCATTTAATTGCAAGGTCCTGGTTTTTTTTTTGCACGAAAGTGGTCTTTAGTTGTGTGGCTTTAATGCTGAACAGGCTGACAACTGTGAGACCCAGCTACCCCAAGTGCCCTTTTCCAGCTGTTCTCAGTATTCCAGTCATTGTAGTACTCACTAGACTAGAGATTTCCAAAGCCTTGCTCTGACAGCATTGTCCGCCATTAAAACTGTGCAACATAGTTGATGTTCATGTTAACATTTTTTTTATTACCTAAAACATTCTTAAAATCACTAAGTGAGACAGGTTAAACTAGAAAACAACTATGGGCCAGAATTCATGCAGTCCTGCAAGAAATTGTTCTTTCCACAAATGGAGGAGAGCAAATACAGAATGGGAGTTTAGGTTTATGTGGATCTTGCTTGTTTGTTTACCTTGTATTTTTGCTGAGGATACTCCACATCCTAAGTATTTCTTCCCTGGTATCAAAAAATGGAGACAGAGGCAGCATGCAGTGCTCCTCAGGATAGGCTGACGGGCAGATCCCACAGGCTTTGCTCCGTTTCCACTCAGTCTTTCCTTCATTTACAGTATCAGGCTTTAGCCAGGGATGGTTGCAAACATGCAGTGTTTGTCAGGGGGCTGACTCTTACATCCACAGAACACAATGAAACATATTTGAATACTCTGTCTTAAAGTTTGGGCAGTGTTTACAAGTTGTTTACTTTCCACTTCTTTTCATTCATTGTTTCTCGTGATTTGACAGCATTCCAGATCCAAGATTGATTTGGTTATATCATACAGTTTTCTATCAGACACAAGAATGGCCTCTTCCTGTGCAGCTGTGTGATAGCAGAGCTCAAACAGGAATAAAATCTCCGTAAGGGAGTAAGAGGAGTTCAAAGGCACATTACAGAACAGGCACTTGCTGCCTGGCTGCAGTTGCAGCAGTGCCGGGGCTGAAGGCATGGCCCATGGGGCAGCCCAGTGAGCAGAGCAGAGGGGATGGTGACCATGCAGCATGTGCTCTGAGCAGATAGAGCAGCTGTGGTGCCCTCAGGCTCTCCTCTTCCTCTTAGTGGGGTTGCTGGAGTTTAGAGGCCACTGTCACACAATGTACTGTTTTAATGATAAGTCATCTTATCATACTCGTACTCAGAGTAAGGACTTCTTTCCACATGCTGCCAAACAAATTGAGTTAAACTGGTAAAATGATGCCCGGTGTGCTGTCTCTAAGTGAAGTGCTTGGCTGTTACATAATGGTTTTAATGACTTTCTTCATCTGTCTGCTTAGGCACACCACGCGTCTGGCAAAAATTTGAGAAGGCTCAAGGCGTTAAAGAAAGCTCATCTAAATAAAGGCGGGTTAAAGTGACATTGCAGTTACTTAATCCTGCATTGTCCTGCCATGTGACTTCAGTGATACGGAGGCGCTGCGTTTCTTTTGGCTGGTGCACAGATCATGCTTTTCCTGTCATCTTCCAGGATCAGTTGCTTTGTTAAAGCAGCAATGGGAAGGAAACGGAGGGGCAACAGACTATTTACAGCAAGGCTTCGAGGCGGTCACTTCCAAGGTACAGTGACAAGCTCCCAGGCTGAGGAATGAATCAGAGAAAAACCCTGTGTTCAGCTTTTGGACTGGTACCAGAATCAGGACCCACGTTCTTAAGGTCAGCTACTCAAAATGAACTGGAAACATCTGAATTTATGCAGAGTAGGTAATCAGCTACTTATCTGATTTTTTCCTATCAAGCCAGTTTTCAAAGCAGCTAGCTAGACCCTGAAAATTTGTGTCAAATATTCTGCATTTGTTTCAAATGTACTACATAAAATGTGAGCAACGCACTGTTTTTCTGCATAAAGTCTGCTGTTTGAACTGCAGAGCTTCTTTTACCTTGCAGATGAGCATCCTGACACACTAAATCTGTCAGTGAGAAATGGACAAAAATAGAACCAAATTCCATCTCCAAATTTGGACAGAACTGCAATGTGTAGATACAACTTTTGAGGTGAATTCCAAACTGGTATGTGGACTTCTTCACTAAGCTGTTTTGTTGCTGTTTGCACGGTGTCTGTTACGTGCTGGATTGCATATTAGCAGAGGAATATTTCACTTCATTAAACTCCTTGTTGGGACATTTTGTTCAATGGAGCTGTGATTACCTACAGACTATGACAACAGGATTTGTGAATGGAAGAGGTCTTGGAAAGCATCGCTATGCCAGGTGGAATCGTGAGGACAGTGGAGAAGACTATGGGCGTGAGGAGTGCTGTGGAGGAGATGAAGAGGGCAGGCAGCAGAGGCTGACCCCATTTGAGAAACTAATGCAGGATATGTCCCACAATGAAAAAGTGGTGAAAGAATTAACCCTGGGAAAGAGAATTGGCTTCTACCGAGTCAGAGGAGAAATAGGAAGTGGGAATTTCTCGCAAGTGAAACTTGGAATTCATTCTCTTACCAGAGGTAGGCACTGCTGTGTGGGTCACCTGGTTTCTGATCGCCCTAGTTCTGTGTACACATAAACTGACCTCTTTGGTAAGAAAAATGCTGCCGAAACCTTCAATACACATACCAGGTGTATGTGCCTTTTTCCTTGTGTGAACCTGTAAGCAAGTACAAAGATAAATGCTTAGGTTAGAGGTAGCCTTCAGCCGTGACAAGCAGCCAGAAACACTTCATTTGGGTGGCACATCTCACCCTGCAGCTCATGACTCCCCACACTTTGAAAGACAGTGCCACAAACAGTCCACCTGCTGTCTCCCATGCCCAGCGCAGAGGCTGCAGGCTTGCGGGTGCTAAACTTCCAGGGCAGCCTAGCTTGGCATGGACCTGCCACAGCTGGAGGGAGCAAGGCTTCCTTTGCTTAATGGCTAATTTTAGTAATTTTGGTGAGAAATTTGATGATGTGTTATGCAGGTGGTTCATTAAGGTAAAAAGCTGGGACAGGGAATACAAGTATAGGCTGAGCAGATGCAGGAAAACAAGCGTTGGTACAGCCAAATCTGGGTAGAGGGTAAGTACAGAAACACACTGCATATACTGCTTGTATGGAGAGCTAGAAAAGCTAGATAACTGCAGCAAACACTTTGGTTACAGGTGTAACTATGAACTTGCTTTCATCTACCCTGTTTCTTCTGCTGTCTTTGACCAAAACAAAAACTGCTTGATCTCCCCTGGGGATAGCTACTTTTCCACGTGCCTTTGTACATTACCATCTTCAGTTTTTCTCTCATCTTTCTTTTATAATTCAATCAATTCTCATTCCTTTCACCATCTAAAAGGCGGGAAGACTAGGTTCTCCCCCAAACTTTCATTCTTTACTATCTGCTGCTATTTTTGCTGACCACCTCCTTCAGCCCAGACTGCAGAGATCTGAAAGTTCATGATAAGCCCAGTTACAGTTTTTACATTGGGAAGTGAAGAATTGGTGGTATTGTCTGTTCTTCTGTTTCTGCGCTGTTTGGTTTTTTTTTTTCCCCCAAAACTGAAGTCTGTCTTAGCCTATGGGTTTGTCTATCTGGGTTCGTTTTTTCTGCTTCCTTGCTTCAGGAAACCCTGTTCTCCTTGGCCTACAGCAAGTTGTTTCTTTTTCTGCTGAGTGATATTTTTCCTTTCACAGAGAACTGTCTTCTGTTTATAATTGGCAGAAATGCTGCTCCCATATTGGGAACAAGAGGAATGCTGATGGGAAGATAAATTTGAGCCAGATGAGCTTTTACCTGTTGAATTTCCCTAGGAGACAGGTTGCTTTAGCATTTGCACAGAGCTGACTGATTGAACACTTTTGGACTTCAGCAAGTACAGTAAATTTGAACAAATTAAATATAAAAACAGGCTTTTTTTTTTTTCCTTGAAAAGCTTCTTTTTCACCAAAAATCTCTAAAATTATTTTTTTGTCATTGGGGATTAAAATTTTCATTGGGTAATTTTCTGATGCTAATTTTGCAACTGTCACGAAGAAGGAAGGCTGAGGGGAAAGCACTGTCTTACTTGTTTCTGCTTGTGACTTTGTCTGGCATCATAAAGTATGCATTTGGGATGGAGGAGAGGAACAAGTGTGGGTGCACTTCCCCTACATACGCATGCACACATACACATACCCTTCCAAAGAGGAGTCTCCTTCCAGTGTATGTTCACTGCTGTGTTGTTAATGAACTGATGTACCTGCACAGAGCTAATAAGTCTCCTCTTGGCAGAGGTGCAGATAAAAAGGCCTTCCTTGGGGCAGGGGAAGGTACGTGTATATCTTGCATATATTCATCTCTTCAGTTGTTGTTGTAGGTTCTAAGCATTGTCTTTCTGCTGACATCTCACCCTACTTGAAGAAGGAAACAATTTCGTTCTTCACCATGACCAGTTCCTGTAACGATTCTGTAATCAGGTGTGTGCTGTTCTCTAGCCCTCGTGCTCTGTTGCAGCAGAACACCCAAAAATGGTTTGCAAGAAGCTGATAAGGGCAATAAAAACAGTAGTGTCAAAGTGGATGAAGAACCCTGCTTCTCTCACAAAGAGAACGTTGGTTGTTGAGCAGTTGCAGGAAAATCTTAGGTGGTGTGATGTGTACTGGGTTATTCAGATGCACTGCCCCAACTTGGTTTTGATTTTATTTCCTTTTGCCAATATAGCATATGCTACTTTTTCCTGAAATAATTTCTCAACCATTTATTAACTTTTCTTACTCACTATGACTTCAGATAGCATTTTTCAAACCTCAACATATGGTCAGTCAAAATCTTTTTCATAATTAAATTCAATATTTTGGTGAATAAATTTCTTGAAGAAAATGACCTATTTAGAACTGCTGCCATACAAGGGAAATACAGTGTTTAGAAACTAGGCTTTTTTTTTTTTTTTTTCTTTTCTGAAACAGTTTTGAAAGGAAACAAAGGCCTTTTCTTACACTGTAGGTCAGCTGGTTTTCTGTGTACTGCATGCACATACAACTGTAGAAATGCAAATTTTAATGAGCTTGGTCCTGATACGTGGTACTGTGTGAATAAGATCAGGCCTTTCAGTTCTAAACCCTTTTTGTGTGTTTGTTTGCTTTCCCTTTAAAATTTTATTGAGAAAGTAGGCATAGCAGAGGTATGGGAACAGATGAACTTTAAGGTCCCTTCCAGCCTAAGACATGCTGTGACTCTATTTCTCCTACAAGTTGCTTTTTTGTTGTTGTTGTTTTGCTTGTTTAAAGTCCAAATGCTCCCAGCTTTTATCAATCAAGACGTAACAATGCAATTACATAGCTAAGATTGCGAGAATTGTTTTCTCTGTAGCATCTAAACATCTAGCTGTGCAAATCTCCCCCAAGCTAGCACTCTTTATTCTTGGTTCAGGGGGTCAGTGTACTACCAACGTGACAAGGGTTTTACAGTCTTTCACCTCTAGGTCAGCAGTCAGAGCTCTGCCAGGATCTGCCACGTGCTGTTCCCATTAAACAGCTCATTCCCTTCTGATTCACCATGCCAGGTGTCTGTACTGTGCAGTAGGTGCAATCATAATCAACAGCCTCAGTAGGCAGCAAAAAGCAGGGAAGTCTGCTCTCTCCTCATTTCAGACTTTGTCTGAAAGCAGAAGCATGGAAGGGATAAGTCAGCAGCTCTCAGAATCTCACTTCCCCAGAGTATCTGCTGCACTGTAGTAGGGGAATCAACTCATGCATTTATATTACTAAGAAATGTAAATATACCAAACGTGGAGTTTTCTTCATCTGTACAGACATAAATGCATATATATCAATAACACTTCAGGAGTACTGAAACACAAAATTTGAGGAAAATAACTTCATAATAGTGTAAATGGAAGCACCTTGAAAGTTTTTCTACCAAATGTAAAATCATAATGGCCTTGTCATGCTTCCTTTAAAGTAACAGCTTTTATTTTTAGTAATTTAACTTTGTCTGCTAGAACATGAAGTTTTTCTTAGAAATAAAATGGTAAGAATGATGAATTGCTAGGACATCTGTGGAAGTATTTTTTTTTTCCCCAAGAATAAACAGTTGTTTTAACTGCCATGTTCCAGTTTAATTTTGCTGTCTTAGTAAGTTATACAAAGACACTCTAAGCCTATTTTAACCAGACTAATCCCTCCAATACCAGCTGTATTCAAGACAAATGCCATGACCTACCAGTTTTCATACAGAACCTTAAGAGCAATTCTCAATGAGCTTTTTGAGCTACCCTGTTGATACGGTGAAGCTATATATGTATACCAGCATTTCAAGGCCCTTAGCTTGAAAATATGCTACAGAAGCAAGCAGAACTTAACCACAGCTTTGCATTACCAGGACCGTATAAGACTGATCAGTTGTTTTACATGATCCCTGCAACTTATTCTATGTCGCTGTTTTATTTCCTTCCTTGGTATAAAATCTGTGGTGTGAATTCACGGCCCACTGTGGTGCAGACATAAAATTGTACTTTTCCTGTATTCCGTGCAGTACCAAGAGCCACTCATGCATGAACACGTTGGAAAAACTGGCACAGCTATCCTGAGAAAGACAAACCTCTGCAACACTGATTTTGGTAACTGAGAATTTGTGGGGATATGGGATAAGCCATTAGGCAACATTTCTGTAAGTCACATACATGTAAACACATCTGCTATAAGCTTGCAGGGTTATTTTCAAAGTCCTTACACTACCTCCATGTTAGTCCACCTGCTCTGGAATAAACTGCCTATATTCAAGCCTCCGTTAGTCTGTAAGCACCAGGCTGTTGCGTGCAACTAATTCACAGCACTGAGCTAACAACAAAGGCACAGACTTCCTTTAACAAACCTGAGCACACAATCAGGTTGAAAAGTGGGAAAGGTCTGCAGCTCAGGCTTAGGGGCCTTGCAGGAACAGTCTTATCCTCAGAATGGAGCACAGCCTCCAGATTTTGTAATGCTGAGACTCTCATTTGCCCATTTCCTTCTCAACAACAGAGAGCAGGAACACTAGCTTCCACTCAGACAGCCAGATTTCTGTTTTGAAAGCTATAATGCCCAAGTTAGATATCTAACATAGATAATTGTTGCCATCAGATGTATACTGACATGCTTGACAGCCTAGGAACATGTTACATGATTTGATTAGCACTTGTAATACTCTGCCAGCCCTTAGCTGTATCAGCAGTGAGGAGGATGCTGGAGACAGTAGGGTGTGAAAGATGACAAGGCTTAGTAGGCTTCTCTAGCTTATCTTATATTCATCATTGCAGTTACGTAACCATGCATTATACAGAAATAGTATTACTGTTTGTACTTACTGAATTAACATGGAAAAGTATTTTCTTTTCAGAGAAAGTAGCTATTAAGATTTTGGACAAGACAAAATTAGACCAGAAGACTCAACGTTTGCTATCTCGTGAAATATCAAGCATGGAAAAACTCCACCACCCAAATATCATCAGGCTGTATGAAGTGGTGGAGACACTCTCAAAACTGCACCTGGTAATGGAGTATGCAGGAGGAGGGGAACTCTTCACTAAAATCACTACAGAAGGAAAGCTAATAGAAACAGAATGCAAAATAATCTTCTCCCAGATTGTTTCTGCTGTGAAGCACATGGTAAGTTGCTCTTCCACGGGCATGTTTCTCCTCACTGCTTCAGCTGATTTTGAGGATGCATTTTGTTTTTCCAATTAGTAAGTTTACTGTTATCAGGATTTCAGGCACATATCTTTGAACAGTGAAACCAGCTTGAGAAATACCATCTTAAAGACACCTAAGAGTGCTTTCACATCCATCTCAACTTACTGCCTCTCTGTTGACATGTTTGGGGAGGAGACTGAATTGAGAGCATGTGGTGAATGGAACCGTCCATTCAGTAACAGTGTTCCTCCTGACTACTTGTTTTTGTATGGATCCGATAGTAAAGCTTCATTTCATCCCTCAGCTGTTTCAAAAGAGCATCACTCACTTTTCTGCTAGAAGAAAGCAGTCCCAAGAAGAGGCGTGTTGTGTATTGCAGACATCCAGCTCACTTACTAACGAATGTGGAAGACTAATTAAGTCTTAAGACAGTTAATTCCTGTTCCTTCTTAAGTGATGTCAACACTTAGCAAGTCACTTCCTCTTATCTAGCCCTTATAACTGCAACTAGACTTAGAATGATGCAATTCATAGAACCCAAAGCATTCTATAAAGGCAGAAATGAGTAATTAACCACTTCCAATACAACCTCCTCTGAGTCTCGCTTAGTAACCACAGCTGCTTACAACTACATTACAAAAGCCATGAGAAGTCCGCTCTGCGTTTGACTTAACACTAGTTAAAGTTGGCCCAGAGTGCCCTCCGGTGGCTCATACTCTCCCGCCGTGTAACGGGCTCCAGCTCCAACAGGCAGGAAGATGCAAGCAAGTGTATTTCCAGGTCAGACATCTAGAAATGCATTGCAAACAACGTGTATGAAAAACATGTTAAAGTATTTTGACAGAACAATCAGATGTCTATAAATGAATTAGCTTCAACATCTTTTCCACAGGACAAGTATTCAGGATCTACTGGATCTTAAAGATCACGTGCATTTCTTAACATTAAAACCAGACCTCCAATCTCATCAGCCTCTTTACTCATACACTCAGTCTCCTGCAAAAATATTTTATTTTTGCCAATCTATTAAAATCGGGCCACTTATATCCCATCTCACTGTTGTCAGTCCTCATGAGGACTAAAGATCCTTGCTTGTTATTGATGACAGGGTTTCTCTAGTGTCTCCATGTGCATCCTCTTACTTACAAGGGTAACAGCAGAGATGCTCAAACTCTTTCACTCTTCCTAGTCATTTCAAAAATGAAATTAAACCCTTATTTAATCAGTATAGTTAAATGTCTACTCAGCAGAGCACATCAGTACCTTCATTTCTGAGGTTAAAAAAAAAGGTACATGTTGCAGCATTTCACTTCAGATTTCTAAAAGTAGAAGACAATATTGAACATCCTGCAAAGACATAAAATATCACCAGGCACAGCTTTGTGCACACCTCTTCTCTTGCCAGTACTAGATATTAGGATATGGATCACAAACTAGGACAGTTGCTACAGTTCTCTTATCTGGTACCACATTCACTTAATGTTATCAATGAACTAGAAGATTTCAGTTCATAAGTCTGCATGTTCAGAACAAATGCAAAAACAGCTTTACATACTTAAAAAAATATTTCTGTTACATCGGTACAGAAATGTAGTCATTTCAAAAACTAGTGCTCTGAATCCTGAAAAAATACAAAATACTTATCACGGGAAGATACACAGTCATGTAGGATTATCCATAATGCCATCGCATCTGCTTAACACAAATACTAATTCCTAACTAATATTAATGAATACTAACAAGATGTTGCTATCCTTCAAAACATACATGTATATGTATATGCATTTCCGCTCCTCCTCAGTCATTTTCTTACCAGTAGAGAATTAAGATGGACTTGCAACCTTCGGTTTCATAGCAAAGCTTATTTCTTTGTTGGAGATAAATAATTCCCTTTCCTAGGTATAATTAATCAATAAAAGATAAAGAGTAGTCACTTAAGTACTTGCTAATACCCAGTGTTCTTCCTCTTCTATAGCATGAGAATAATATCATTCATCGGGACTTGAAAGCAGAAAATGTTTTCTACAGCAGTAACACCTGCGTTAAGGTGGGAGACTTCGGATTCAGCACAATCAGTAAAAGAGATGAAACTTTAAATACTTTCTGTGGCTCTCCTCCTTATGCTGCCCCTGAACTCTTCCGAGATGAAAACTATGTTGGCATTTATGTAGATATCTGGGCACTAGGAATATTGTTATACTTCATGATTACGGGGATCATGCCGTTTCGGGCAGATACGGTGGCCAAACTGAAGAAGTGCATTCTTGAAGGGACGTACAGCTTGCCTCCCTGCCTCTCGGAAGCTTGCCAGAAATTGATAAAAGGAGTCCTTCAGCCAGTACCAACAGAACGATATTCTGTCAAACTTATTATGAACAGTGAGTGGATGCAGGGGATACAGTACCCAAAACCTTTACAGCCTTTTAAACTGGATCCTAAGTATTTATCAGAGATCAACACACTCAAAGAGGAGGAAATAGAAGTGAAAAATGCTCTGAAAGATCTGGGAATCACAGAAGAACACATTCAAAATAACCGGGGAAGAGATGCACGCAGCTCAATAACAGGTGTCTACAGAATTGTTTTGCACAAAGTACAAAGGAAAAGGGCCCTTGAATGCGTCCCTATAATGTCCCATCCAGATCCCAAGGAACAAGACATAAAGAAAGGAATCAGCTCTTGTAACGGTGTAAAGCACACATCCAAGCTGTGTTCTATTTTGTAAACCACACTGCAAGCTTTATACTCAGCACACTTAACAAAGGGTTTTATTCACTTTTCACAGGTTTTGGTGTTGCATTTTTTCTAATTTTTAAATAAACCAAATTGCCTCATTTCCTTTGTATTTTTCAGCTCACATTTGAAGTGCTCAAATGCAGAGCCCTAATGTACTTGTTTGTCTCTTGCTCCAGAAACATGGTACAACTAGTGCAATAACTCAAGTAAAACAGAAAGAAATTATCAGTGGAAGTGATCTTTTAATAAAGATCAAATGGCATTGCATGTAACACACTTCGGAGATCTCTCAGTACAGCCACATAATGGGTAACTTCTTGACAAGTTTCACCTTAGCTTGACACAACTACACCACTGCAAACGGGACAGTTTTTGCAAAGAACTAAGTTCAAACAAAAAACTGACTGCAAATTCTTAAAAGCATCCTAAGCAAATTAAACTTGCTAAATTAAAAACAAAAACAACTCTAATTACATTTTAATTAAAGAAAGAACAGTGCTGCTGTTGACTACGGTTCTTGATTTGTCACAGTCCAAAGGCAAATTCAGATATGCTACTGTAGCCCTGCATGTATGGTTGCAGTTTTTAGCACCTAACTGGCTGGGTTACAAACCATTAATCTCCTGACAGCTTCCACAATTTGTATGATTCTCACAGTCTCTAAATGCTTAGAATAGAGCTGCACTCCAATAGAGAGACAGATGTAAGCATACTCTTAAACTCTGAAATTCTTGCTTTAGCAGTAGATAGCTGTAAGTAAATTGAGGGTTGCCAATACCAAAATCTAGTTACAAGCTGTATTAGCCTTCTGTCATACTATTTGGGCAAGAAGGCTAGTAGCAAAACTGATTTTTATATTCTTGACCACTAGAAGTTAAAAGTTGGATACCGTGACAATTCCAATTTTTCTGACTGTCACCAAGATGTTGCCATGTCCCACTCCATCTTTCAGGTAATTTATACTTTAATCAACCAGCCCAAATGCAGTAATGGAAAAGTGCAGTAGCTTTCCTCTGAACAGGCACAACTGAAATGCCTATGATAAGGCAGAGTCTGAATGATTTTAGTTAAGGTGAGTACATTACTGAAAGGTTTAGAGATACATCTAGTGCTCTCAAATATAAAAGCAGAATGCCTTGTGTATTACAGGGATTGATGTTTCGTTGACCTTAAAAGCAGTGAGTAATGTCAATAAGCAACAGGATGACTTTGAAAAACCACTTGTGGGAAACGAGGTTCAACTAGACTCAGCTATGCAAAAAGCAGGAACCAATCCCCTTTCACAGTTTTTGTGAGGAGATAAAACAATACTACCTTTCAAAATACAGTAATGAGATTAATTTTATTTCATAGGCTGTTAATGAATTTCTCCACTATAAACAGATGCCACCTGAAAACACTTAAGTTATCTTGAAACAAAGCCTTGAAGTAATGATTTTCCACAAGCCTCAGCAACTCTTTCTTTCCATTTTTTTTTGTAATGAAATATTAAAGAGAACGATCCAGGAGATCCACAAAGACTGTGAACCCAGAACTTCAAGTTTTCATAAGGCCAGTTTCCTCTTTCTTGCCTGTTAAAGAAAAATTGCATCCTGAAAACCCAACAAGTCAGCACTACTCCAGCATGTTTCAAATATCTCAAACTTTATTTTAATAATGGATCTGCCTCACAGTGAGGTCCCTGTGGTTAACTTTTTGTGCCAGTAGCAGCTCAATTCTTGGCTTGTCCACTGCCAGCAATGGACTTTTGTTCCATGGCATTTTTATTTTCTGGTGCCAGGACAAGTTTCATGAGGGCAAACTAAATCAAAATACTTGCAAACACTATTTTCATGCATCACTGCTCCATCACTTTCAGCAGAACAAACAGATTATTATCCATCGAATTATAAACATCAATTTTATCAAGGCTTGACTGTACAAATACAGCAAGTTACCAAACCCTAGTAAGTGACAGATATTACAAACACACTGTTACACAACAAAAGATTGTGATTTAAACAGATGAATATTTGTTGCTACTTTATGAGATGCGTAGCTCTGTAGAATTAGCAAAGAAATAAAGTTTAACAAAACTTCATTCTATACATTAGCTCAATTAAATATATATTACAAGCTTACAAGGCTCATGTCATAGTTTATTTCTAATCTGGGCTTTAAAAAGCTACCAGAATATAATCCCCATAAGTAATATGTATCTACTACTTGCAAGACGGATAGCTTCTAGCGTGCATGTTCAGAAAAAAAAGAAAGAAAAGACACCACTTCTACGACATCCCCAATGGAGAGAAGAACTTCAAAGTACAATGCCAAATTCAAAGTTAGAAACTGTCTCTTAGAAATGTATTATACAAAGAATAGCAAGAGGTCAGAGTTCCAAGTTTGGGTCATCCAAACCGATCTTTTTTTCAGATTACCAATTAAAGCAACTCTAATGATATCTAGGAGCTTTACTTTAAAAGTCTGCTTCCTTAAATGTTTCTGTGACAGTTTAATAATCCTGAAAAAGTGCCGTATCAGTCAGTTCAAGAAATTTCTTATGAAGAACAACTGTTTGTCTCCCTTGTAATTGCTCTTTCCCTGCAGGCTTCTATGATTTATAACGCAGGCATAGAACACACAAAATGGATGGTAGGTGGAATTACGAAGTAACTAACGTAGTCAGTTACAGAGTTTCTTAACGGCGAAACTATCAGCCTTGTGTTCTTGAACCAGTCATTCTGATGGAGGGAAAGTAATTTTTTTCCAGTAATGTTATTTGGTTCTATACCTTTTCCAAAGCAACGGTGTGAGGAGAGGTAGACTGGGATAAGAAAGGGAAGGTAATAAAGGGAAAGAGAAGTGCAGTATTCAGAAGACTGACTAGTTACTGTCAAGGCACTGAGAACCCTAACATTAAAAGCTCAGACTTTTGCAAGTACAAGTAGAAGTTAACAGTGGAGGTTTCAAGTCATTTAACATGGGAAAAGCAAGCAGAAGATTCATTCTTTTCTATGTACAAAGACCTTGTAATAGACTACTACTACTCAGCAATTAAAAAATTTGGACACATTAAGGAATCCACAAAGCCCCTAGCAAGTTGCTCTATCCCCAGTATATTAATGATTTTAGTGTTCTGAAAATACTATAAATATCAGCACGCAGTATTACGACAAATCCTTTCAAGGAGTTTAAACAGCTTTTTCATGCTCCAATTAAGTACTACTGTATAGTGAAACTCCAGTACTACTGTAATCTTTCCACTCTTTCATCCTACCCTCACACCTTTTTCCATTTCCCACCTCACAGAGGTATCTTAATGCTCCCCATTGGAAATGGCAACAGTAACGCCTTCAGATTCTGTTGTTGCAGGGATTCTTGGCACTTTCTTAGCAGGGCTTGGGATGTGCTAAGAGGAAGGGAAAAAAAGCATTAAATACAGGTTTCTAGTTCACATACATTCACACTTCATGGCTAGTCCAACTTCCGAAAAACATTCATGCTATGCTGGATGGCTTGGTCTTAAGTCATTCAAATCAGTCATGGCTCATGCAAAAGAACGTGTGAAAAGAGTCTGCTTCTTCTTGTTTCATTCTTGTGCAGTTTCATTCATTCATGTTAGGATGAAATTTGCTTTTTAAAATCCCATGCTTGATTTTTTTTTTTTTTTTTTTTTTTTTTTTACATTTCTGGTTTCTATGTTACATATTTTAACAAAGCATTTGAAAGAACTTTTAAAACCCCTTCCTCTTTTAACACATGTACACATGCCGTGACAAACATACAAACCGTTCAACCATTTATATCAAACTTTAAAAGAGCACTCAGTGTTCACCTCATGAACAATGCCTGGGTGGACAACTTCAACTCCTGCCTCCAGGGGTCCATCAACCATAACTGGGCGCCGCGCGTATGTTCTTCTGTGTTTCTCATCCACACGCACAAGATACCATGTTCCCTCAAAGAGATCTTCTACTGAACACTGTGGAATATAGTTGGCTGTAAACAAAGAAAAAAAAAGGCCAATGATGTCCTGTCAGCTGGTTCCTGTTGAGCGTTTTATGCAACAGCGGCCATCAGGTGCTGCAGTTTGAAGTAAAAAAAAGCAGGAAAACCAAGTCTGCATTTTCACTGCAGTCACATGTCACATCAGGCCAATAAATACAAACTACTAAAAATACCTTTACAAGGTATACAGGTGTAGAAAAAGTTGGATGTCTACTTCATTCTACACCCAAAACATTTAGTGATAGCCATGCAAATTTTGTAGTAAGTATTTTGCTGTAGGATTAGTAACGTTTTATATTTACAACGTTCTTACCCAAGTGATGTGTCTCCTGTCTAATCTTCATGTTTTCAGCAAAGACATCAGGTGCAATGCATTTTCTTGAGTCAAGTCTTGCTTTAAGATCAGAAAGGCTGGCAGTAATTTTGTCCAGTGCAGAACCTACAACATAAAATTATAATGTAGGGTAGCACCAGTGCTAAGCACAGCACATCAGCACTGCATGACTGTTCAGGACATTTTCCATTATAGAAGCTGAACTTCTAGTTAGTTACAAGTATTCCTAACAGCTTGAGCAAAACTCTTGTAGCATCTGAAAATGCAATCTATTTGCTTAAGGAGATACTTTAAAGGTGATCCTGCTCTAGGGAATACTTTATATGACTGTAATTAAGCACTGTTCAACAGGTTTACTTAAGCTGATGGATAATACAACAAAGCAAACAAAGGTAAGCTATGCAAAGGAGTTAATTTACATCTCCTTTTACTCACCAGGAGTGGCATCCTGTGTAACTCTGATGGAATACAGTGTAGCAGCAAAACCAGAGCCATAGGAGAACACACTAATTCTTTGTCCTGCAAGGTGCTCTGGAGAGTATCTGTAAATCAAACAACAGTTGGTTAAAGTGAGAGTAAGGCCAAGGTGCAAGTTTTAAAATAACCAGAAAGTGCAGCTGACTTAGAAAAAGCTGCCAGCAGATTGTATCTGCTACAATAACAATTCAGGGTCTTACACGAATGAAAGAGGATTTCAACACCATGATTTTCAAATCTGCCTAAGCAAAAAAGATCAAAGAAATGCTCTGCATATGATTATCTACGAAGCAGACGATTTTTGCAAGTGACAAATACCCTAAAAGGAACATTCACACCTTGGAACGGAAAGTAACAAAAAGAGAAAAGAGGATACAAGACTACCGGTTTAGAAAATAATGCTGCATGCAAACTAAGTTTTCAATATTTAAAAACAACAAAAAAGCCATAACATGGTGCTGGGTTGTTTGGAGCAGTGTAGGAAGAAAGGCTAGTAGAAGGTATGGCACATTAAAATTTGAGATACAGCTTTGAAAAGCAGTAAGCAGTGCTTTTGATCAGCTTCTGACACAGAAATTTTGACTATACTTGTCACTTGAACTAATTGTGTTTGTAGAATAATTTTGTAACAGTTTTTCTAATTAAGGCAACCTAATAGGTAAACATTTGCTACATGTACTTTTACAGAGGGTTTTCCAAAAGAAAAATGCTTACATACAGAAAGCTATGACTTTGATTTTACAATTTTATGCTTACTGGGCTAGAAGAGAAGCAAGGCAACCGTAGACTGAAGGCGTGTACATGTTTCCATTCTGATTGGACACAAGTAAAGAAGCTTTGGTTTTCTGATTGAAGAGCTCTGCACTAGCTTTCATAAAAGCTTTTTCCACATCCCTGTCAAAATATGTATCTTCAAGCTTTACATCCCTATTTGGAAAAAAAAAAAAAAAAAAAAAAAAAAAGTGGTCAGAAACCATTATTAAAACAAACAACAGGAAGGAAAAACCATCTCTGATGTCTACCAAGTTAATACCATCTGAATAAAGAAGACAGCAGCCATTCTCACCTGAAAGCTTCCAGACCACTGAAAACACCATTTGCTGTTTCTGCATTCTGGTCACTGAGAAAGTCATTCAGCAATAACCTTGCCACAGACTTCTGTACCAGTTTACAGTAGGGAGAATGAAAGATCATGAATCCAAAATCATTCAAGGTGAAACGTCTGTCTGTCCCCTCTGGAAGTGGCAGGAAACTTGTGTTAGAAATTATTTTTTGTATTCATCTATTAAAATAAAATAGTTGGATGGCATGATCCAGACATCTCTATGTCAACATACAAAATGCAGAAGTCTAACTCCTGCTGGCAGGTTCATTTAAAATGCTGCCAAAACTTCTGTTTAAAATTCTAATTCTTATAGATCTCATGCACCAACTAACATTTGCCCTGTTAGAAGAAACAGCTATATGATTTACAAAACTCAGAACTTCCACCAAGCATTTTGAAAGTAAGAAATACTCTGCTTCATCTATCTAATCCCAAACCTATGCTGCTTAGCATGGGTGAAGCAACTACTAAACACATTTGAATAAAAACAAAAAATATAATTACTTAATATTTATATATTAGCATCAGAAATGTTAAGAGGGCTGGGTAAAATAACATGCTCTTAAGCAAGTATTACAACAACAAAAGCCTGCAGAGACTATCTTTATTGACTACTAAGCCCTCAAACATATCAGAACAGAAATAACAATTTCTTAAGGATGAAAAGCATGCATTCCAACCACTGCAGAACACACAAATGGACTATACTAGTCAGACAGAATGCTAAGACTCGAAGACATTATCTACATAACTGCAGTAACATCTTAAGAGGCGACGTACCTTTTTGCCACTGGGCATGGATCTTGTTGCGATAAACACTATAGCAGCGATCTAATGCACTGAGGTAGCACTGTATAGACAGTTTGCCATCAACTACAGGATATTCAGAGACCATATCTGGTTTATAGAAGTCATAAGCATGCTGCATGTGGGTTCCACGCAATCCTGACGGAGAGAATTTAACAAAGCCAAAAGTTACTTCATTAACCTTTGAGTCAGTTTGAATACATACTTTAACATGGAAAGCAAGTAATATCTGGCCCTAAATAAATAGGTTTTCTTAGGACTTCAGGTCCTTCTAGGTAATATTTCAGAAACAGATTTCAGTTACCTGGTACTCAAGCACAGTACAATTTGAGCATAACAAAAAGGTAACAAATAATTTCTTTTTGAAAACAGGGCGCTCTGTTACTCAGCTCTAGCCCATTCTTTGTCAATTTTAATCGGAGAATCTCCAAATTAAAAAATGGACAGAAGCACCTTTAATAGGTTCTTGCTGCTTCTTACATTAGGACTTGGCCAAGTGAGCAAAACCAAGAGGAAACAAATGCAGTTTCTGATGTTAACGGAGGTTAATCCAACCTTCAAACACCCCAGGAAAAAAAAAAAAAAAATGGACAAGCTTTAGAATGAACCTGGTATCTGGTGGAAAAGTGTTTATTTTCTCACAGGACTAACCTCTCTCAAAAATTAGAGGAGCATTTGGACCAACTAGCATAGCAACAGCACCAGCTCCACCTGTTGGCCTGGCATTTCCAGTGGCATACACGGCAATGTCTCCAGCAACAACAAGTGCATAGCGTCCTGTAAAAACACAGAAATAACAAAGACAAATAGCCATGAATCCATATTTTAACATCCAACAGTGATTTTTCAGCCTTTGGTTACTGAGGGTAAGACTCCAGGATTAAGGGTCTCTTGAATCCCTTCCTCCCTTTCACTTTATTGGCAGGAAAAGTGAAGGAAAACTTAGAGGAAAAGATGATTATCTAGTGATTATCCATATTGTTATCTCTTGTACATAATTAACTAGTGGCAAACATCCAGAACATTTAAGACTCTGATAGTTTGCCCTCCGGGTTTTATATGGTTAAGCAGACTACTCAATGGTAGAGAATGATGCAACTCCTAAAGAAAATACCCTGAACTTACCATCCCAAGAACTGGACTCAATCCAATTAATAGCATTAAAAAGAGCAGCAGTGCCTCCATAGCACGCATTGGTTGTGTCAATTCCTTCTACATCTGTATTACCAGATTCTTCAAACAGCTGCATCAGGACAGTCTTCACCGATTTTGATTTATCAATTATTGTCTCCGTTCCAACTTCCAGTCTCCCAATGCAGTCATAGGATAGGCTGTTCCTCTCCATAAGCTTCTGAACCACAGTCAAACAGAGGGAATTGATATCCTCTCGGTCAGAGCAGAAGCCCATCTTTGACTGGCCTAACCCAATGGTGTATTTGCCTGCATCCACACCGTCATACTTCTCCAGCTCTGTCTGGTCAACATACTGAGAGGGAAAATAGATTTCCAGTGCAACAATACCCACATCTTTGGGCCAGCAGGATTCAGTGTTCACTGGAAGAGACCCGGGCATCGTGGCAGATCTATAAGCAAAGAACAAACAAACAGCTCATTTACTCATATACATCATCACCAACATATTTTATATGCTCTATCCTTCTGCAGGTTTACAGAAAAGATAAAGTTTCAGGGTAAAGTTTCAGGTATTCTGCAAATTTGTTTGCCAAAGGCAAACCTCAGAGATTTTTGGTCTGAATATACCATAAATGTCATTATAAATCGTATAACATTTTATGTTAATAAGTTGTTTTGTTTTTTTTTTTTTTATTTATTATTATTATTATTATTTTTATTTCAGCACCAGAGCTTGATGTACTTTGCCACTGCCATTTCATGGAGCAAAATACATGATGAAAGCATTTCAGAAACATCAGTCTACACACATGCTATTCTATTCCTGTACATAGCTCTCAGTTTTACACAAAAAAGCTACGCTGATTTTTTATTATTTATTATTTTTAAACGTTGCTGACCGAGAACGAGCACACGCAGGAGAGGTGAGCCTTGGAACGGGACAGAACGGTTCCGAACTGCCTTTATTTTCATGCAGAGCGATTCGTTTCGCTCACGCGCCAGGCAGCCGGGTTTTGCTTTTGTTTTCCCCAGCGCCGCTCGGCAGTCGGGGGGGCGCCGCAGCCACCGGGCCTGAGCGGCGCTGACCCGCGCAGCGCCGGGCTCCGCCACGTCCCCGTAACGCAACAGATGAGCGCGGCGACCGTCCCAGGGAGCTCACCGCGCTCCTTCCAGCGCCGTGCTCAGCCCGTACCGGAACGCGGCCCCTCCACCCAGAAACTACCGCACAAGACGCGCGCCGCGACCGCCGCAGGGAAAGCACCGAAGGCGCGCTCCGGCAGTGCAGTGGGGACGCGCCGCCCGGAACCGTTCGCAGCCCGTCCGTCCGGACGCGGCGTCCTCAAGGTTACCGGGACCCGGGCGAGGGCAGAGGCCGCCGCCGGGCGGAGGGAGCCGCGCCCGCCCGCTCCGCTCTTCCCGCGTTCGGGCCGGGCCGGGCCGTGCCCTGCCGCGCCGCGCCCCGCTCCCCCCAAGCCGAGCGCTCCCCGCGGAGCCGCACAGCCCCGGTACCTACACGCTGCGGAAGCCCATGGCCGGCTGCCAGCGCGGGCGCATGCGCGGCTCCCGCCAGCCGGAGATGTGCGCACGCGCGGAGCTCCGACCGCGCGCCCCCTCCGATGCGCCGGGAGCGCGCCACGCGGGCACGGCGCGGCACCTGGGAGCCGGACCGAGGGCGGGGCCGCCCTCGGCTTTCAGCCGCCTTCTCGGGAGCCTTCCGAACGTGCGCTGCTCGGGAGGAGCAGAGCAGATGTACGCTGCGTGCTGCGGCCGGAGCTGCGAGGGCGGTGCAACCCCACTCCGTGAGCGGAGCTCACGCGGAGCCTGGGGATGCTCGGTGGCCGCCCAGGACCGCTCGCTGCACGGAGCCTTCGGAAGGTTGGATTTATCGGGCTTGAACGTAGCCGGAAAGCCGAATGACTGCTGTCTCCACTGCCTGCTTCCAGCACCCACATCTGCGCAGGCAGTGGTGAGGAGCCGCGAACAAACCGACACCTCAGACATGAGGTCTGTGCCGCCTGAGTGAGGCCGTACTGAGCCGCGTCCCCAGAGCCAGCAGGAGCCTGTGTGCTTCTGTGCTCCCTTTCAGCTGGATGGGACCTTCTCAGATCGTTGCGTCCAGCTGCCTGACCAGCTCGGCGCTCACCCCAGGTCACAGCACACCACTGAGCACTGCCCAAATGCCTCTTGAGCTTGCCCTTTGCAGACACTGGAGACAAGCAACAGCATTTAATCCCGTATCGTTTCTGCAGTTCTCTCATCCAAAGGCTTTTTACAGAAGAAAAAAACCAGAGGCAAGTGGTGCTGTGTCCTCACAGCAGCTCACCAAACACACCCGACAGAGCAACAGCCAGGGCTACCGGCTGTACCGCAGTGTGAACGCCTGGCTTGTACGCTCGCTCTGGGAAGAAAAGGCGTTCTCAGTCTAAGATGAACAAGGAGTAATGAGGCTGGTGAATGAAGCTATAACTTTCTGCTGGGGTACCCAGATACAGAAACGCATCTTCCCACTGCAGTTAGTGGTTTTCGTTGTCTTTATTAGTAGTTTTTTTTCCCCTATAATTTAGCGTTAGCATTTCCTGACAGCTTTTTAAAAGGCAGGAAACGCTCGGCTGAAAGTTATAAAACTCAAAAGCAAGCCTGCTCCCCATCAGCCCCGTACCTGGCAGCCCTATCCTCTCCTCGCCCCCCCGCCCCGGGCTCTGCCCCAGACGCGCCGCAGCCGGCGTACAGCGCCCGCCCCGGCTACGCCGACCCCAGCCCGGCCCCGCTGAGGGACCGCCGCGCTGCCCAGCGGTTCTCACCTGCACAAGGCGATGGCTCCGGCTCCGCTATCGCTGGGCGCGCTCGCACACACACACCCACAAGAGGACAAGCAGACACAGGCAGCCGGCACGCGGCGCCTTTAAACTGCCCCGCCGTCCGGGCTCCCGCCCACGACCTGAGCGGCTGCTCCTTCGACCAATCACGGCTGCCGACGCATAGGTCCCGCCCTCCGGCCGCCAGGCGGCCGCAAGAGAAGGCGGGGGGAATGGTGTGAGAAAGTGACGCGGCGTGGCCAGAGGGCAGCACGCCAATGAGAACGCGGCAGAGGCAGCGGGCGCTCAATGGGAGCCGAGCGCAGCGCGCGGACAGCCAATGAGAGCGCGCTGCCGACCGCGGGTGAGAGTAGGACGGCTGCCGGTCCCCGGCGAGGCGAGGAGCCTGTTGCCTGGCAACGGGGCGAGGCCCGCCGGGCCCGGCGAGAGCGGCTCGCCCGCTCGTGTCGCGTCGTGTCGCGCTTGTCGCTTGTGTCACTTGTGTCACCTGGGCCTGGCCCCGTGAGGCGGGAGCCGCAGAAAGGCCGCGAAGCTGGGTCTGGGGGCGGCCCCGGGCCGGCACGCCGCACCCCGGTTCGGGAGCGTGGAGAGTGCCGAGCCGCCCCTGAGGCGGCGGTCGCAGCCGGCCGGTGCGCGGGGCCGCGCGGGGGCATTGCTGCCCCTCGCTGCGCAAGTCCCCGCAGGCCTCCTCCCTGCCGGCTCTGCGAGTACGAGTGTTGCAAATGGGAAATGGCTCGATAAAAGTCGCATACCGATTTTAAGACCTGGACACGCTGGTTGTAAAACACCGAGGGAGTACACTCCCTTGGCAGCTGGTGATTGCTGCAACGAGCAGAAGGCAGTACCTGGCTCTCCTGACACATCGCATCACCCAGCCCAGTGATTTCTGCCATCACACGGGCAGGTGGAAACTATGTGAAAGCACGGGGAAAGATCCCATGGAGAGCCTTAGCACCTGTCTTGTTTCTTTGGGTCTTGTAACTGTTCTGTAATCATCATGTAGAAACAGAAATTTGTCACAAATCTTCACAGTGCAAGAATTGAGAAATACTACCGAGAAACTGAGTTTTGTTTGCACTTGTTACTCTGCAGATTTCTGACAAACTTGCGTCAGTTGGTGTACAGTCCAGTACCATCTGCAAACCTGAAAGAACACAGTGACAAAATGCAAACTTGATGGGCCATGATGTAATTATGTCATATGAATACACTGTACTTTCCATGCCCATAGACCAAACAGAAGTAGTGTCAGAAAGTTCAGTGTTTCCTTGTTCAAAATGGGTTGCTAATGCCAGCCTATCATGTACCTCAGCGGCAGAATGTTTCCTCGCATGGTTCTTTGGAGCCATGGAGCAAGACATAGTGTTGAATTGGCAAGATTGTACGTCAGGACTGCAAGCACACCCAGGGGCTTTGCAAACCTTCCCCACCACCTTAGTTTAGCTGTCTGTGCAAGGCTGGCTCCAACAGCTCGTACCCTTGTAAGGGACTGCCAAGAGAAGAGGTATGTGGCAGGGAGCTGTGAGAAGCCTTCTTACTCACCTTTCCCCTTCATTCCAGAGCTGCTACATCCCTTACTGCTTCTGACCCCTTGGCTTGACTTCTGAGCTGGCCCTTAAACCCACCCCACCACAGCAGACTCATCTGGAAATCTGGACTCCTGGCTGACCCACCTGCTGCCACTGGCTCTGCCCCGCTCTTCTGTTTGGGTGCTATGATAGCGTGCCTTTGCCAGCAAGGCCAGTGCCCCACTCTCCTTGTTACACTCAGCTCCTGGCCCTTCTGCCCTTTAAGGGCAGCCTTTCTGCACTGCTTCCTGAGAGCTTAACTGTGCTTGCCTGCAAGCTTGTTGTTGCTTGGGTTTTTTTTTTAGTTATCATTTTTTATTTGATAAAATTGTTGATAAATTGTTTTTGTGTGTTGTCAACAACATATGCAGATGTAAATAGCAATCTTGTGAATTTTATTAAATCTATACATATCTAATCAAGAAAAAGTGCCAAAATGACTGCATAGTTTGTTTAGATAATCCGTATTACTGCCTTCTTTTCCATGATGCAGGATTATGAATGACTTTCCACCATCTTTTGTATTTACTTTCCATGTTGTAGAAGATAGAATGACGTAGACATGCACAACGTCATTACTATTGATCTAAAAGAATGTATTTGCAGCAAAAATAAAAAGATCAGCTACCTGAAGCCAACAGAATTATAACCATGTTCTCCTACTGTGACTGTAGAAAAGCACATTTCAAGATTACACCTTACAAACAATAAGAGAAAGCCAGTTGCTGGATTTTCAGAATTTTAAAACAGAATCTGTAGATGTAATTCAGTCCTACTTTTAAAAATAATTTTAAAAAAGTTAAATTCAGGGACCATGTTTAATCTATACTGGTAAAAGCAATGTATTTGTCTCCTAAGGATGTTTCTGGATCAAAGTGCAGATTTAAATTTACATCAAGTTCAGATGACCTCCTCTTGCAGACTGGTTTGATGACTAACTTAGTAGCTTTTGGCAGCATTTAATAGCCTAAGGTTTATTACTACTTCTAATTTAATCAGTACGATTTCTTCTATAACTGTTGTCAATAGTATTATTCTTTTTCTTCAGCTTTACGAGGCTTCAGATCTGATTATCCTATCATTGGGTGTATGTATGGTAATTCTTATAAAACACTGCTATTATCTCTGCAAGAAAGGATCTGCTCTTGCAGTGGAATTGGCTACAGTCATTTTATATGGATTTCTCAAAGAGATTGCAGTAAGAATAGTAAAATTGTTGGTGGAACTTGTTCTAGATCTCTTAGGTAATTAATTATACTCATCTACCAATTTATTCTCCAGACATGTGATTGCCACCGTTTTCACCCCTGCTGGTGAGAATGCAAGTCATTCTCCTTTTATGACCGAAGAAACAGTGATATTTTCAATAGAGACTGTAATAGAGACTGCTTTGGTATGTTCGGACTAACACGCCAGAATGAATGCTGCACATTGTCATAGTAGCCACAGAATGGGAAACCTAACAAACGAGGAGTCATTTAGTAAAGATGCTATATTACCAAAGAAACCTACAATAACTCAGAAGAACCATGTAGCAGCAACATGCAAGGATGTTGGCAGGGAGAGGACAAACGCTTCCTTTTCCTCCCATTCATCATTCGAGTGTATTTTGACAGGAGTTTGGAGTTGAGTCTCTCTTACCATTTTTCACTTATGCAGAAGTAGGACTTCCCAAAGAAGGAAGCATGTGTGCTCTCTGATGATTCTCCTCCTGGTTTTAAGTCAGTGTATCAAATTTAGGGTTCTGGTTTTGTCTCAAAAGCTGTCTCCCAACAACTTCTTTACTTCTATTACTTCTGGAAATTCTTAGGCAGTCATTCCTGTGGTAGCTTTTTTTCTTAAGCTTCCTAGAGACAGCCTATTATGTTAGTTTAATTACTTAAAAGAAATGAACAGCCAGATACTAAGGATGTTTCTTAAAACTTGGAATTTCCAAGAATATTAAATGAATCATAAGCCCATTTTGAATGGAATTCAATGGAAACCAGACTTCTAAGTCACTAAAATATTCAGTGCATTCAGAAGCAACTGGCTGCATCTTTGGGTACCTGAATTAATTGAAAAGATAGCTTAAACTAGCATTTTTGGGAAGACAAAGTCATGTGTTGTAGTGACATGTTCTGCAAAACACAACGTTGAGATGACTTTACTGGAAAAAAAAAAATTGATTTTATTTTGTTGCCAAGTACAAAATAGCAAAGGTCAAAAATAACACTCAGGTACAGAGGGTGTGACATCTCCTAACTGAAGGTTTGCTAGCTGGATGGTTCTTTGTCATATTTGTGTGTCAGGGTTCAGGAATAAACCTACTCTACCAGAGAGTGGATCTTTAAAGTGTTGCCTTGATATTTTATATACCAATGTTATGGAAAGCTTTTTACATTGAATGATTTGTAGAAATTATTCCTAATTTCAGTTTCCAAAAGAATGCAAAGGAACGCAGCCAAAATACACTTGTCAGCTTGGAGATGACTTCTACCTTCTCGTAATCTCTCTATTTGATCTAAAGTATCCATAAGAACCTTATATGAGATAATGAACACTCCAAAGAACTGAAAGATATAAACAAAACTATCAAAGTCTGTCTTTTAAAGTAGCTTGATAAAGGCAAGAATTGTAATTGCATTTAAGTTGCATATCTCTCTGGGTCTTAAAATATCTGTGGCACTGCAGCAATTTCAGTTATCAAAAACTACAGAACTACAGTTATATCCCAATTTGCTGTTTTTCTGAATATGCTGAATATCTATGATAGAACAGTCACAGAAATTAGAGTACAGACAGTACTTTAGTCCATACTTAGGTAAAGCCCACATGCACTAAAACCACTGGTTGTGTTGATGGAAAGAATATGAGGAGCTGAGACATCGTCATCAGCCCTCCTGGAAATCTGTTACTCAAGAAAGAAGAATGAAGGTAAAATTTGGAATCATTAGAGCACGAGGAAGAAAAGAAATTGACAAAACAGTGTAATATGTTTGCAGCAATTTAGTATTCATGACAGTCTGCTGACCTGGCCCCATTAGTTTTGGACTCTAATACACATGTGCTGTGTACATATGACATGCACTTAGAGCAGCATCAGGATAGAAATGAAATGGCTAACTCAAGCATCATTTCAGTTTGTATCATCCAGGCCACCCCATCGTGCAGCACAAGGCAGTGGGGATGAAGAACTCCTGTGTATGATCAGAATGTTCTCCTACTCCTGGCAGCAGGGTGGAGCTGTGCCAGTACACAGTATTCCCCAGAAACTGAAAGAAGAGTTGCCTCATCTCTGTTAGGACACTGTTGGCTCATCAGAGATTATAATTATACTTCTTGTTGTCTTTTATCTGTTTTGGAAAGAGTTCCTTTCATCAGATATGTATCTGTGGACATATGCTATTCATTCTCTAGTAACCTTGATATAGATGTTCATCTTTACTTTAGAGGATTTACAGATTGTTCTATCTACTGTCATTTGCCAAGCATTCTCCCATGTTTGCAGTATGAAGTTAGACATAAAATGAAAAAAAACAAATACTAGAGATAACTCTGAGGAACTAATTTCTCAAATGCAGTAAAGAGGGAATGAAATGAACAAAAGCAATAGGGATTATCTTTACTGCATTGCTTTGGATAGTGTTTCCAGTGATAACAATGGATGAGAGCAGGAAGTGTTTGGAATAGGCAAAGAACGTGTAGGCCATCATAGAGTAGTATCTGGAAAGGTATCTGTAAGACTAGTTAAGAAAAAAAATCATAGTTAATGACTGAAAGAGTAGAAACAAAAGAGGCAACAGCACAAAGGTATTGCAGAAAAAAAAAGATGCCAGTAGGGACAAAAAAGGAGCTTAGATGAATGGAGCACTGAGAAGGAATATTGGCACATCAAGTAAAAATCAAGGGAGGTAGCAATGAAAACAGAGTTGGAGAGGGGAGGATTTAAGTGCATCCATAGATTTGGAGGGACAGCAGAGCACTTGCTACAAGACACTTTCAGGAACACCATTTTGCTGTTTTGTTTGTAGTTGGCCCAACATTATTCTTGTTTACAGGTGATGGTTCGTCTAGCACATAGATATTTGAAAGGTCATTTTAATGGTGTAATCATCCATCCTTGATGCAGTCTGGTAACTTTGTTCACAGTTCTGTATGCCACAGGTACCTTCATTATGGGGCTTGCTTCTTGTTACTGTTTATTCTCTTCTTTTTTTCAATGTTTTGGTTCTTCTCTGTTTTCTTCCATGATGTCTTTTTCTGGGGATCTTGTGTTTATTCTTCTTCATCCATTTTTTAAGTCTTTTAATCCGTGGACTTACACAGAACTTTCTGCCTTCTATATGGAGGCTGACAGAGCAAAAATCAGTTAGAGGAAAAGCGTAAACAAAACAAAACAACAAAAATCTATTATACTTATCATTCAAATATAAAAGCATCATCAAAATGCTTAATCTTATCATCACTTTGGTTCTGTCTGGTGTCAGATACAGTAAATGTTGGTATCTAAGGTTTTCATAATTATAGTATCTTTCAAAATCTTAAAAAAGAATGTTCCCATTTCAGTGGCTCTGAAGAGAACCACAGTGCAAACCAGTACATTTTCATTTCCAAAAAATAAGTAGAAGACTTTACTATTACTACTGTGATGATTATCCAGCAAATGTAAATGTCTAGAAATAAATATGTCCAGGCTGTGTTTCAAATTTATCATTTTTACATAAACACTGTGATACTGTACTAGCAAAAAAAAAAGTAAATTAATTATAAACAGCTTATGTGTAAATCTGAGGTAATTAATATAATCAAGAATTGGAAAAATAAAATGGAGAATGAAAATGCACAGTTCTTTTTCAGTTCTAAAAGTAAAGCAAGTGTCAAAGTTATTACAGACTGAATAGTAATATTATTGTTGAAATGGAAATTGAATGTTAGCAGTCTTGAATTCAAATAGCACAAGGGCGGGCAAATCTTAAACCACTCACAATCTTGTTTTTCATTAAATTTTTGCTATCCATCAAAGATTCTGCTGGTTTTGATGATGTCTAATAGCTTTAACTTCATAGTACCCCTTTCACAGTGAAGCACACAAAGCAACTCTTACATAACAGCATGTAGGTGGCACAGGCCATCATGTTTCTGGACTTCAAATCTCTCCACTCTTCGGAGAATTCCTTTAGGAATTTCTTCTGAGATTTTCGTGCAACAGTTGAAGGCCTCAGGAAATAAAGCTAGAAAGTAATAACAAAGTTAGAAATTGCATAGATATGAAGGGACAACTCATAGCTGGACTGTATCACAGAATAGTTGAAGTTGTAAGGGATCTCTTGAGGTCATCTAGCCCAACTTCCCTGCTCAAGCAGCAACAACTAAGGCAAATTGCCCAGGACTGTACCCAGTTGTTTTGAGTATCTCCACAGGTAGGAGACTCCACAGTTTCTCTGAAAACCTGTTCCAGTCTTTGACTGTCCTCACAGTGATAAAATGATTTATTTTGTTCAGATTGAATTTCATGTGTTTTAATTTGTAACCATCGCCTCTTGTTCTGACTTGGAAAAACTTGGCTCCTTTGCCTTCTTTCCCTCTCGTCAGGCATTCATGCACACTGCTGAGATCCTCCTTTCAGAAATACTTTCCTGGAAGATTTTTTCCATCCCTTTCCGAGGGACTGAGGTGACTTTGACCAGCCTGTAATTCCTTGGATCATCATTCTTGACCTTCTTGAAGAAAGGAAAGATATTTTCTCTCTTCCAGTGTTCAAGAACTTCTCCTAGTCATTATGACTGTTCAAAGACAATCGACAGTGGCCTTGCACTGCTATCAGCCAGCTCCCTCAGCACTCACCAGTGACGCACCCTGTCAGTCCACAAGGCCTCACGTCCGTTTGTTTTAAGTGGGCTCTCTAGCCTGATATTCCTCCACTGAGGATAACTCTTCAGTACTCCTGTGTTTCCCTCTGGTTGCAGAGGCCTGGATTTCTGAAGGCCAGTTCGATCATAAAAAATGAGGAAAAGAAGGTACGGAGTATCTTGGTCTTTTCCATGTCATTTAACATCTACAGCCCTGCCCTCATTCAGTAGTAGGCCCATGTTTTCCTTTATCTTCATTTTGCTATTTAAGTACTTTTGAATTCTTTCTTGTTGCATGTTATAACCCTTGTTAGAGTTAGACCCAGGCCAGCACTGGTCTTTGGTCCCTATTCCTGCATGATTCTCTTCTCTTTCCTCATCATTTGCCCCTGCTTCCTCCCCTTGTACACATCCTTTTCATACCTGTGCTCCTTTACACTGTGCTCATCCTTATAGGCCTCTGCTTGGCTTTTGGTTTATTGGGATGGACCTTCTTTTAGCCTGGAAGGGGTGATTCTTGAATATCAGTCAGCTCACCTCAACCACTTTTCTCTCTCAGATCATGTTCTGTGGGATTCTTTCAAGGAGGTCTCTGTAGAAGAGGATATCTCATCTCCTGAAATCTAGGAGTATGGTTCTTCTTCTTGTCTCCTCCTCTCCTCCTAGTATTCTGAACCTTACCATCTCATATCAGAGCAGTCTGCCTCCAGTTTTTCTGTCTTTGGTGAGTTCTTTTTTTTTTGTAAATACCTGGTATAGCTGAGTTCCTTGGAAATTGTCATCAATGCACTCAGATTACACTGATTTCTTATAGGTGAGCACCTCTGTCTTGTCTTTCCGGCAGGTATCAGGAATGGTTAAAGACCTCCATCTAGAAAAGGGCCTGTGAACCTGAGGCTTTTTCCAGTTGTTTGAAGAAGACCTCATCTACTTCTTGCTGACTGGGAGGTCTACAACAGGTATTCACTACCGTGTCACCCATGTTGGCCTCCCACTAATCCAAAGCTTAAGCTCTCTGTTGGCTTATCATCTATTCTTAGACAGAGCTCTGCGCATTCCTGCTGCTCTCTCACAGGAAGAGCAACTCCTCCTCCCTACTTTCTGGGAATGGAAGATCACTGACACATGAAGTTTTCGGGAATGTAGCTTAAAAGCTCTGCCTTGTAAAGTGGAATCATCCCCATTATCTTATGTCTTAGAAATTATTAATGCTGTTACTGGCTTTTTGTTTATTTCTCCACCCCTTCAGCCCCTCCAGGACTTGTGGGTTCATGACTGAATGCGTCTCTGCTAGAGAGTGATTTGCAGTTTTCCTGCTTTATAAATACCACTGTAAAAAAAATAATTTCCAAGTCACATCCATAACTCGAGAATCTTTGGTGGCAAGTAGTAATGTTTTGGTGTTTGATTTTTTTTTCTGCACTAGGGATTTATCTAGGTTGTGATAGTCTTGTGATCAAACCCATGCTTCAAGGTGAGCACAAGGACTTCTCTGTCCCAGTCAACGAATCAACAGTGTGGGTGCAGTGGGGAGTTGGAATTTTTTTTTCTTGGCCTGTAAATCATGCTGTTCTTAAGTAACCATTTACCATTGGAGTGCAAGAGTGATGGAGCAAGGCAAGAATAAGCAGGAAAATATATTTTGAGTTGTTCCTGTAAGCAGGAGATTAAAAATCTCCTCAAAACATTTCTTGTAATAAAGAAGATTGTATGCACTGGTTCTTATAGAACTCTGGATGAGAGTTGGGATAAGAGAAGATGCCAGCAGAGGCACAACACTGGGCTGGAGCAGCTGGCAGTGTAGCAGGAGTCACCAAAGACCAGCCATGCTATGTGCCACAGCTTTCAGGAGGTTTTGTACCCGGTGTGGTAGATGACAGCCCAGGGAGTCACAGAGGAGAGTGAAGCAGTTGCCTTTTCAGCAACCTGCAGAGAAGGACTATACATAATCATGTGGTACAGAAGAATGAATTAAATTTTGTGTTACCTCTATTATTTCCCTGATGTCCCTTTCTCTTCTCGCTTTAACAGCACACTGTGTGTGTAGCCAATTAATTTGTATTTGCAGATGGAAATTCAGTTCACTGAACACCACCACATTTAAATTTTTTGTGGGTGATTGAGGTGTGAACATTTGTTGTTGCCAGTGCTTGCAAAAGGGTTATAGGAAAAAAGCTCAGGAAAGGATAATTGTATCCTGAACACTCTCTGAGCTCTACTCTGCTTCTGTGGGGTCTGGCAAATTGAGTCCCTCTGCAAGGCCAGCACTGACAGCTGCTTACAGTGTGTGGGGCACTACGGAAGGTCTGAGGGTGAGCCAGCTATCTCCTGGCCTCATGTTCAGCTGTTTTCTCTGCTTCATGGCCATCATCTCTTGTCCACATTTGTATACTTTGTGTACTTAGAAGTATCACTTGTTTTGTTCCACAGATCTGGACTGTATTGCACTGGCCTTTGCACACTGTGTAACTGAAAATTAAGAAATTATTTTTATATTAATTTAAATCTATATTAGTTTTATTATATTAATTTTATATCTATGTAAACTCGTGTGAAAAAAATTAAAGCAAAGTTCTTGATGTCTTCAGATGAGCTTGTGAATATCTCCCTGTCCATGACATCACCCTTTTACAAGACACTTGAAAACTGCAGAAAGGTGTTTGTATTGCATCTTTAACAATCACTTATGTAACCAGAGTAGCAATTTTAGAATGAACTCAATTACCCGATGCTCAGTCAATCTTTGAACTGGAGCATTAAATCCCTCCAACTAATGCAACTATGCCAAAAAACCTGTGCCTTTAAATGTGAAAGCACACAACAAACTGCATGTGAAGCTGATGAATACATCACCAGGAAGCAGAATGAAATTGTTTTGTAAAATATGAATGAGGGAGTGCTTATGTCCACCTCTCACAGAGGCTAAGAACGTGTCAGTTAACTTTCTGTGGAGGTATGTGCTTAGGATTTGTATGGGTGCTTGCCTTGAGAAATTCCAGTTTGCACTAACTTGTTTTTTTGACTGAAAAATAAGATTTACTTTTAAATAAAATATTATATATTTATTGTTGTTGTTCTGTGGATGATCTGCAGTTACAATATGCCAAATAGACACTAAGTATCCATCTCTGAATTGCAGATAAATACACATTATCAGAGCTTTTCCATCAGACATGTAAACGTCATCTGCAATCTTGTGCTGGCAGAGACACGATGACTTTGAAAATGAGTCATTCTGAATCAGGGTACGTTTACCTTCTGCTAAACAGGAAGAACGCTCAGGGCAGCGGCTCAGGGAATTCCCCTGCACCCCAGAAGCAGGGACATCCTCTCCTGCAGTGCTGGCTGCACTACAGCTCCGCTGCCTGGTCCATTATTACTATAACTGTGCTCTGAACCTGTAAGTGGGTGGGAATGAGGTGATAATAAATAAAGCTAATGAATTCAGCCCAACACAATACCGGAAATATGTGTGGGCATTAGCAATTAGATCAGGCTTGTTAGCTGGTCTTCACAGTGGTTAGAAGCAAAGAACTGCAGTTTTCCACCTGGAAGCTGGCCTGGCCTTTTATTTGCCCTTCCAACTCCATAGAGATTTTTCCCAGTGCTGCCCATTTCACTTGTCTCTGTGCCTAGGCAACACAATCAGAAATCCACAGCTGCTTACCAGAACTGTATAGACCTGCTATCTGGTATAGAGCCTTCTTACTCAGACATCTAAAGGAGCTTTCTGTGTTGCTGGATGGCAAGACCAAGATTAGTGATGAATCTTGAGACAGGTCCGTGCAGGGATCGCTCTGCTGCTATTCAGCAGCTTTGGTGTTTGTTCCTCAGCAACACTCACCAGGAAAAAAAATTATTGCTTTTAAAATATTTTGTTTCCTATTTTCAGCAGCATCTCAATCCTTTGATCTTGCAGAAATGTCCACTGGAGCGAGTTAAGCACCACAACTGAGGGCAAGCACAAGTAACTGGAAAAAACACCTTCGCTCACCCCAGTTTCTCTCTTAAAGATGCCTAGGTATGATGTCCTTTTCGGATGGGTACTCTGTCACTGTGCCTTATGGCATACATTATCACTCATCTTTACATTATACTGGATTTATTTAATATGCTGTGTATAGCTTTTCCGATTTCAGATGAAGTGGAAAAAAAGGAAAGCTTTGCCTTTCGAGTGAAAATAAAGTGTTTAGAACCTTTGAATAGAGGAAAAAAAAACACCTTGATTTTTCCTTAAAATAAAAAAGAAAATAAGAGAGAAAATGTCTGAAATTCTGAATTACTTTGAAAAAGTCCTTGCTTTTCAGAGAATGCAGCATGAAAACTTAATTTCAGCTTTCCACAGTGGTCTGTTTTCTTTCAAGCCTATCAGACTTGGTAGCACTATAGTTACTTTCTTAAGGCTGAAAGGATCAAAAGCAGTTGGCAACTACAGATGACTGCTTTCACCTGCTCTTTTAGAGAAGTGTTTCTCCTAAATGGAAGAGATCCTCAAAGTCTGTGATATTCAGTGGGTTTTAACTGAATTGCTGTTGATTGCTAGAGAATGAACCACAGAGAATATGATGGTGGCTTTGATGGAACAAGACCTTCGTTTTATCTGTCTTTACACTTCTGTTCATCAGTATCAAGTCTCTTTGCTGAAGCTTCCTTCCTTCCTTCCTTTCTTCTGTCCCTCCTTCCCTCCCATTTATGGAAGATGCCTGATGAAAAGCCCTCTTACTAATCCTGTAGGGGTAGCAAATGGTTATTCTGCTGGCCCCTGGCTGTAGCTTTTTTAGGCAAATAGATAGAGTTAGATTAATATTTCAAAGTGTGTAGACACTGTGAAGGAGAGACATAGCAGTCATTGTCTCAAATAGACTTGTCCTGCAGAACACAGCAGAACATGTATTTGCCATATAATTTAGCTGAGGGGAATCAGCTGGAGAAAAAAAAAAAGAGAGGAAACCAGCTGGAAATAGTGATGGAGTCAGTACATTCCCCAACCCTGTACTTTGTCGCAAATTTGCTTGATTTCACTTTTGCTTCCTTTGATCAAGTACAACAGGAAAATGAAAGGGCTGTAGGTGGGAACAGTAAGAAAATAATTTCTGGTCTCTGCTCCTGTATCCAACCTACCCACTTTAGACCTTTTGCAACTCTCCTCCTGGTAGGTCTCATGCCAGCAGTTAGTATTTTGACCAAGCCTTTGTTCAGCCCTGAATCCTGCTGGCAGCATGGATGAGCCCACCAGTGCTGCTGGCAGAGCCCTTGATTGTGAGCTGTGCAGTAACCCATGGGCTGCTGAGTGAGAAGACATGTGAAGATTTTCTCCTGTGTAACTAAACAGAAGGTAGGTAGTTCTTAAATTTAGGAGTGGACTAAAAGAGTGCAGCAAAGATACATATAGGTATTAAGCAGCATGGATTCTTTCAGCATACCATGTGGTCAGACAGATAGCTTGTCTTGCATGGCGAAATCCATAAACCTGGGGCACTTTCTGTATCTATGCTGAATCTGCTGCTAATATGCCTCAAATTTGTTGTGAATTGATGTAGCTTTGCATTGATTGCACAATTCCTGGAATTATTAGTAGCAGTCATTAGTGTATCCTAAGGGAATTCTTTTGTGGTTGCAAAGTAGGCTTTATATATCCACAAAACAAACAAACAAACAAACAAACAAACAAACAAAAAAGAACAACTACAAAACAAACAAACAAAAAAAAACACACAAAAAACAAAACAAAAAAAAAACAAAAAAAAACCCCTCACACTGATTATCTGGATTAAAGCCTTGCTTAGTCAGAGCATGATAGGTATGAGAATGCTCTAGTGCCTGTAAAGACATTTCTGTAGGTCACTTCATAAATTCACATAATCATTAAGGTTGGAAAAGACCTTTAAAATCATCCAGTCCAACCATCAACCCATCAACCGTTGCCCACTAAACCATGTCCCTAAGTGCCGCATCTACATTTCCTGAACACCTCCAGACCCCTTACCACTGCCACAGGGATACTACTCATGTGATAGTTTGCTTCCCCGCTTCTTTCTTTCTCCCAACCTCCTCCTTCAGCCTGGCCTTGTGCACAAGGTCTTTCACAGGAAGACAACAAGCAACAGTAGCGATAACACTCTATAAAACAGATTAACAACCACAAATCTGTCTAAAACTGGAGAACTGAAAGAAGGGATAGAATACACCCAGTTCAACAGCTGAATGCCTATCGAGCATGCACCTAAAAACAAAGTATGAATATTAGTCAGTCATCCTACCCATCAACTACTGAGAAGCCCAAGAGCTCCTTGAGCTCTTCTGCATGGCATTGGGCTGCATGACAGGATCTCTCCTCAAGCAGGGACACATCTCAGTGTTAACGCATGAGGGCTGGCAGTGAGAGTGGTGCACTCAGGGCAAGGAGGCTACTAATGTATGCCATCCTGATCTCTGTGCTGGCTGACTGCTTCCTCATGCTCCTGCTCCAGCTCCTACTCTTCTGCAGGAAGATGCTGGAGACCCCTGGCATGGCCAGAATTGATGACAGCCTCTTTCATACTCACATCACATCCACACATAGTACTATAGTAATACCATCCATACAGTACTATTTCCATGGCACCAAGCCAGCCACCAAAGCTGGTCCTGGGAATACAATAACAGCTTCAATTTGGCCATCAAATTGGACCTGGTCCTGGTGTAAGTCAAGGTTTAACCAAAGGTAAGGCAGATCTTTTAGTGCTTGTTTGTTCATGAAGCTACCAGAAAAAGTTTCCCTCATCTCAAGCAAACGTTGGGCTGTTTCAAGAGTTCAGTACCTCAAATAAGGTCTTTTCAGCTTAACCCAAAGCACATCAGTACCTCCTTTGCTATGGAGATGGCTCTGATCCTGGCTGACAGGTGAACAAGACAGGATGTTAGAACCCTTGGCAAACGTAGCATTGTCCTCTGTGAAAATGTGGAGGTTGCTTAACAGCTGGAAGTGAGATAAAATATGCTTTAACATACCCTTATTCTATTCTGACAGCACAGGAATGCACAAAGATAACTCACACAACTGCAAACAAGACAAGGAAGAGGGAAAGCAGAATCTTTAAAATGTAATTAAATTACATTAATAAAATAAAAATTTTGCCACAATCCTAATAAAAGTCCTGCCACAATTCTACAAAAGAATCAGTGCCACTCATTCTGGCACTGCCTGGCAGGGCCACAGTTCTATCCATGGCAGGTGTGATTGGCCTCCAGGTGGCCTTCCTGGCCTCAGTTCAACAGCTATTACTGCACAGCCATGAACTATTGACAATGAACCACGAACAACTATTCCAGGTCTGTATACATCACCCAAAATGTTTGTGTACCTGCACCACGCCACTGAAATAGATGCATGCAAAGCAGCCTCAGCAACCTGATCCATCTGCCAGCTCCAAGTGAGAAAATGTGCCTGGGCCCATACACATGCAGCTCTGCCTGTTTTTATTGCAGGTTCCACTGTTGTATGTTGCTGTTAAGCACGGAGCATGTTTGCATATACAGAAAACTAGAGGATGAAGGAATTTTCCCTGTGCCAGATAGTGAAGGAGCATGCTCCAAGAAAACCCTTCCTTTGACCTGTGTATGTGCACTCCGTTGCTGTTGTGCAAGACCTGGCTGAGTGTCCAGATCATAAAATGAATGGAAAAAACTCATGCAGCCTGTGCAGGCCAGCAGGTACTGTTGCCATTTTAAAGGATTAAAAAATTAAGGTAGATCTTGTCCATGCATTGTGAAGTCAGTAATTCCTGCTCCTAATGCAGCCAGTGGGAATTGAGAAAGGTGCACTGCAAAGACTGAGTCCTCCAGAATGTGATTTATCTTTTCCAACAACATACCTTATTCTACCACGGAAAATTACAAACAAAAGGACTCAAACACAAAACTGCATAACTGTTTTGAAATGTATTTCAACAGAAATACAAGAAAACAAAAGCAAGCATTATGAGATCTCATGAACCCTCAAGACGCACAGTGAATGCAAAGTTGCGAAAACCCTCTTCTGAGGGGTTTCTCCCTATTATGAGAAATAGGTTACATGGAGTTTGTCATATTGAGATCTTTGTCATCGGTGACAATCTAACTTTAGAAAGAAACGATCAAGTTTTTTTATAACACATTCCCTCTCAAGAAGTTTGGAAAGGACTGCAGCTGAACTGGAGAGATCCCTTTAAACAAACAGAAAATCTTTGTTAAGTGTTCCCTGGGAATCACTGCTCCAAAGTACTACACCTTCAGCAATTAAAGCTCTCAGCTGCAGCGTTCCTGACTGTATTCCCTGTGACAAATCACCCACATGGCTTTTCCTTCTTAAGCCATTATACAGAATCACAGAGTTCCTGTACTTTTAGGGAAACATGAAGGAAACACTCAGGTGAAACTGATACCGGCAGCTCTCTGTGGGTGGGAGAGCCGAGTTTCACTTTTAGAGCTTCTCATGCCACAGACCTCTAAGCTAACAGCTCTGATCCCAGACAGAGCTGCAAAGACTGAAGCAGACACAGCTCCAGGCAGACACCCCTTAGGAATACCCTCGTCCTCTTTTAGGAAATTAAATCACAGAAGTAGGTTAGTGCAATGGTACTCACTTGGGGATGTAAGGCTCACTGCAGCCGCCAGCACAGCCAACGCAGTGACAAAGCTCACATCCATTCCTCCCGGGGCCATGGGTACACTGCAGGCAGGTGCAGGTGTTTCAGGAAATGTCCTGTGGCTCCTGTCTGCCAGGGAGCGTGGCTGCCAGGGCCCCACCCTGCAGCAGCTCGATGCTGGCCCTGCTGTGCAGCAGCACTACCTACTACCTGTATCCCTGCTGTCTGTAGCCTCATGCTTGCCTTGGGCCCTCCATGCTCCCCTTGCTAGGGTTGTTCTCCAGCAGCAGAGGATGGAAACGTCTCCAGAACAAACACTTGCAGAATTAAAAAACAAAACAAAACAAAAAAACACAAAACAAGAAAGCACCTTTGCTGTTAGATACTGTGTCTGTGTAACAGCTGTGTGTGCAGCACTGTGGACAGCTGGCTGCAGCAGAAACAAGCTTAAAAGGTGGGCCGATGTGAATCTGATGAGGTTCAACACAGCCAAGTGAAAGGTGCTGCACCTGGGTCAGGACAGTCCCAGATATATGTACAGAGTGGGAGAACCCATTGAGAGCAATCTGCAGAGGATTCTGGAGTCCTGGTGGACGAAAAGCTGGAGTCACACTGAGCCAGCAGTGTGCTTATGGCTGGAAGGCCAATTGTACCGTGGGCTGAGCAGAAGCAGGGTGGCCATAAGGGAAGGTGACCATCCCTTATGCTCTGCCCTCATGAGGCCCCCCCTGCAGTACTGCGTACAGGGGCCCCCAGAGCAAGAAAGATGTGGAGGTGTTAGATCAGGTTCAGAGAAGGCCACAGAGGTACTCAAAGACCTGGAACAATTCTCTTGTGAAGGACGATGAGGGAGTTGGGCTTGTTTAGCTTGGAGAAGAGAAGGCTCCAGGATGGCCTATCTGTGGCCTTCCAGCACTTAAAGGGAGTGTAAAACACGAAGGGAGTAAACATGAAGGAAGTCAACGTTTTACACAGTCTGATAGTGATAGGACAAGGGGGAATGGTCGGCCCTGGCATAGATTGCACAGAAAAGCCTGATCCCTGGAGGCATTCAAAGCCAGGTTGGATGGGAACGTGGGCAGCCTGAGCTGGTGGTTGGCAGACCTGCCTGTGGCAGAGAGGTGAAAATATATGTTCTTTAAGGTCCCTTCCAACACAACCATTCTGTGATTCAGAGAGGTGCAAGCTGGAGAAGCCCTGTGCCAGGCTTGAGTTGGACAGCTGTGCCTTCAGTGTGTGCATTCCCAGGGCTGCACTGTCTGTGCCCTAGCCCTTCTGACTCACTGGGGTTCTGGAGTAGTTTGGGGGAAGACGGCAAGAAAGGAACCGCAGCTGGTGTACATCCTCCATTCTTTCCCAATTTTTATCTCTGCAGCCCATTTCAGTAATTTTCTGTGCCTCAGTCTGACCTCCTGTGGGCATGGCTTTCTGTGGGGAAAAATAAAACAGTGTTTGGAGGTGCTTCTGTGAGCAGTGTCAAGAAAGGCTTTTCCTGGATCATGCAGGCAATGGGAAAGTCAGGGAAAGTTTTCTCCTCCGCTTGACACAGTTCACAGGTTCCAATCTTCCAGTGCCCGCCTCCGAACGGGGGGCTGTAACCACTGCAGCCACACTGCACCACTGCCACTGCGACCTCCTGGGGCTGAACAGCAAAACTAGCCCAGGAGGCCCTAGGCTCCCAGCCAGGCTCACCTTTGCTCCATCTCACCACAGCACAGCAGTGCTTACTGCAGCGGTTCTTAGCTTCCGAAATCCCAGATCACAAGGTATAAGGAACTGCCAGCCTCAGAGACTTTAATCTGCACTTGAAACTTCCCAACACCAGTTTCACAATTCAGCCTAATAATAAATTAATATGGTGCAATCAAACTGATGGGCTGTCATGGTTTAACTTTGTCGCTCTTGGTTCCTTCTTGATGCTCTTATCTACGGGGGCAAGAGAGCAAGGCACCTGCAGAGCACTGTGCATTCAGATGAGAGCCAGCTATGTCAAGAGGGGAAGATAACATGCGCTACTTGGAGCACAATTTCAAGGAAGTCATTTGCATTGAAATCAACAGGCTGACTCATTGTCAGTAATTAATTACAATGAAAAATCTGTTAAAAAACTCAACTGCCACTGCAGAAGCTAAAGTAGCCCACGGTTCATTCATACCTGAGCTTAGGTAATGATGAGACTGTTAACAGCATTAATGCACTTCAAGGTAGCATGAAGAGGAACAAGCTGAATAAAAAGAAACACAATGAGACAGGTGTTACTGAGGCAATATGTTAAATAAAATACCTCAGTCAGTACGTATTAGCTTCTGTGTTCCAGCTGCTCGGCGCTGCAGCACTGGGTTACATATCCTCGAGGACAGCCAAGGCATTCACTCTGACACATGCTCTGCATGGGATCTCCAGATGCAGCTTTAAAAGGCTGGTGCAGGTTCACAGAATCTTAGAATCATGTAATTGCTTGCATTGGAAAGATCCCAGAGATAACCTGGTTCCAGTGCTTGCTCTGGGCAGGGCTACCACCTGTCTGCTCAGGCTGCCCAGGGCCCCATCCAGCCTGACCTTAAATATAGCCAGGGATGGGATATCCACAGCTTCTCTGGGCAGCAGTGCCAGTGCCTCACTGCCCTTTCAGTGAAAAATTTCCCTGACATCTAACCCAAATCTACCTTTTTTAGTTTAAAGCCATTTCACTGTGTCCTGTCACCTGCAATGAGTTCTCCCCAGAGCCTTTTCCCGGTTGAACAAGCCCAGCTGCAGTATCCTCAATAAAGCTTTCCTCTGCAGTCACATCACACAACTTCAGCTCGTGTTTTACAACTTTATGTGCCACTTTATGTGCCAGTAATTTACAGTATGAAACCTAGTAGAAAAAAGGCAAAAGGTAAGCTGAAGAAACAACTCCATTTTATGACATCGGGAAATTCAAAATAATAATAATAAAGCCAGAAAACAATAGCAAATATTTTGCTATGATTCCACTTACACAGACAACCATCCAGCACACAAATAAATACCAGGTTAGACCTGGTAGAAAATCTTTTCCCAGAATTGCACTGACATAGTTGACAGTGGCATTAGCTGCAATTATAGCTAAAGTGGAGGGGTTTATTGACATATTGGCCTGGATTGAATTCAAAGCTGAAATGAAACTGCTAACCTGGAGGCAGAAGGCAGTCATTCTTCTGCCTTGAGAAATAAAGCTAATTCTTGGTTTGGTCACTTCTTAGGTTCTAACTTGTACTTGTGAGTGAAGCGTAATGTCTTACACCTTTCTCCAGTCACTCAAGCAATCTGCCCTTTCTAGCCCACTCTTTGCCCCCTCAGCCTCCATCACAGCAGTGATGGTGTGGCACAGGAAGCAGCACCTCGTGCCCTGCCCCACCAACACAGCCCAACTCCAAATCCCAAGCCCTCTGCAACACTGGAGGGAAAACCAGGACTCAGCAGCCTTCAGTCTGCCACTGAACTCTCAGCAGAGGGGCTGATATCTGATAAAGAGTAAAGCCAGTAACTCAGTTTGTGAAATTGGGATAAATCATGTTAAAACAACTTTGGACTGCAGCTATGTTCAGTAAGATGTAATTCAAACCTTTGTTTTTGGCTTACTGATAGATCCTGTGGGCTTCTCTCTAACTTTAGAACATTTTTTTGGTTCTGTGTTCCTCAAACCTGCACACAGTGCTCAAGGCGAGGCCAGACCAACACAGTACAGACTGGGACAACCCCTTTCCTCACCTAGCAGCCATATCTCCTGCTCCAGGTAAATGTCCCTGATGGTAATGCTGCCCCGGCCCTGGTCCTCCTTTCTGTGCAGAGCTGAGGTATCCCATCCTCTGCTGTGGGCTGGCACTTGGGGCTCTGGCACTATTAGGCATTATATCTGGAAGTGTCTCTACTGAACTTTGCTTTGTTTTTGTAATTTTCATCCTAGGTCCAGGTCAGTGCCGGGCACCTGCCTGTGGAAAAGACTGTGATCCCCCTCCCTCCTGACCAAGCCCCCTGCCTGTCGGTGTGGCTGCTGAAGTCATTGCTGACCATGAACAGTTGAACCCTGATATCTTTTAACCACTGTTTGTTCTGGGAAATTAAATTTTCCCTTGTACATCATCAAAACCTAATGAGTTCAACAAGGCCAAGTGCAGGGTGCTGCAATTGGGTCGAGGCAATCCCAGATATTTATACAAACTGATCTCCTTGAGAGCAGCCCTGAGGAGGACTTGGGAGTCCTGGTGGATGAGAAGCTGGACATAAGCAGTGTGCGCTCGAAGCCCGGAAGGCCAACTGTGTTCTGGGCTGCATTAAAAAAAAAAGGGTGGCCAGCAGGGAGAAGGAGGTGATTGTCCCCCTCTACTCAGCTCTTGTGAGGCCCCATCTGCAGTACTGCGTCCAGGCCTGGGGTCCCCAGCACAAGAAAGACAAGGAGGTCTTGGAACAAGTCCAGAGGAGGGCCATTAAGATGATCAGAGGGATGGAGCACCTCTCCTGTGAGGAAAGGTTGAGGGAACTGGGCTTGTTTAGCTTGGAGAAGAAAAGGCTCCAGGGTGCCTTTTCCTCACTGTGGCCTTCCAGTACTTGAAGGGAGTGTATAAACAGGATGGGAAAGGACTGTTTACATGGGTGGATTGTGACAGGAGAAGGGGGATTGGTCTTAAACTGAGTCAGGGAAAGTTTAGTTTATATATGAGGAGGAAGTTTTTCACAGAGGGTGGTGAGGCACTGGAACAGGTTGCCCAAGGAGGCTGTGGATGCCCCATCCCTGGAGGCATTCAAGGTCAGGCTGGATGTGGCTCTGGGCAGCCTGGTCTGGTGATTGGTGACCCTGCACATAACAGGGAATTGAAACTCGATGATCTTTGTGGTCCTTTTCAACCCAGGCCATTCTATGATTCTATGATTCTATGATCATCGTGCTCTGTGTTACCTCTCCAGCATACAGCTAGCACTGGGACCTTCCTGCTGCCGTGGTGAACTCGTGCCCATGGTCACTAACCCCCTTCTCTGAGGAGAGCTCACCCAAAACATATCCTCCCCACACCTTTCTGAGTTTCCATTCCTTCTTTCTAAAAGGACACAAAAGAAATTCAGGGTGAAACTCAACAATGTGTTATACAGGAATGCATGGGCAGTACTGTAGCAGGGTTTGTGTTGTGATATCAGCTGTCTGCTTCACTGGGAATAGAATCACAGAATCATAGCATCAAAGAATCACAGAATTGTTTGAGTTGAAAGGGAGCCTTAATGGTCATCTAGTCCAGCTGCAATGAACAGGGACACCTACAGCTAGATCGGGGTGCTCAGAGCCCCATCCAGCCTGACCTTTAATGTTTCCAGGGACATGGCATCCACCATCTCTGGCAACCTGTTCCAATGCCTCATCACCCTTATTGTAATAAACTTCTTCCTTAAATCCAATCTAAATCTTCCTTCTTTTAGTTTGAAACCATTTCTCCTTGTCCTGTCACAGCACACCCTGCTACAGTGTCTGCTCCTTCCTTCTTACAGACCTTCTTTAAATACTGACAGGCTGCTCTCAGGTCTTCTCTCAAGAGAATTGTCCTCTTCTCCATACTGAACAGCCTGTCCTCATAGGAGAACTACTTCATCCCTTGGATCATTTTTGTGGATCTGATAAATGTTTATAAATATCTAAAGGGAGGTGGGAGGCAAATATATGAGGCCAGGCTCTTCTCAGCAGTGCACAGAGATAGGACAAGGAGTAATAACTTAAAACTTGAACATAGATAGGAAGTTCTGTACTGACATGCGGAAGAACTGCTTTACGGTAAGGGTGATGAAGCACTTGAGAAAGTTGCCCAGAGAGGTGGAGTCTCCTATAGAGATACTGAAGACCCAGTTGGACCTACCTCTGTGACATACTGTAGGGTACCTGCTTTAGCAGGAGCTTTGGACTCAGTATCTCCTGAGGTCTCTTCCACCTACTGAAATTCTGTGATTCTTACGTCACCCAGCTTCTACCGACAGTGGGGGTTGCCGTGACCCTGGAGCAAGACTTTGCTTTTGTTGAACGTCATGAGGGTCACCTGGGCCCACTGCTCAGCCTCTCTAGGTCTCTCTGGAGACCATGCACAGCTTTTTACAAAGATGAATACTTCATCAAATGATGGAAGGCAGACAGACCAAAATTCTGGGCAGTGAAAAGATGTATGAACTAGGTACTGAGCTAGGTACTGAGCTATCCTTGTCCACAACACCATGATCTGTGTGGGGCAATTTTTGGCAACTCATTCTGTAAGATCTGATAAAATTGAAGAATCATAGAATCATTAAGGTTGGAAAAGACCTATAAGATCATCTAGTCCAACTGTCAGCCCATCACCACCATGCCCACTAACCATGTCACTCAGTGCCTTGGACATCTCCAGGGACAGTGACTCCATTGCCTCCCTGGGCAGCTTCTTCCATGAGTTTCATGAGTTTCACAAGTCCAAGGAGAATGGGAATTACCAAAATTTTTTGGGGAAAAAAAAGTCCTGTAGGCCTGTTTCTTAAACAAGACAATAAATAAATAATTTTGTAGAATCATAGAATGGCCTGCATTGAAAAAAACCACAATGATCATCGAGCTTCAACCCCCTGCTATGTGCAGGGTCGCCAACCACCAGACCAGGCTGCCCAGAGCCACATCCAGCCTGGCCTTGAATGCTTCCAAGGATGGAGCATCCACAACTGCATCAGTACTGACATGGGGCATCAGTACTGCAGATGGGGCCTCACAAGAGCTGAGTAGAGGGCGACAATCACCTCCCTCTTCCTGCTGCCCACTCCTCTTTCAATGCAGCCCAGAACACAGTTGGCCTTCCGGGCTGCAAACGCACGCTGCTAGCTCATGTCCAGCTTCTCATCCACCAGGACCCCCAAGTTCTTCTCCACAGGGCTGCTCTCAAGGAGATCAGTTTGTATAAATATCTGGGATTGCCCCTAACCAAGTGCAGCACCCTGTACTTGGCTTACTGAACTTTATTAAGTTTTCATGGGCCCACTTCTCCAGCCTGTCCAGGTCCCTCTGGGTGGCTTCCCTTCCTTCCAATGTATTGATTGCACCACTCAGCTTGGTGTCGTCTGCAAACCTGCTGAGGGTGCACTTGATGCCATTGTCTGTCACTGATGAAGATGTTGAAATGTTACTTGTTACCTACCAGATGTAGAATAGACTGTGTAGTTGGTGAGATCACTTGGTAAGGGGCTGTGTTATTTGTAGTTGTTACGCAACAGCCCACACATGTGATTGGAATCTTCCTGCTCTACATAATAATGCACCTGCAGCTCTTATTCACTTATACCAGGAAGAGTTTTGTTTGCTGAGTTTGGTTTGATTTTTTCAAGATTTTTATTTATTTATGTATATATATATATATATGTAAAAAATTCCACTAAAAGGAATGCAATCACCACATATTCCTTGTTTGTGCTCCATCCAGTCCTCCCTCGGACATGCTGCTGCAAGTTGCATGCTGGGGATGGGCACCCTGACACGTTCCCCAGGTGGATATGCAGCTGACTGCTCTCCAGAGGACATCTCTCACCCCCACTGTCATCGCCTCTGTCACTGCCTGCCCTCACACTGTCCAGCGGTTCCTGTCCACTGGGTACCTGGATGGGACAACACTATCACACATTTGTATTTACCAATGTGGGGCAGCAAGGACATTTACTTTGGCAAGTGAATTTATTACCTTAGTTCCTGGCATTACCTGTTTCCTGGCTCTGGAAAACTGTTTGCAATAGCAGCTCTCTTTTTGTAGCTCTTAAGCCCTGGACTGTTTCATCATTTTGGGCCAGCTAGCAGGAAGTGAGTGATTGACTATTTAACCATGTAATTCCCTGCCTGGAAACACCGAGTTTGAAATGAGCTCCTCTCTAGAACCATGTTTTTTCTTAGAAAACTGCATTTCATCCCAGCTTTCCCCATCTAGTTCTACTTCTTCCACTTTGAAGTTTTTATCTTTGAGCACACTTATCTGGCCCATTTTCTTTTCTTTTCTTTTTTTTTTTTTTAAGCAATACTACACCTTTTAATGTATGTTTCAATTGTTATTTATTTATTTCTTTATTTATCTGAAGATTAAGTAAGCACCTAGTGACATTACTAATGCATGTAAAGCATTGGAAGATCAGGGTAGCTGAGCTAAGTGCAGATGACTCATGGAAACAGGAATCGAGAGAGAAAAGAGCACTTGTCAGGAAGAAGTTTTACTCTCAGTTTTACTGTGATAAATTAAGAAGGTATGCAACTTCTGATAGCATTAAAATGTTCTTTATGCACATCCCAGGACACTTCTGTTCAGCTGTTTGTATTTGGAGAGCAAGCAGTACCTAACAGAGGAGGTCTGACTAACACCGTGAGCCACTGTCACTCATGCCCTCAAAAGAAGTGGCTGCCAGGCAGCAGACAGATTGGTAATACATTTTCTCCTGTATACAAACATGGAAAATTTTATTGGAAACTGTTCTCATTACACAGGGAAAATCTCTATTTGTTGCTTTTCCAGATGTAATTACGTCAGTGCGCCAGATCAGCTAGAACCTGAACTGAAAGCTCAAGCTTTCATCTTCATCAATAAGGTCACTTCTGCCAGGGAAACTGGCATGCTGTCCTTGCACGAGTAAACTCCTTTCGTGCCAGACAAACAGCACTCCCTACCTCAATCAGTGCTGCTCCTTCTGAGATGTGTCCCCGCACCGCATGGTGCAGCAGCAGCAGCAGCAGGAGGTCACTAGCAGGGCACTCTGCTATCATCGCCTCTCTCACCTTCACCTATGCACTTGAAACCTTTCATCCTTCATGGGAGCACTGTGTGTACACTATCTGGCAATGCAAACACTCTCTAAAGGGCAGTCCTCAGCAAGCCAGAGAGGTAGAACAGACAGGTGTAAGAAAAGTACACAAGGTGACTCTGTCCTTGATATTTTGGACTTTTTTTTTTATATCCTGTTCCATCATGTCACTGTCTTCCATGGGAGATGCACCTATGGTCTTCTGCATAATCACTTTGGTCAGATTCTCATTGAATACTCAGAAGGTGCTGAGTTAGAGGCATTTTCTACCTTCAACAAAATACCTTTTGTACACAACTGATAGCACGTTTGTAAACAGCTGCTGAAGACAAAAAAACATTCTTCAACTTTTTTTGCAGCCATTTGTTCATTGGAAGGAGAGGGAATGCCAGTGTTCTTGATGACTACAAAGACACTGCATTTTTTTGCCAACCCAGACATCAGGGAACCAAAGAAATGTGCCAACATTAATCTTCTTGAAATAAAGCAGTGAGAGTGTCATTTCCTTTAAACTGAGTCACAGTCAGACTGGTTTTCTTATCTGAGATGAAATCACAGGGATATCATGCCTCATAGGGAATCTTCTCCTTTTTTCCAGAGGACAGAATTTTCTGTATAGCAGATGACAGTTTTTGCACTCAGGAAGTGCTGAAGTACATAACCCCACACCACAAACCAAAGCCAGGGTTCCCCTTTGTTAATGCTGCCCGCTCCTTCTGTGCACTGCGTGCGCAGGGACACCAGCTGCACATCCTGCATACATCTTGAGAATAGGCAGAGTGAGTCTGCTGAAGTAAAGGACAGAGTGACCCCGACCTTCGTGGATGTTGTAAATAACTGACGGCCTTGTTATGTCAGCTGCCTTGGTCTTCTTTCTTTTGCACTGCTCCTCTATCAGAACTCTCAGCCACCAACCTTTTGGGCTCTCTTTGAGATTTGTTGTGAAGGAACAGAGAGGAGATCTAAGAAACCACCCTGTGAAACATACCTGTTCAGGAACCTCTGCTGAATGCTTTGCAGTTCCTAGGGGGAAAAATGACTAAAACTGAAATAAGATCACAACCTTGGCAGCACGAGGAATGCCCCAGGTACACTGACAACATTTATTGGGCAAAGAAACAGTGTCTGTGATGTAAATAGCAGCAGAGCGTATAGTCTGACTTACAGAAGCAGGCTGCTTATGCAGATCTACTGCTACAGATGTTTTCTGCCAGTTGGTTTTGGTTAAACATATCTATTTTTGCAAACAAATAGATTTAAAACTTTTGTTGAAAGGAATATAGCATCATTTATTTTAATTAGTTCTCAATATTCTGAACATTTCCTTAAAATTGGATTAAACGTTTTGCTAAGTAGTAGTATAACATACATATGCAAGCACTGCTTATCTTTAATATTACAAGGTATAAGCAAAATAAAGCAATTCTACAGTGCAACATTCCAATTTACAACTCAGTGTAGATAACACGGAATTTGAGGAATTATAAGATCCAAAGGTACAAATTCAATATTTTGAGGAAAATCTTACTCCTGTTTTCTTCTTTTTTCCTTTTTTTCTTTTTGTAATAAATACTACTCTCACAGTACTTCCTTTGTTCCAGCACAAGGTCTGCCTGCAGCAGAAAACAAAACTCAACCTGTGGGCTTGAATTACTGCTGATCAAAGCCTGTGTTATGACACAGTCTCACATATACTCACAGTACCAGATTTCTTCCACTGTGGCTAAATTTACGTAACTGACATAATTTAGATCAGTTGAACTAGTTAACATGAAATGTACTCTTCAAATGTATTTCATCACTTACTTCAATTTTGATAGCAGCTGATGTAGCACATCCACGTATACATTCAAAATTAACAGCATGCTAACATTTTGGAATGCTGTGTCCAGATGCGGAGTCTTCAGTACAGTAGGAGAGACATGGACCTGTTGGAGTGTGTCCAGAGGAGGGCCACAAAAACGATCCGAGGGATGTAAGACTCTCCCTTACGAGGACAGGCTGAGAGAGCTGTGGCTGTTCAGCCTGGAGAAGAGAAGGATGCAAGGTGACCTGAGAGTGGCCTTTCAGAATCTAAAGAGCGGGGCAGAAGAAGGAAGGGGATAGCAGGGTCTGTTGTGATAGGATGAGCAAACTAAAAGAGGGAGGGCTTAAATTGGATGTAAGAAAGAGGTTTACTTCAATAAGGGTAGTGAGATGCTGGAACAGGTTGCCCGGGAGATGGTAGACACCCTGTCCCTGGAGACATTCAAGATCAAGCTAGACAGGGCTCTGAGCACCCCGATCTAGCTGTAGATGTCCCTGTTCATTGCAGTTGGACTAGATGACCATTAAAGCTCCCTTTCAACTCAAACAATTCTGTGATTGTTATTTCCTTCAGATTGAATTTTAGCCCCTTTCCCTCCATGTCTCTTTCTTGGACTTTATTTCCATCTGCATTTTCCATTTTCCATCCTCAAATAAATAAATAAATAAATAAATAAATGTTTTGATTTAATTTGAACATTCCTTGGAGCATGGCATCTATGATGAGGAATTCACTTATCAGTAACTGATTGAAGGTACATGGTCATTAATACAACATACTTTACTGCAGAAAAACTGTATCAGCAGTTCTGTGTAAATAAAGATTAGATTTTCGACCAGAATGTAGCCTGATAAGAAACATGTTCATTTTGTCTGAGAAGGCCACCAGGAAATTAAGAGCCATCTTGTTTCTGGGGCACTGGGGAGAAGAAACATTCAAACATGTTAAACTTGGCATTGGTTCGTACCTACTTTTTGTGATAGATACTCAGTAGAGCAGGAAATAAATCAGTACCACCGCTTTATTAAACTTTAAAAGTACAACTTCCTAATATGTGGAAATAGTTCAGATTAGTGCAACAGATGAACAATAATTTAGTGATATGTAATGCATATCGCAAATGAAATTACTACCTTGAGTTTGGTAAGAACTTTTTGGTACAATTCACATAATTTTTGTACTTCATTTATACTGTATGCGGTCAAAAAGAAATTCATTAGGATGCATTCTCAGAGCTGATTTGTTTTTGCCATAGTTTTGCTACATTTGGTGGTTATCGGTGTTGAGCTGAGAAATCAGTACAGCTGAAATGCAAAATACGTAAGAAAACGCAGAAATTCATTTGTAGTAAGGAGGTGCCCTAGGGACTGAAACAAATATTTCTCTTTCCTGCTCAAATCTGGCTGCCCACAAACTACAAGTCAGCTCACCTTAACAAGCTGTCCATGGCCTGAGATAAAGGCAGGAGACTGACTTGTCTGTTTAGAGCAGAGGGAAAAGAGGTCACATGTGACAAGTGCTCTGTACTGTCCTGAACTCATTTCTCTATGTGGCACTCATGTATTGCTGCAGTTGAAATGGTGTAAGAGCACGATTAGAAAAACTGTTTTGGAATGCAGCTGAAAATAATTGTTAAAAAATCTGCTAGAAATTCAGAAAAGCAAAACGTATTTTTAAATCACTTAAGATCTACATGTCATCAGCTCTTTCAGCATAGCAAGAATGATAAATCATTTCAAGTGAGAATCAAGCATCTCACAGTACAGCATCAGTCAGTATAGCTGTAATTTAGAAATGAGAAAGTGTAATTCTCTACTTTATGCCTATATACATTTCACCTTGCAGCAAACATGGATAAACCACAAATAAGACCAGGAATCAGGAACACAGAAGATGTTTGTTCTACAGCATTGAAATGATCACTTCTGGCAGAAAAGATACTCATTACTTGTGTTTCACAGCCTGAAGTTTAAAATGGAGTTCAGAAGTAAATGAGCATGCAGCACTCCTCCTCCACTAAATCACCACACCTTTGGATAAAGGACAGATATTCAGTTCCTGCTTTGAGAGCTGTAATGCCAGACACTGCTGACACTGTTTCTGGGAAACTTTCACACACTAAGCAGGACAGAGATCCACAGTGACAATAATCCCTTAAAGGTTGTCCTGCTTTTGCATTCTTCCTTCCAAGAAACAAATAAACAACAAACAAACAAAAAGCCCACCATCTTTATTAATTGCAGAACAGAGGCTAATCAGGTCTACTGTACAGTCACACAAATTTCTGTAAGCATAGATTTCCAGCTTGAGAAAAACAAACAGGGCAGCAACTGCTCTTCCTGAAGGAAGGCACATTTTAAAATGGTGTAACACGTTCCATACAAAGCTGAGTGTGCTCCAGAGAGCCTTTAGAACTCTGTAGTCTTACAAGGTCTCTGGTAGCTAGCCATCAGCTCTTTCTTCTCTTTTTTTTTTTCTTTAATTTTTAGTACTTTGTCCTAATATAAACCCAGTATAAGTTAAGTAATGCTAAACATAAACACATCACCTGATCATTGTACCTTTTGGTAAGTTCAGCACATGCCAGCCCACCTGAGCTCTTCCATAAAAATATTCCCTTACACCACCTGTTGATCACTAACTTAATTATAATAATTAAGACCCATCTCCTTAGTGGGCAATGAAGTTCAGTGAAAACCAAACTAAACCCACTTTTAATAGACATTTCTGGAATCATAGAATGACAGACTAGTTTGGGTTGGAAGGGACCTTACAGCTCACCCATTTCAAACTCCTGCCATGAGCAGGGCTGCCCCCCACCAGCTCAGGCTTCCCTAGGGCCCCAGGCACCCCGACCTCGAGCACCTCCAGGGATGGGGCACCCACAGCTCTCTGGGCAGCTGAGCCAGCACCACAACGCCCATGTAGCAGAAGATCTCTTCCTTGTTTCTAGTCTAAATCTACCTTCTTTCAGCTAAAAGCCCTTACTCCTTGTTCTATCATTACACTCGCTGGCAAGTCTCTCCCCAACTTTTCTGTACTCCCTTTCAGTACTGAAGGCCTCAATGAGGACAGCAGCTCCCTGAAGGGGCACAGAGGGCATGGTGTGGCAGTTCACGCAGGAAGTGTGGCCACAGCCCAGCAGGCAGCCCGCTCTCTGTCTCTTCTGAGAGCAGCAGGCAGCTGCGCTCCGTTGAAACAAACGTGGTGACCACCTGCCACAGTGGTTGAGCTCAGGCAGAAGCACAGGCTGGAGGGCCACAGCTTCTCTGGGCTGACGCATGGACCCAGACAGAGCTCTAAGGAAAGACAGAGCTGCACAGACTTCCAGTTGTGGCAAACTCCACAATCCAGAGTCCTTCTAGAGCCTGAGGGAAGGAAATGTCACGGCTGCAAGTGTGCCCAGCTCGATGAACTTTCAGAGGAAGTGGCCAGGTTGTGTGAGGAAATCACCAGGCAGCATAGTTTCTGTGAATCAGAGACAGACTGATGTATGGTGTTGTTCAGTAACACAGACAACCCTGTCTTAAGTCCCTGCAAGAGGAAGGTAAGCTGGCTTCCAACTTTAAGGGGACAAACAGCAAAAACATGCACGAGAAAGGAAACTGAAACCTCCTGTCTGCTGGGAGCAGGAGTCATTGTCTCCCTCTTGTCCCCCCGGTGTCCCTTATGCAACAAAGCTCTGGGGATGGAAAGATGAGAGGTGATGGTTCAGAACTGGAAAAGAACAATCCTGTAAAGTTGGTGCAACCAAATACCCAAGTCAAAACCAGTGACACCAAAGAACAGACCTCCTTCTGGCCTTCCAGTACTTAAAGGGATCCTATAGACAGGAGTTAAATTGACTTTTAACACAGACAGATGGTGATAACCAAGGGGGAATGGTTTTAACTAAAATAAGGTATATTTAGATCAGATGTTAGGGCAAAACTCTTTACTCAGCGGGTGGTGAAGCACTGGCACAGGCTGCACAGAGAAGCTGCGGATGCCTCGACCCTGCGGAGGCATGGAAGGCCAAGGTGGATGGGGGGCTGGGCAGCTTGATCTGGTGGGTGGCAACCCTCCCCACAGCAGGGGCTGGAACTGCATGATCTTTGAGGTCCCTTCTAATCCAAGCCATTCTATACCTCTATGATTGAGGCCTCCAAGAGCCCTGTCTTCTCCAAGCTAAACAAGCACAGCTCCCTCAGCCTTTCTTCATAGGAAGTGTTTCAGCCCCCTGATCATCTCTGTGACCTCGCCCAGGACCTGCTCCAACAGCTCCAAATCTCTCTTCTGGGGGCCCCAGACTACATGAAGTACTCCAGGTGAGGCCTCTCCAGAGCAGAGCTGGGGGGGGAGGGCATCACCTTCCTGTCCCTGCTGTCCACCCCTCTTTTGAAGCAGCCCAGAGTACTGCTGGCCATCTGGGTAGCAAGGACACACTGCTGGTTCATGTTCAGCTTTTCATCCACCAGGGCTCCCAATTCCTTCCAAGCAACCTTCTACTTTGAGACATTTTCTGAAAAATTCTGTTAGAAAAACACTTTTACTTGGAATAGCTCACAGTGTCAACTTATGACCCTGCTGCATAACCATAGCTACTGTTACCAATCTGCAACATACGCATATTTTTCCTTAAGAAACTTATTTATGAGGAAAGTTCTATTTTGCTGTAACAATAATGCATTTTACTTTGCAGTACGGTTGATACTGCACCTAAGGGAAAATGCAGTATATTAGTAAAGTAGTAAAGTCTTTAGTCAAAATTTGAAGCGATTTTTATTTTCTTGCAACTTCCAGAATCTTCCTTAAAGCTTACGTTTTACTATAATAAGCAAGTTTCCCCTACATACGCCTTAAATATTTACTTAAATTCCCTACCTCCAATTTAAGTATTCACAATTAATATATTTTAAATTAAGCGCTTCAGTTGACACATATAATAATGTAACCACTGTCCTCTCCCTTTCTAATTATTAGCAGCCAGTAACTGTCTGCAAACTGGGTCAAGTAACAACAGTGGAACAGAATTTATTATAAACATTGTATTATAATAGTGTTCAAATTGATGTAGACCCACAGCTTCATGTTCTGAAATACAAATAGCATTTCTTTTAAAACTGCTGAATACCAGAGCCCAGCAGGAAAACAAATAACTTACTTCAAAAGCCTAATGGTGTTTTTCAGAAGTGTGATAAACTACCAAATTCAAGTACTTAGCATCTATATATAACTTTTCATTTTTAAAGTACAATACAAATGCTATCTAGATGAAATGTAGGCAGACTCCAAATCCAGAATGTATGGTGATCAAATGAATGGCACCAGCAAAATATAATGTAATTACTACAGTGATATTAAGTACTTCATTAATCAGTACTTCATTAGAAGCTAGCTATATATGAATAGTAATGGAAGACCAGGTAATTTACAAGGGGAATGTACAGATATGAAATGTTAATGCCACCTATGGAACAGGTTACTGTGATCACAAGGAACTGACATAGGAGCTCTACTGGCTTCAAATGCCTGACTTGGAACTTGCAGGAAACATAAGGAAACCATTCCAGTGACAAGCACGGCCTGTTTCAAGTGTGTTACAGAAGACTAAGATACATCATCCTTATACATCAATGTGGATTCCATGTTTTATAGACATTAATTCTCTAGTTCCCGTTAAATACATAATAAATGAGCATAGATGAGGTAAAGACGCTGTAATTGCCACATAGAGCCAGTATGGCAAAGGAGGAGTTTTTCCAAATGGGCAGATCCAGAGGCCGTGACGAATCCCATCACGGATGTGATGAGAAGTCCAGGATATAAACAACATCCAAGGAAGAAAGCACCATGAGTCCTTAAGCCTAAAAAGGTGCATAATAAGCTTTAATGTCAGAGCCACAACAGGAATCACAGTAGAACAATGAAGGAATGGTCTCCGGGGAAGACTCAGAGCAGCCTGCAGAAAAGAAGAATGTAATTGCAATGGCTACAGTCATGACAAGGAAGATTTCATGTGCGCTTACATGTGTAATGCCATATGGCTAAGTGGAAGTGCAAAGAAAAACGTATCATTCCTTTCCACTGTGGTTGATCAAAATCAACAACATGAACAGTCAAGCAAGCAGCAGGGCTGAAGGTGCTGGGACAAGCTTTTCTCTGTTGTCTGGATCACACATCCTGCTAAGCAATATACTAATGGAAACAGGAAGGGAGAGGTATAAAATATGCAATTTGTCATTTAGTCACAGGGCATACTGGAACCTATATAGTAGGCTGCACTGAACTGATTATATATACTTAAGATAATAAAAAGGAAGACAACCATACAATGGGCTTGAAATATTTAATGTGATCTATTGGTATTTATTTTCAAAAAGCACATCCTGTATTACATTTAATTTACTACCTGTAAAGTTCTAGTTTGACTATATCTAATAGAGACACAGTTTCCAATATAATAAAAAATACTGAAGTTATATGTATTTCATTTGCCTTGACGTAGCATTCTTCATAAGCAGAGAAATGGAACAATCAGAATCTATTATGTGAATCATTTCTGATTTTAATTAACAGTTTGTTTAATGTTAATTCAGGAGAAAGCCTGATCTGGGGTTTTAATTAAGATGATGTCCACCTAGTGAGATAACACACTACTGAAGGTATCAGATTTAAGAAATGATAGTTATCAATTAAAAACGTACCCGAGAAAACACTATGGATGTACTTATTAGCAACAGTTATAATCACTTCCACAAACTCAAAGGACACAAAAAAATTCTGTATTTCAGAAACGAGTAAGTTGATTCATTATGTAAGTACAAGGGAAATGATAACATTTTACTGAAAGACTGATGACAGGACTAAAAACTTCACAAATACAAAGCAGAACAACAACAAAAAACATCTCAACCTTTTAATTATAAGGGTGTAGGCCCAAATTCTTTAAGTTGGTACAATGGGTATGTTTTCTACAGATTTATTTTTGTTTCATGCAAGCAGACCGCTAGGGGATTAAAGTGCAACAATCTTGTGATGGCGAAACTGTCATCTATCCTATAAAGACAGTCAGATTTTTGTTACTGACTAAAAACCCCTATTTTGTAATTGCAGTACAGTCTTTAGGCTCCCAAAATGCTGTAGCTGAAATTCTCAGAGAAGAACAGTCCGTTATCTCTTTCGTTCTTCTTCTCCTATGAAGAAAGGCTGAGGGAGCTGAGAGGGAGCTGAGCTTATTGAGCTTGGAGAAGGCCCTGGGGTGACCTCACTGCAGCCCTCCAACACTTAAAGGGAGCTTCAAGGCAGGAGGAAGACTGACTTTTTCCATAGGCAGATAGTGAGAGGACAAGGCGAAACATTTTTTAACTGAAAGAGATTCAGGTTAGATGTGAAGAGGAAACTTCGCTCAGAAGGATGTGAGGCATAGGCTGCCCACAGAAGCTGTACATGTCCCAACTCTGGAGATGTTCAAAGACAAGTTGGATGGAGCCCTGGGCAGCCGGAGCTGGTAGGCGGCAGCCATGCCCATGGAAGGGACTGGAACTGGATTTTTTTTAAGGTCCATTCCAACCCAACCCATTCCATTTTGTGATTCTATGATTTTACATTAATACCCTTAACTTGCTAGGCCCAGGAGAGAGAGAAATGTTCTCTTTGGCAATATAAGCTACTATACTTTTTCTCCTACCAGTCAATTTAGTTGGCCAGATTGAGACAGTTGTTTGCCATGAGAGAGACTGGGCTGCAGTTGCAAATAGGATCTATTCATAACATAAATGACCTTTTTCATATATCTAACATTCAGCTAGTTGCAAAATCTTCCTTGAAGTCCGGCTCCCCCAGTCCCTCTCACAACCACAGTGAAGTGGAGACAGGAGACTCAAAGCACACGTGGAACAACCCAACGAAACTCTACTTTAATGCTCATGAGGATAGCAATGAATTTATCTAACGACATGGGCTTCAGCACTCATATTCTGTGATTCTTCAGAAACCCGAGGTCATTAGTATCGAGTCCATATTTGTAAATTCAATCTAAAATTGTGTGTGTGCAAAGCTTATTCTCCAGAAATGCTCCACTGCAGCCTGGACTGAGTCAGCAGTGGCTTAATAAACATCTGTTATGCATGTTTGCCAGTACAAAAGCCTGTGTGTCACTAGCTGCATTTTCTACACTTTCACAAGCTGGTAATTTTTAATTAGCAAGCTAGCAATTTCCACACATCTATTCTGCAACATGAGTATTTGAACTACAGGACTGGTGGAGACTTCTCATGCACGTCATGCCTGTATCACATTTAACCCATAATGTCACCCTAGTTTACCAGCAAAGCTGAACACGATGGCAGGTTCAGTAATTCTCCAACTTTTGTACCTTTGTGTGAGATTATAGAGTGAAAACTACCTGGAATATGCTGGAGTACAAATTCTAGGAAGTCTTTGTAGGCTTCACACTTATTACCAAAGACAATGTGGACAAAAGGTCATACCAAATGTTACTTGGTACACAAGTATTTATCAGTGTACTGAGTATAAATCATATAAATACACAGGTGACTGTTTACCCTAAGTACTCCAGAAAAAATGATGAAAGAATAGCCAAACAGATCACCCAACAAGCAGTGTCAGCAGGAACAAGAGGAGGAAGCTGATGGTAGCAACTCACAGTAGATGCTAATACTGCCTTGTGCTGCTTACAAGAATCACTTAAAAAAAAAAATAACCAATCATCAGATTTAATTATGATGATTAAGAGCTTTAAAATAAATGGCGTATAACAACGTAAAAGATATTACTGTTATAAATCAGTAATAGTGGTGTGGTTACTTAACTAGATTTGTTAATTTATTAGTTCCTTGGTTATGTGTTGCTTAAGCAATAAATGCTGTAGTCTCATAAATCAGTTGCTCTCGATCCAGAAATATGAGGAGGGAGAGTGGGACTGGAACTAACACTCAAATAGTAAAAAGGCGTTCCATGAAGTAATGAGCTGCACAGGCAACAGTCTGAATTACAACACAAAACAGAAAGTAGTATGATATTAAGCTGCAGAAGGAAAAATCACATATTAAAAATCAAGTTTAGCTGGTCAGGCAGAAAAGTTTATGAGGATGACATCAGATCACTAACTAAAAAGACTGCTGGATGTATAAGAAGACTTAAAACTTGTAACAGATTTTTTATTTTTAAAAAGACAGAACTGCAAGTGATAGTAAAAATAATTAATCTAGACTACCTGACTCAAATCTAAGCTGTTTTTGGAAAATTCTGTATATAGTTTGGGACAGGATCCTTTAAAGATAATTTAGGCAGACAATTTAGCAATTCAAAGGAGGCCAAATAAATGGCAGAAGACTTAGAAAATCTGGGTGCATTAGCTTTGTTTTGTGAGTTGCTTAGTTAAGAAACCCGCTGCAAAGTGCAAATGTTTTTGAAGCTGTAAGATCAACGCTGTTACTGTAAGGAGACTTTAGACAGGGTATAGCTTATAGGTAAAGCATCCTTTATTAGCCTAATTAACCTATGCAGGAAGAAAGAGCTAAGTGTGCAAGTGATTATGACAAGGCCTTTGGTCATCTTGCTTTCTTACTTTCAGCTATGCAACTGTGGCTACTCAAGGGCTATCCTTCTGCCTGCAGTGCTTGTTTTTGTGATTTAAAAAGAAATTCGGAAAGAGCAAAGCAACCAGACATCTTTCCCAAAAAGGCCTTAAAAAAAAAAAACCAACAAGATATAACCATCCAATGTTGGTAATTTAAGCTGAATATTAGAAAAAAAAATCTAGCTGTTTGGAAATTTCTTCCTATATTTTTTCAATTAACTCATAAGATTTCACTAATTTACTCTGGGATACATGAATATTCTCCATCACATTAAGTGTGAACAGATTTCCACTCGCCTCACTGAAGGCAGAAATAAAACAGGTTACCTCTCCATTCCATGATTGTTTTCTAAACCATCACTGGTGGAGAGTGTCACCTAGTGGTCATTAGTAAAAAATATTAGTGCTAATCTCAACTACCAGAAAAAGCAGCATGAGTATTTAAAAAAAAATATTTCTTAATAATTAGTCTAAAATCACACATTACTTGTGTTTATTGACTTTAAAATAAGAAATATACGTGAGAATAATTCAAATGAACTTTCCTTTTTTTCTCTTTACATTTTTTAAATTTTGTGGTATTTCCAGATACAAAAAGCACAGAAAAGAGGAGAATCAGTGACTATCTAAGAAAGACCAACACCGTGCAGCAGTATATGCTGAGGGCCAACAATGCAGACAGCAGCTGTGCAGAAAAGGGCCTGGGGTCCTTGTAGATGCTGCGTTGAACACCAGCAAGCAGTTTGTCCTCATCGCAGAGAAAGCTCATGGTGTCTTGGGCTGCAGAAGGAGCATTCCCAGCACATCAAGGGAGGTGATGCTTCCCCTCTCTTCAGTGCTGCTAAGGCCACCTCTGGAGTTACTGTATCCAGTTCTGGGCTCCCTGGTACAAGGGAAAGATGGAGCTACAGAGACTGTGAAAGGCCGTAAGGTTAATAAAAGAAGAAACTCCCTCTGAGAAGAGGAAAGGCTGAGAGAGCTGGGACTGTTCAGTCTGGAGAAGAAGAGGTTAATGGGAGGCAGATCTCAACAAGTTCTGCAACTATCTGAAAGAAGGACACGAGAAGGATGGAGCCAGTGTCTTTTCAGTGGTGTTCAGTGACAGGACAAGAGGCAACAGGCGCAAAATGGAACACAGGGAGGTTCCATCAGCATATCAGGAAGCACTTCTTTGCTGTGGTGGTGACAGATCACTGACACAAAGTGCCCAGAGGCCATGCAGTCTCTTCCTTGGAGATCTTCAAAAGCCACCTGAACACTGTCTTGGGAACTTGATCTGGAATTGCCCTGATGGAGCAGGGAACCAGCTCAGAGATGGCCACACAGACCCAAGGGCAGCTTACCACCTCAGTCATTCCGGAATTCTGTGAAAACCCCTTCTTTGTCAAAGAGAAAGGGAAAACTGATCACATTAAAACGTCTACCAAACTCACCAACAAGAAAAAGTCTTAAAACAAATACCGATGCTGTATGCAAACAAAAAAAAAAAACAACAACACTGTTTTTCCAGTAGAAGTCTAATTTTTACATCCCAACTATAACCAATAGTGCTTCTTGCATACACGTGTCTTCTGCACATTAAAAAGAAGAAAAGGTAAACCATTTCAGACTTTTGTTCTCTAATTAAGGGATTAAAAAGAACAGCAGTCTTTCTTCCATCCCTTTCCTTCCTCTTCTGCCTCTACTTGCTGTGTGTTATTTCCTCTGTCATCCATAAGAATAATTTAATTCTACTCCAAGCTAAGAAGAAGAAAAAAAAGAAGGCAAGACAGTCAAACAACCTTTCCACTGGCTGACTGGAAAAGTGTTTAGACTCCTGTGCAAAGTAACATGTAACAATACCCATGCTAGAAACATCAGCTCAGGGTAAGGACTTGTGCTGCTGAGCACAACCAATTCCTTGTAACAAGCAGCAGAGTGGCAAGGCTTCATCTACAGGGAATATGAGCCTGCTGTGGGCAAGCAGTGTCTGGCTGCGCTAGGACATCCAGAGGGCAGTGCTGGAAGGTGTGGTCAGAGCAGGAGCTGCTGGAGATGTTGGGCTGTGCCAGCATTCAGAGAACGTGCAGATCAGACTGATGTTTTCTCAAAAAGCTGGGAATACGTCCCTGAAGCCCATAAGATCAGGGAATAGAACAGGACACAAAACGCTGGAGAACAACTGGAAAATTTGGTAATGCACACCTGAGAATACTAATTCTGTTGAGAAACTGTGTCCTAAAAGGTAGTTCTACAAATGAATGAAGGTCACACATACTCACTAGCAGGAATCAATTCATTTTTCTCCCTTTTATTAACAAGTTTGACACTTGCTTGATTCTCTTTTACAATCAACTATATTTAAGGCCAAACTCAGTGCACTGTTGGGGATGGGCAAAATGTTTAGAGATGACTAAAACCAAATACACCACTTCTCAGTATGACTAGTTGAATGAAACAGAACATAGAATCATAGAATCATTTTTGGAAGGGACTTTTAAAGGTCATCTAGGCCAACTCCCCTGCAATGAACAGAGACATCCTCAGCTAGACTGGTTTACTGAGAGCCGTGTCCTGCACGGCCTTGGATGTCTCCAGGGACAGGGCACTCTCCACCTCCTTAGGCAACCTGCTCCAGCATTTCATAATCCTGAGAAACATTTTCAGAAGATTCAGAACAAGATGCATACTGAAAGCTCCTATTCCACAGCTGGTAAGGGACAGCTTAGCAGATGGACAAGCTACTTTCCAGATTTCTACTTCTTACTGTAAAATGAAATGGAATAATCCACTTTACACACAGAGCATGTATGGCAGCACTTACCTGCTTAACTCAGATAACAAAACACCTATGTGACACCAATAGGATACTGTCTTAAAGAGGCTTTCGGAACTTCTTTTTTTCAGAGGCTTTTAAAGGGCAGAACTTGGCAATTCTTTGTTCTAAAATCAGCATCAATTATATAAAAATAAAAATTCCCATATATCTTTTAAAAGATTACCAGACTGTATCATCACTGAAGGCTTTTTTGTTCAGGATGCAGTAGAACAGTAAAGTAAACAGCAATAAAGAAAATATACATTCACCAAGCCACTCACTCACCTTTAACGACAGGGAGCCAGCAAGTAAGAAGTGGTCCACGTCAATGACAGAGGCAAGGAAGCCGGCCAGCGTAACTTCAGTGAAGTCACTTTTCTTCCTGAGTCCAATCACTATGGCCCAGGACCACATGCCCAGTATGCCGTGCACTGCATTATCAGAGAAGGCTCGGAGCCAGTCATTCTGCTGAATGAAGGAAACCTGCAGAAGTCTGTCTGCTGCAAAGCAGAATACTCCCAAACCTAGACTAGAAATAACTGAAGCTGCGCTGAAAGTCTGGAGAAGAGCATGGGCCTTTTCAGTCTCAGATGCCATGGCAAAAACCATGTGACAGCATGCAAAATGTCACCAGGGTATACACTGTGCATTGTCCTATGTATCTTCAGTTCTGTAAATGTCAGAAAGAACACAGTATTAAAGAGAAAAAAAAAGCCAATAGCACAAAGCATTTGCCACCTCAGCTAAAATGAGCATAAGAAAACAAATTCCATGTTCATGTTTAACATTTCTAGAGAACCTTTGGTTTCAGTTAACTCAATCTATGTAACAGATCTAAATTAAAATGCTTGTCCTGTTCCACTCAGAACATGCAGCTTGGTAACAGAGGTAGCTCTAACTGCTTTCTGAAATCTTCAGTTTCACAAAATAATTTGAGTCATGTCTATGATATGACAATGAATGTATTTCAAGATTCCTCCTGCTCTTACATTCAAAGTTACTCATCAAATTGAATACCTTCCATTATAGCAACAGAGAAGAAGATTCAGTTTTCAGGATTCCTAATACTGATGCTCAACAATCTCTAATCCCTCCATGCCACAGGTGTTAAAACTGACTTTCTGAACTAGTATCCTAAACCACTATTTTCATTTATATACTCTGTAAAGATATTTATTATCACCACAATGCCCTTTTCTGAGCTAGTTCTTCTTTGTCTTGGACACTGGCAATTAGAAAAAGCATTAAGAAAACCAGAATAACTGAAATAACTTAAAAAAAAAAAAACAAACAACTAATAATAACTATCATAAACACAAAGGCAGCACTATTCAATCAACCTGAGGTAACCCAAATTGACCTCTTACAAAACAAAACTACATATGCTTTTCACAACAGCTGTTACTTCCAGGCATCACCTACAATTTCCTGCATTAACTTTATATCGGTTCTTTAAATAGAAAAAATAAAAATAAAAAGCAAACTAATCCCAGTAATGTTATTTTTCAAAAGCTGACCATTCTAATGTGAAAACACAGGCACTGCTTGTAGTAATAATAATCATTCAAAAGTCCTTAAATAATATTTATGCTCTGTAATTCTTATGAAACTCTGTTTTGAATCGCACAAGGCGATTTCTCAAAAGTCCCTGCCCTTAAATGACTTCTTGATGCCTCACAAGAAATTTCAAGGGGATTCCAAGGTCCAAAAGACCCCTACCTGCAAAGACACGAGTACAAGATACCTGGATAATAAAAACAGAGTACTTATTTCTGTGAGAATATTAAAAAAAGCAAGCACTTGGAAAAAAAATTATCGTCCCATAAAACATACACTCTGTATGTACTCTTTGCTGTGTTAAAAAAGCAGCGAAAGGAGATTTTAGAGCACAGCATCAATTCCAACCATCTGTTATGCTCTTCTGTATTTCTGGGCAGACTGAGCACAGTTTCAAAGCACACATCCTAATAGGCTGCTATTTCTCAGAGACACATGGAATCTTGCTCATCTTATTGCTACACCAGGTCAATTTTTATTCTAAAAAGGCTTCTCCTGAAGGCATCAGACCTCCTTTAAAAATGAATTTAAAAATGCATATTTCTAACAATGTTAAAATACAGTGTTTTATGATTTTAAACACATTATCAGTCATAAGCCCCAGAAAATGTAAAACATTTTTTCTGGCTTATTTACATGCGTGCATATTGTAGAATTATTCATAAGGCATGACTGACATTGATCTTCATAGAAAAAAAGCACACCAAGCCATTTATTTGGAAAAGGTTAAAAAAAGCAAAGGACATATGAATAATACATGGGCTTTGCATAACATGTAAAAAAGCAGGTGGAGCTTAGAGCTTGTTAACCATGACTGTGCTGTGCCTCTTCTGAATAAACATGCAGACACAAAATATTTCCTCAAACACTGGAACTGCCATTTTTTGGAGAGGGATTTATAATATTCTGTACATTTCTGTATAAATTCCATTTGAAGAAACAAAGAGCAATACCTAAAAAAGTTCATTTTACATAGCCATCATGTCAAACTGGATTATCACTGTCACGAAACTTCTCTAGGAAACCAGTTTGGGAAGAACTGTTGCAGCAACATATCCATAACAATCATGTCAGTATTGAGAACCAAATTCACCTTGGGCCTAGGAGAACACATTGTTGCAGTTGCTTATTTCAGTAGAATATGTGGTCTGTGCAGTCAGTAGGGATGAGTTGCTGTATCCAGCTGTGTCCAGTGCAGTTAAGACCACTTTCTTCCATGCCTAAGTAAAAGAAACCAGGCACTAAAAGCATCAATGCTGCACAAAGCATTGCAAACTCTATAATAGAACAACAGTCAAAAATACAAAACAAGCTTTCCCTTCAGATTACCCATAGCCAAGTATGTCTGTAGCAAAACTTTCCTAACAGTCTCTGCCACCTCTTACAAACAAAAACGACTGCTCCCCATGGAAAAAAAAAATCAAGCCACATCCTAGGTACAGAAGTATAAATATTTTGCAGGCCAGCAGCAAGATCTAACTGGAAAAAGCAGAATTCTGTTCAATCAAAATTATCTCCGAAATTATATATCTAATATTTAACTAGAAATCTCTTTTGCCTGAAGACAGAATGGTTTTTGGACTTCACAAAACATGGCAATAAAAATCTTATGTTCTGTAAATTTCAGAAAGCACAGTTATGGAGTGTACGCACTTCTTAAAGCAGAAAGTGGGAAATGGAGGTACATCACCAGAATACTTAGGAAGCTAACTTCCCAGCTGAAGGCTGGGGGTGCTCAGCAGTTAGCATGCTGGAAGCAGGCTGGGTCTGCATAAAGCCCATGCACAGCTGTTACACAATGTTGTTCAGAGCTGTCACTTCTCACTCTCTTATAGGCGATAAAGCATTCATCATAACCTCTGCCTATTCAGCCAAAATGAGATACTGACTGTAAATTTAATTTCATTTAAGGAAATTACAAAAGAAAATAATAAATGCATTGCTATCACTGTAAGTTACCGACAGAAGTAGATATTCACACTAAAGCTGCAAAAGATGCATCTGGGGAAAAATCTGACTCAAAGATGCCTTTCAGCTCACGCTATAAAAGCAAAATAATCCAATGGCCAAAAGCAGCATTTGGAAATACTATCACCCTCCAAAATTTCTGCTCTGATTTAGCAAGACGTTGCTGGATACATGGATAGGTATGCACGACAGGAATGAATAGAACTCTACTGTTTCTTTTATACAAGAAGTCAGAAGGCCACTTTTAATACTACAGTCTGCCTGAAAACACGATCTGACGCTAATTTATACAAAAAGCTTCACGACATATAATTACCGTTGAAGACAGGAGCTGAGCCGTGCTGTGTCCCGCAGAAGCAGCTGTGAGCACCCAGCCGCCCGCTAGGGCACAACGGTCCGCTCCTCCGACGCACGCCGGGCTCCCAGGCTGGAGGAGGCCGAAGAGAAAAGCGGACAAAGCGTCAGCACACCTCTTGAATTAAAACCACCATAGAAACAACAGAAACAACAGCACTCCGCGCTTTGGCATCGCGCCCCGCGCCTCGCCCTCCGCCACCCAGAGGTACGGATGCAGCCGTCCGGCGGGCAACAGCAGAACAGACGCCAAGAGGAACGCAGAGCGCCCGCCTTCAGTCGCGGTCCCGGCGGCGGAACCCGGCCCTCACCCGGCTCCCGTCCGAACGCTACGGTCGCAGCCCCGCCCTCCGCCGCCGCATCCGCGACACCGGGCTGCGGGCCCCCTCCCGCACGGGGCGCAGCGAGCCCCGGCCCCGCAGCGGGTGGCGAGGGAAGTCCGACGTGCCGCGGAGCCGGCGGCCGGCGCGGCGTGGCTCGTGGCTCCGCGCGCAGCGAGGACGCCCGGTCCCGGCCGCCCCCGGCACCCACCTGAGCAGCGGCGGGCGCCGCGACTCGCACCGCCCCTACTCGCCTCTGCCGCGCGAAGAGGCGCGGAGCGAGGAGGCATGCGTGGCCGCGGAGCACGCCGGGAGCGCGGTTCGAGAGCGGCCGCTCCCCGCCTGCAGCTCATGTTCCGCGGCGGCGCGGACGGCGTTGCGTTCCCAATTCCAGCTGAGGGTAGCACAGCGCCGCATGACGAAACTACGGTGACCGGCTGATGCTTTATCACTTGGGACGGGTGGCCGCGCACAAAGACGGGCTGAGCACTTTTTGGATACGTATTTTATTAGAAAACAATAAATAGGAACCGTTTGGACAACTTTTTACTCTATCCAATCCTTAACTACTTGGTACAAACTTCTGAACAAAAGCATGCTTTTACTGTGAAAACTGCCCTACCTCACCTGCCATCATTTGAGCAACTTGAAACAAGTCGGTCCCACAGTGAAGATACACGATTCCAGTGGACATTCAGTACACTCCTACAATTAAAACTAGCGCTGCCAGACCAGCCCTGCCACAATTACTGTGCCCCATCGCTCAGCCCATTCTCACCTATCCACACCATATCACACAGGGCAGGTCAGGCCATACTGTATATCTGCCACAGCCCTTCTTTCCCCTCACACACCCAGGCCTGTTGGGACAGCTGGGACAGTGCCTGCATAGGCACACAACAAAGGCCTTCACTTCCCAGCACTAGCAAGAAGAGATTCAATATCTTGAATTATTCTAGAGGTATTTTGCAGAGCCTCCAAAACGTGTCCTTCGCTGATTTCCTCAGGATCACTCCCACTTTCTCTTCTTTTGACAGACAGATTGCTTCTTGCAGCAGATGTCCCTTCCAGAACATTGCTATTATCCAATAAAACTAGCAGTAGTTAAGAAAAATAGTCTTCCACCAATACTGACAAAAAATGCTTCTCTGTATTTTAACCATCATTCTGCATTAGAGAGGCTCACATTTTATACCACAGTAGTTAGACAAAACTAAAAAATTAAAACATCTACAACAATTCTAGAGAAGACCATTATCTAAGGCCTCTGTTTACCTGAGTTGCTTTAAAAATAAAACTTTTGATGTCAGAATGGAGTTTCACAGGATTAACTTTCACGGTAGTAAAGTAAACCACTGCCATAAAGAGAAGTACACAATGGCTTTCAGCAAATTAACCACTGCATGCTTTTTTGGCTGCCTGGGCAATTCTCCGGTAGCTGATAAACAGGATGACACCTCACTGCAGCACACCAAGAGGCAAATGCATCATTGATCCCCCAGGAACAGATTAGCAGATGATTGTAATTAGCAGATGTAATACCCATTACTGGATTTTTGGTTAACGCTTTTGTTTTTTACTTTCATGTTGTACTGTGTTACTATTTTTGTTTCCAGTGCTGTTGTACAAAAATTGGTCAAGATAAATGAGAAATGCAACTTCAAAAGGTAATTTTAGGAAGAAAGTAAGGAGGCGAGAACAGAACAGAGAGCCTCTGATGCTCTAAAAAGGCAGCTCTGAATATAGAGATGAATTTCGTATGAGTATGAATGTTCATAGCTTTCAAAAGGATACAGTTGAATCTCTGTATTTTTTCAAGCTCAGCATCGGCAGACCTGTCCAAGAAAAGAAAGGTTATTATTTACAATATTATCTAAAAAGTTTCTCAACCATGTTTTTGTACATCAGATCTGAGTAGTTTCTCAGAAATATTGAAAAAATAGAGAATTTCAAGTGGAAAAAAACCAAAAAACCCCACATTTTTTAATTGGTATCAATCACTAATACTAATCATTAATTCCAAAAATCAGGGCTCAGTTCAGTAAACAGCCTCCTTCCTGTATGTATACAAACATATATATAGATATACACACTTATTTTATCAGCTACTTTATCTGCTCTAATAAGCATAACAAGTGTTTCAGTTATCACATCTGTAATGACACGAATATTGTTGCATATTATGCCAGTAGTCCTTTGGCCATTAGCATATATTGTAAAGGACAAATATGTTTGCAAAAGATCCAGATGTCTTATAAAAGTTCTACATCTTCCTTCGGACAGCTCAGTGTTCTGTTAAAAGAACTGCCCTTCTCAGTCTGGAATCTCATTTTCACTTTGTAAGATATTATTTTGGTAACATGATTCTTTCTTTGGCAGAGCAATCACCATTCTGACTTTTAAGTAAGGCAGGAAGAAACACCACGGAACTCTGTCTAGAACTCAACTTTCTGTACATTAAATATTGAATGAAAAATATGAAACTACACAAAATAAATGGATTTACAGTTTTCATTTCTGGTTCTTAGGAAATGCAGTCTATAAAATTCAGCGTTTGTAGTCTTATTGAGTTTTATGCTTAGTGTTATTTATAGTCATTTATTTAGCATAAAAATGAGTACCAATTTTCTTCAGTTACAGTGTGTGTGGTAAATTCAAGAGACTCCTTGCTTTCATTCAAGCTGCTGCACCATCCTATTACTGTTCTGATGTACCTGTTAACATGAAATTTGACAAAAAGTAGTTATTTAGATGAGAAATGCAAACTCTCCTAGTTCAAGCTACATCCCCCCACCATGTAAAAAGTGCAAAGAAATAAATCTGTTTGAAAGAAAAAGCCATGACTGAAAAAATCTAGCTTTTTCTCTGATTCTTTGCCTTTTTTTAATTTCCTTTTTTTTTTTTTTCTGCCAAGAATATCCTTAACATTTAAATCTGTGCAGTTACAGAAAATTATAACAAAGCCATCTGATTTGTAATGAACAGTATACAAGCGTTAATTTGTGTGTGGTTATCAGCTTGCTAAAATGCAGTGCAGTAAGGTTCTGATGATTCCCATAATGAGGCTGTGAATAGAGCAAGTGGATTAGAAAAAGGACCATGCGGGTGGAGGTCAGTATCAGTAATAAAGCAAAAACTGGATAAAGCACTACTCCAGCTCTATATGCCAGCTTCATACAGCACAAAGATTTTTTAATTTTGCTTACCCTCTGATTTAAGTGCCAAGCTGCAGCTCTAGCTTAAGGCTTCCTTTTTTTAAAAGACATTACACTTCTATAGCAATTATACTGGAATGACCATATACAGTAATCCTGAGTCATACAAGTCTCAAATCTCTGCCAGCTATGCGTTATCTATCATTACATATTTGGGCATGTCTTCCCCCCCATGTACTTCCAGTAACTACCATTTCGTTATATAAAAGGGCTTGCTTAAAACTTTTTAGTATTTCACTTCAAATTGTTTAAATTGCTTATACCTTTCATAGATTCCAGGATGCCTTATTTGGATTAGCTGCTGTGCCCCATCAGGAGTAGTTAATTTACACCAGCCTACATCTTCATTTACCTTAGGAAAGAAAATTATTTTGCTGCTGTCTGAATAAGTAAAGGACAGTAATACCATTTGCTGTTTTAGTAATAAACTATACGTGAACACTTTAAACATTTGAAGTGTGCTTTTTGAGAAGGATACAATTTCTTACAGTCTGTTATCACAAACATAGGGGAAGGTGGAAGAAAAACCTGCCATGATGTGACACTGTTTTTTGTGCTGTTTTAGAGTTATTTATTTCTAAATGTCTGCAGGAACGTTTCCAGGTCTGTATTGTTTTCTTTTCTTCCTACTTTCATCACAACTGAGTGTAAAGACTTCAGCTCAATCACATCATACAGCTATTACTCTTTTGGCAAGCTGAGTATTGTATTTATTTTGTTTATATCCTCAGGCACTTTAACAGCTTTTTTTGTGGTTAGTCATCTCAGAGAAAAAGAAAAGACATGGAAGCCAAAAGTCTTAGCAGCCAACTTTGAATTTTACTGTGACATAATTTTCTCTGTAGTGCCATTTTGTATTTCAGCACTCTGTAGTGCACAAGTCAACATAATCTTTTTACTGCAATACTAAATAAATCTAAAATTTTAAGAAAAAAATATTTAGACTCATATCCACAAAGTATTTTTTCACTATCTATTTGTGCAATCATAAACAATCTGAAGTAACAACAACAAAGGAAAAAAATACCACTCCCTTCTTTCACCAATTTGAGCAACCTCTCAAAAGGATAAAGTTTCACTTATTTCTCAGGCGTGAGCCGTGCCCTAAAATATTTTTCCTCCTCAGTATCTGAGTAACGTGCCTACAATACATGGCGGCATCTCCACAGTTTCTGTATCAGCTTGAGAGTAAGCCATAGTAGAAAACTGTGTGGAATTATGACTCTGAAAAGACCCCAGCTTGTATTGCATTCACATCACATCTTTTTTCTTCTTTCTTTTTTTTTTTTTCTCATTTGTTTCATAATTACCATTTTTAATGAAGATTTTTAAGAATAGTTATTTCTCTATCCCTTGAGTTACCTGAATCTTTGTATAGCAAGAGCTGAAATCCCAGACCATATTCAAGGAGACACCATCCCAGAAAACAGCATGGACTTTATGGTCTGAATATACAAGAAGTCTTCCTATGCCAGGAATAACCTTCTCATCCAGCAAAACTGGCAAAGTTTCTCGTCCATCTGTCTCAGGTACCTCGAGCCAAACAAAAACATTAAAAATAATGAGGAAGGGTCACTTACATCATTAAAGCTGTTTGTATCTTTCTGAGATTTTCATGTTTTACTAGACAACGTGCATCTCTCTTTGTCAGTTAATTTCTTTCTGCTTCACCAACACAAATCAACTCTGCATGCTCCTGGTTCCCAAATCTCTTCAGCTTTCTTTGTAGGATCTGATCACCACCATTCCCTCTAGACTAGGTCCCGTACCCCATATAGTCATCTTTGTAACACAGAAAGATTTATACATCTTCAGCTACGTACCATTTTCCAGCAGCAGAGATGATAGTTATGAATTAATGATAGTTTAGTCTTGTAGCAGTACTGAAGCATTCTGAGGAAGAAAAAGTCAACATAAAATATTAAGCCTTTTGTTCTTACTGTAGTATGTCCTCCACATTCTGTAAGTTACAGATGTTTTCTTTGCTACTATGAATCTGTTTAATTACTTAAGTACATAATACATGTAATTTCAATTACTGTCCTCTCAAAGTCAGAGGAATTAATGTATCAAAAATAAATGAGAAAAATAACTTACTTGGTTGCTTCAGTAATAATGGAAGATATAGAGTACTGACTTCCTGGTACATCAGGAGGTAGACTATTTACCCAATACATCTTTTCTTCTCTCTGCATTAAAGAGCAGAAGGAACATTTCTTATTTATAAAGGAACTGTAGCATGGAAAGAGTATTTATAAGCTTGAAAGATAAAAAAACGACTGCAAACCAGCAGGATCCTTTAAGTCTAGTTCTGTAAAAAGACACATCCACAGTTTCCATGCACTCAGTAGGGACTAAGGATTTCTTTTATCAGAGAAGAAGCAGACTATAATTACTATTAATTGCTAAGTAACTAAGTTTTACTACAAGTTAGAGGCTAGCTTCAAATAATTCAACATTAATCCTTAATGTTGCTTTAAAAATACAAATACCTGAGCCTAAAGACAGAAGAAAAAAAAATTAAACATGCATTTATGTTTCATAAACAGAGGAAAAAAAATGATAAAGTTAAGAAAGAGAAGTGGAATAAAAGCCATGCTAAAGAAATTTATCACTGAAAACAATGAAAGATTTCTGCTACTATGCTTATAGAAAGTTTTTGGTCATACATAACATACTAATCAACAATCTATTTATTTTTTTTTTTCTGTTTCCCTTTCACCTAATCTAAGAAGGCCATACCAGTAAGCATGGCTATTACTGGACAGCAGATATTATGTTATGGATCAGAAGAGATTAAAGGATTGTTGCATCTCCTTCTCAATTTTCAAATGTTTTCTGACCCTACTAGAAAGGACCACATGCCACCACACGTAGACGGGTTTACAGGCATCTTCTTCAGTGAAGTGCCACAGTTCTCTCTTATTTTCAAAGAATTCTCCTTAGCGTGATGCTCAGACTTGGATATTGCTCTTAAAATATATGTATTTTTTCCAAATAAATCTAACTGCAGGATTGTAACATTTCAGGATGGTAGAATGTTAAACCTGTGCCTTCATAAAGATACAGCCTCACCATGCAGACTGCTTCATTTGCCCAAACATCCATTAGAATATCTCAGCTGCTGACTGGATTTAAGTACTACCCGTTTTTCTCCAGCACAGGAATTCCAATATGAAAACAGCAGTTTAGTACATTTCTAAGTATCTTTGCAGCTATGTGCAATAAATTACATCAAGAATTGCATAAGTACCTCAGAGCACCTACTCTGGAAAAAGCAACAGATAATCAGGACAAACCATAGAGAGGCAAAATCATTTCTCCAGCATGGAACAGCTGGTCTTTGGCAAGGACTGAACAGAACCAAAAAGTGTATGACTCCAAATAGTACACTACTGCAAGAAAGAACATGCTTAAAATATTTTAATTTTAAAAAGATTAAACTCTAATCAACATTAGGTTAAAAAGCAAACTCACTGATATTAGTGAAAAGTGGATATTATAGAATCTCATTACAATACTTACTTGAGCTTGTGAAATAAATATTACAATGTTAGATATTTTTCTTATTCTGCCTACAACCTATGGAAAATACATTCTGTAACAGAAGGAATAATCTAATTATTTTCCTGACAGATTGCTTGATCCAATTATACAGCAATCATCCGAACAACAATGCAGTTTTCACTACAGATTGCATATCCAAATGTCTTAAAGCAAAGACGCTAAATTGAAGGAATTCAGAACACATTTTTGAACAGTTTTATTTCTACCTTTTCTATTCCTTTCTGAATTGTATAATGTACAAAGTAGTTTCCCAAAAAATCTCCTTCTGACTTGAAAAGTGATTCATCGCCAGGATAAATTTCTGTGATGTTTCTTCTGCCATGGAGCAATCTAAAAGAGAAAAACTAGGCTTTTAACAAGTTCTTAAAATACTCCATCAACAGAAGTTATAGGTTAGTAAACTTCAAAAACATTAGAACATTTTTCTATTCTTTCCCAAACAGTGAAGTTATATTAGACAGGTGATGAGCATTACCAGGCTCTATTTTCATGGGCTGGAGGTTGGTGCAGGATTAGCGTGTTCGAAAAACTAAACAGAGCTTTTTGGGTTGAGGTATCTCACAGGAGTTGTTCCATGTCCATGCCACTGGCCCAAAAATATAGCAATGCTGAAGAGAGAAGGAATGTTCTTTCTGTTGGACATGTTCTAACTAGCATACGCAGGAATAAAAACTGTGTGACCAAATGCTTTCCAAACGGCCTGAAATCTTCATGTACATTGCACCTATTTTTTTTTTACTAAGATCACCTGTCTTTTTCTTGTGATTATATGATATTCTGGAGCCTTAATACTCATCTAATGATTCAGTTAACAGTGTGGTTGTATGCCTGGATTGGAATGGAAGCATTAAAGGGAGATGTAAGACTTACAAGGAAATGAATTAACGTACTGAAAAAGCTGATAAACAACTTTTTTTTTGATGAGATCAAAATTGAGGAATTAGAATGAGGGAAAAAAAAGGGCATGGGGAGAAGGATCAAAGCTTTGAAGACTTCTAAATTTTGATAGTAACTATAGCATTTTAAAGTTTGTAGAGCAGATTTAAAAAGCTTATTTTACAAAAATTCTTATTTAAAAAACAAACAACAAAATGAAAACCACACGGACAAACTCATTTATAGGAAAACGTAGAACTCAGTAGAATTCAGCTCCCTACAACACAGGAGTTGCACAGTCACCAAAACAACAGTTTATAAAATGTGAAGATTTCAGCTTTGAGATGAGTGCTGTAATTTGCACAGAAATCAAGCACTGCAATTGCCAGTGAAGCCTGTGGCAGTTACAGCTGTCCATTTAAGCCTCTAAGAAATTAGATCACTTTTTTAGAAGCCACAAACATTATTTCAAACTCTTCGTTTTAGGCGTACCTACTTTCAGACCTGGAACTATACTGTACTAGGAAATGCAAAGCAAATTTGAAGCCCAGTGTACGAACAGCAGAAATGAACAGAACCTTACATAAAGACAGCACACCATTTATCACAAAATTGCAAAGGAATGAAGTATGACGTCCTAAAGTTTAATTCCCATACAAGTGAGGATGAGAAGGAGGACTCCCTTCTTACCTATAAAAAACACCCTTGCACCACACAATTTGAATTAGCTGAGGGTATGAAAACTTTTCAGAATCTTGATTGTTTTGTAGAAAGAAGTCACAGAAACTCCACCTGTAAAAAATACAGTAAAAACTGCAGTAAAATTCAACTTTTTTTTTTTTTTTTTTCTGGTAATAATTTCTGTATCCTAAATAGGAACATATTTCTAGATCAAAACAGATATGTGCACATCTATTCAGAAGAAAATAGGCCACATACTTTAAATGCCTTCTAGTTCCTAGTTATGCATGTTAGCTACTGAATTCAATTTCTTGAGCCTACAATGAAATTTTCAATTATTTTTAGCAGTGCTGACAGAGAATCTATTTCACTGGCTTACTTTAGAAGAATTACCTTCTCAAAAATGAGAAAAAGCAAACAAGCAAAAAACCTCAAACAATACGGTGCTGTTTTCAGTACTCTCATTTTCATTTACAAAGCAGGTCAGAAAATGTATTTTTCCCTCTGGACTAATTACTCTTTAGTCATTACTGAAGGATAAGAATGTTGGTTTGACAGATATCATATTTTGAGAAGTTTCTAATAAAAACACAGTACAGTGCTGTATTTTTTATTTCTTATAGCTAGAAATCAGTTGTTTTGCTAAAGGTTGAAGTCCATACTTGTGGAAACGTATGTATATACGTAATATAGTTAAGACAAACAGTAAAAGTTAGTGTATGGGAACTCTTGGATCACGGCCTGAACCTCAAATTGATCACCTTTGGCAAGCACTGAGTCAGCCATGGGAGCACAGACGAAGGCAGTTCAGCTGTGTGACCGGAAGGGGTGCAGCCTGGCTGCACCTCTCCTGGACCCCATGTAAGGGCTGACTGCCACTGAGGAAGGATCTCTCTCTGGAGATTGTTCCTCTTGGAGACTTCTTCTGTGAGCCCAGGAGATGGAACAGCTTTTCCATTCATTTCTGATTATCCCTTTCCAACATGATAGTCTTTCCAGCTATACGCTCTCTAAAAGACCAGCCTAACTTCTCTGTATACCTGTCGATTATACATCTGTATACTTGCTGATTATACAGCTACCTGTGTAAATGTGGTGCCCTGCAGCTGATCGGCAAAGCTGCAGGCAGACGAGATACTGCTTCGTATGTTTTGGGGTCTTGTGAAACATCTGCTCCTGTAGATGTGTGGTTTTTTTCCTCGCATGTCTTTAATGCGTTCTTAACAGTATGTAAGCTGTAGCACATCAATGCCAATGACAGAGGGTATTTCCATTCTTCTGGGCATGAGGAAACCGACCAACGCTGTGTAACCCATATGTATTCAGAAGAACAATTTGTATAAAACAAAGGAACTCCATCTCTGTCCCTCTGGCTGTTTGATTTGGTTGCTTCTCTGTGTTTATCTTCAGCATGACTGTCTTCATTGTTTTTATTATCAAGTCTCATTTGTTTTGATGACACTTCTGGAACAGAATTTTTTGATTTTCCATACTGATCTTTGGTTTTGTAGTTGCTGTTCTTTGGAGAGAAGTGTGAGGATGCTGCAAATGGTTGGCTGACTTTACATAAGAACTCCACAGTAAATTCTTGCTGCAATTCAGGCAGATAAAGGTGGGCATAACCGTCTACTGACGAGATCTTCACACTGCTATTCCTTATGCATCTTGTCAGATCAGCAGTAACAGGGTCAGGCCATCTAACTTCTGAGATATCACTGAAAATAATCTAAGATAAAGGACTGGAATGAGCTGTAAGGTACAGTGACATTACTTGCCAGAAATTACAGTGGAAGAATTATCCAGTCCTTCTGCAAGTTAATGTTTGGCAATAAATTTTACTCTGTATTTATTTGTACATATGAACTCAGAATATCTGTACTTCGTATCATCTTCTGCTGTTTCAACAGGATACTATCTAACAAAAAGCTTGTAATTTAATATCTATTCATGCAAACTATGAAAGTTAATGACTGACTGACCAGGTACAACTACCCACTGACAGCAGGTATTTCTATTTCAAAGAAACAGAAATGCTCTTAAGAAAATAAGACCTCTTAAGACATGCTTCTTAAGAAATACTGAAGTTACGACACAGTTATTGCTGAGATGTGGATAGGATGTACTTCTGAACAAGTACTTGAAATATAATGAAGGTTCTAGAATCTTACAATACAGCATTTGAGAAGCCTCAAAAAATATTCTCATCTTACTCCAGTGATATCCTAGTGCAGCTTGCTGCCTCAGTTAGTAGTTTTGTACAAAATAAATGTGAAACATTTTCACAGTATATGTCCTTGTGCTATACATGTATATATGTATATTAGATACAACTTAGAAAATACAGTAATTACATTCTGAAAACAGAAAATTCTGTCCAGAGTACTTTTCATATGCAAGCTATCCCCTAAAAGGACCCATTTTCCTTTGTGTTGTCTTTACAACTGATCACTGCACAGAAAACATCCAGCCCGATTTTATTTGTTAAAGTACAGGCTCCTAAACTAAAAAAGAAGCAGAGACTCGCTCAAATAAATTCAGAAAAATACTTCAGCGGAAGAATATTCATGCTCCTAATCATATGTTTTATTCCAATTTAATTAGCTTTGCCTCACTTCACCATCCTGGTTTTGGCTGGGATAGAGCTAACTTTTTTTCCCAGTAGCTGGTGTGGTGTTGTTTTGGATTTAGGATAAGAATACAGCTGATCACACCTGAGTGTGCTGCTGTTGAACAGTGCTTATACAGAGCCAACAATGTTTCAGCTTCTCACATTGTCTGGCTAGCGAAGGGTTAGGGGTGTAAAAGGAGCTGGGAGGGAGCCAGAGACAGGGCCCTCTGCTTGGGGGCTGGTGGGCATCAGTCAGCAGGCAGCCATTAGCTGCATTATGCACCACTTGCTTTGTGCATTTTTTAATTCCCTGTAACCGTTTTCTTTCCTATCAAGCTGTCTTTATCTCTAATAGTGAGTTTTACCTTTCCCCCTCCCTCATCCTCATTCTGGAGAGCAGCCAGTAAATGGCTGCATGGTGCTGAGCTGCCAGCAGGGTTAAGCCTCAATACTCAAATCATGTCAGGAGCACACATCAGCCCAGCACTGGAAAAGTACAGAATCCATTAAACATGAAACATGGCAACATGAGTGTACTAGCAAGGTGACAAAGTACACTGAAGGTATTTTGGATGCTAATGATGAAAACTGGTTGAAAAGAACTGCAAAAGGATCTGCCCTCAGAAAATCAGGAAACTGCTCAATAAGGCTGCAGGTAAAAATTCTTTGGAGCTAAGTGTAATGCAGTATAAATGAGAAAGAAATCCTAACTTTACATACAAAACCATGGCCTAACTGAGCTATACTGTTTTGAATTTAAGCACAAGTGAAGTAAAACAAGGTAACTGTGGATGCAGCCCAGTGAAAATAGTACTGTCCATAAAAGCCACAGGCCTTTAGCCAGCTACTTCATGCTCACTCTCACAAGACCTCAGCTGGCCGATGTAGGTAACTCCTTGTTATGAGATTTTGCTGTGAGTATGTGGCAGCTGGTAAATGCTATCTCTTATTATTCTGTACAGCCCAAGTGTGGGAAACAGCAAAGGCCTTGAAGACATGCACTGGTAGAACAGTACATGTTCAATACAGAACAGTAACTGATGATAAATCAGTGGTCTCATTCTGAGGAAGGGCTATCTCACGAACTACAAAAATACTACTCCTGCCTGAAGAAAAACAGCAGAAACTAAACCAAAAGAAAAAAAGCACAGCAACAAATAAGGCAGATGTGGCTCTGGGAAGCTATCCTCTGCATCTTGAAGCAGGAGTAATTAGAAACTCAGTGGAAAGTCACCCATCTTCTACGAGAAGCTGAGCCTGGGGAAGGTGGGAGGTCACCCACTGCTGCACACCATGGAGCATCAGTATGAGCACAGCGCATCTGGAAGGAGAGGTAAGGACTGACAGGGAATTGTGATAGGATGGTACAGCTCACAGCCCTTCAGAAAATGGTATTTCAGTGGATTTAACCTGGGCAATTTTTCATGAAAGGAAAGTTAACAATATGTAAGATAGTTCATGAAATATTTGGGGTTTTAGAGCAATTAAAATCTGTGCTGTTCAGCTATAAAAGATATGCAGGACTATGGGCAAAGGATCAACTAAAATTTACATCTGTAACTTAAAACGTCTGTATTGCAACCAAGTCAGCAAGGCAAGGCGCAGCCTGCACTGAGGCCGTGGAGGCCCGCACCCACAGGGGCGTACGGAGCCGCGCCGGCACCGCTCGTCGCAGCTGGGGAAGGTCCGTGTGCAGGCGTTATGTGCGCAGAACTTACTCTTTTTCTTTCTGGAGATATAATACGAGAGGGTAAATACGGCCGAGAAGAAAACGTGTTCCGGAAGTCGAGAGCTCGCAGAATTTGCTCCTAGTTAAACAAGGAAACAAAAATAAAACCGTAGCATCACACGCTTTCCTAGGCAGCCAAAGCCGTTCAGCGGGGCGCAGGCGCTGCTGTTCCGGAGCAGAGTTCGAAGCGGCGCTCGCAGGGCCGGCAGGGTTCGCACCGCAGGAACGTGGGCTCCTCGGCAGGCACTCGCTGCCTCGCCGCCGGCGGACTTCTTTTTTTACCCGCCCAGCCCTCCCCGAGGTCCGCAGGCCCCCGGCCGCCACGTACCCTGTAGGCGCTGAGGACGAAGGCGACCCGCTGGCGGGTGCTCTCCGCCGGCTGCAGGGGGTGGGCGGCGGCAGGCAGCGCCTCTTCGTACAGGTACTCGGAGCCGCAGGGGGACAGCAGCAGGCGGGCCCCGTCCGCGTAGTGCACCTCCACGGAGTCGTCCTCGTACAGCACCATCAGCCGTTCCGCGGCCATGGCCCAGGAGGCGGGCGGCGAGGCGGGTCGCCGAGCAGGGCCCTGCCTGCCCCCCCCCGGCGCGCCCTGCGGCATGGCGGGCTGCTGCCACGGCGTCTCCGGTGTGCGGAGTGAAAAGGTCCTTGTGATTTTTGTTTGTATTTTCTCACGATTTGATGGTGCGCCGCGTCTGCTGCAGTCTCCCTGCTCGTGTCTGCGCTCAGGCTGCGCAGGACTAAGTAATGATTCCTTCATACTTGAGTGAGAAGTGCTCAGGAGTGGCGTGAATGAAAACAGCTCCTGAAAAGGAAGTTACTGCCGTGTAAAGCAGTGGCTTCTGGTTAAAATACAGAAATAAAAACGGATGCCCAGCCTACGTGGAGTACGGGAGAGTCATGGGCCTGTTTGAGCACATGCAGAGGGGAGGTCACAAAAATATCCAAGGGATGGAACAGCTCCCCTGTAAGGATGGGCTGAGAGCTGGAGCTGTTCAGACTGGAGAAAAGGCTGTGAGGTGACCTGAGAGCGGCCTTTCAGTATCTAAGGAGGAGCTATGGGAAAGAAGGGGACAGACTGTTGGTCTGTTATTAACTGGAGATGTCCCGGCGGACTGGTGACTGGCAAATGTGAAGTCCATCTCCACAAAGGGCAGGTAGCTGCAGACCTATCAGTTTCACGTTGGTAGCCGGGAAGGTTATGGAACGGATAATCTTGGGAGCCATCGTGGACCAATTAAAGGTCAACCAGGGGATCAGACCCAGTCAGCATGGGTTTACAAATGGTAGATCTTGTCTAACAAACCTGATTGCATTTTATGTACTTAGTGGATGAAGGTAAGGCTGTCAATGTGGTCTACCTGGATTTCAGTAAAGCCTTTGACACTGTCCCCCACAGCATTCTCGTGGAGAAGCTGGTTGCCCATAATTTGGATGGGCGTACCCTCTGCTGGGTGAAACAGTGGCTGGATGGCCAGGCCCAAAGAGCTGTGGTCAATGGAGTTAAATCCAGCTAGCAGCGGTTATGAGCGGCATCCCCCAGGTGCTCGGTACTGGGGCCACTTCTATTTAACATCTTTGTTAATGATCTTGATGAGGGGATTGAGTGCACCCTCAGTAAATTTGCAGACAACACCAAGTTGGGAGGCAGTGTTGGTCTGCCTGAGGGTGGAAAGGCACTACAGAGGGACTTGGATAGACTGGATCGATGGGCCAAGGTTAACTGTATGAGTTTCAGTAGGGCCAAGTTTTGGTCCTGCAATTTGGTCACAACAACCCCAGGCTTGGGGAGGAGTGGCTGGAAAGCTGCCTGATGGAAAAGGACCTTGGTGTACTGATGGACAGTTGGCTGAATATGCCCACGTGGCCAAGAAGGCCAATGGCATCCTGGCTTGTATCAGGAGTGGTGTGGTGAGCAGGACTAGGGAAGTCATCCTGCTCCTGTACTCAGCAGTACTTCAGGTGAGGCCTCACCTCGAGTACTGTGTTCAGTTTGTGGCAGCTCAGTACAGAAGGGACACTGAAGTGCTGGAGCAGGTCCAAAGAAGAGCAACAAGGCTTGTGAAGGGCTTGGAGAATATGGTCTATGAGGAGAGACTGAAGGAACTGGGGCTGTTCAGTCTGGGGATAAGGAGGCTGAGGGGAGACCTTATTGCTCTCTTCTAATACCTGAAAGGAGCTTACAGCAAGAGTGAGGTTAGTCTCTTCTCACTAGTGACAGGTGACAGGATGAGGGGAAATGGCCTCAAGTTGCACCAGGGTAAGTTTAGGTTGGATATCAGGAAACACTTCTTTACAGAAAGGGTTGTTAAGCACTGGAATGGGCTCCGAGGGAAGTGGTTGAATCACCATCCCTGGATGTGTTTAAAAACCATTTGGATGTGGTGCTCAAGACATGATTTAGCAGAGGGTTGTTAGTTAGGGTAATATGGTGAGGTCATGGCTGGAATGAATCTTTACAGTCTTTTCCAACATGAGTGATTCTATGATTCTATGACAGGACAAGGGGAAATAGTTTCAAACTAAAAGTGGGAAGATAGTTGATTTAAAGCAAACAAGTGTAAAATTTGATAGAACTGGATTATAGTTCAGAAATGCATATTCTAGTTTTGGTTAGTCTTTATTCAGGTTTTATCTGTTAAAAATACAAATAATGGTACATCTCTTATATTTTAAAATATTGGAGAATTTATGCTGGCGTAGTTTTTTTGCTGGCAACTACAGTGCTAGGGTCACAACTCAAAACTTGGTAACTGTGGAAGTGCGTCAAGCAGACTGAAGTAGGTAGACATGGCATCAGCAATTCAGGAAGTACAAATATGCAGTATCATTCTTGATTTTTGGCTGGAACATCATTTTTGAAAATCTATATAAACTCGAAGGATCTATGACTGAGATGATTTGAACTATAATTGTGTCAAAGAGAAGCAAAGTTGCAAATTTGAGTTATTACTAATTCAGTAAGTGAGTTCTGTGTAGGAAGGAGAGAAAGGCAGAACATGATGATATGGAAATGCCAGTCCCAAGAGAAATAAAAATAACTAACAATGCAGAACAAGTGACAGTGAAGCTCAGTGCCACAATGGATGTCACTTGAAAATAATCCTAACTGTGCATAATCATAGGCACCTGTCCTACTTGATCCAGACTTCTTTCTGTAGCACTACAATTACTCTTAAAAGCAAAATTCAAAAGCTTAGTGATATTTTCCTAATTAAAGAAAAGTAGACCAATAGCAAAAGTTCTTAGCAGAAAGAAATTGCTGAGAAAGTTTCTGAATATGAAACTTATTCACAGCAGATGGCATGCAAAGCAATGTGTCCTGCAGCCCTGCGTTAAATGACTTTAAGCAATGTGAGATCTAGTACTAAACGCTTTCACTCAATCACAAAAATCACTCTTTGCCAAGAGTGTCAAATATTGTGCATACTTTCTGTGGCGTGAAGTTAATCAGTTGGTCACAAGAACAATTCAGATTCCATGAACATTTCTTGTTGGAACTGTACGTAAAAAGTTGGCTTTGCTTCTCTCTTCAAGTTTCCATGTTACCATTAACTTCGTTGGCTTAGCACTGTGCCACAAAAAAAGCATCTTTTTAAAGAATTGTTCACCTGCAAGTTGATGTTTAGAAGCTTATAGATGAAAAGCACTTTTACACAGTACACTACTAATTTGTAAATGTTGAAGCATAGGTGAAATCATCCTTAAACATCTGGAGGCTCACCTCTATGATACATAGAAGAGCTACTGGCTGTTAAAAACTGGTCAGATAAGCAGCAAATGGTGACTGTTGCAAAGCAAAGGCCGCTTCCTTCTTCTGCACCCTTACATCTCATTCCATTGTCAGTAATTTGTATTAGACTCCTGTGAGATTTAGGATAAGCAGGAAAGACTGTTGTATTCTTACGGTAAACACAATATTGTCTTCCTTACTGAGTAAAGGAGACTTCAAGCCAGTTTTTCCTTATTGTAGTAAAGCTGTTCTAAAGCACTCACAAACCTTGTGTATGTAGAATCTCCACTACCTTGAACGAAAGTCCCAATATTCAGCTCTCATTATTTTTCCTGGAAAAACAGAAAAAGCCTATTTTGTAAGTATTGATCTGGATTGCCTAAAATATACAGTTCCTAATTCACATTTTTGTACAAGATGACTTGGGGTATTTTCTTAATTACATGTGAGACACGTACATCAGCTTGTACAGATAGTGTATGTATCCTGGTTTTCATAAAAACACGCTGCTCAAGAGGTGCACATTTGAACATGTAAGGCAGAGTCCCCTGAAGAAGCTCTTAATTTACTGTAATGAATTTTGCAAATCCTTCTTCCTTTGTCATGCTACTGAGAATTTCCATTTTCAGAAATATGTTTTCCACAAGAAATCTGCTTGTAAAGTCGTAAGAAGACTGACCTACATGTGAATTGAAATTTTTAAAGAAAATTACGCACAATCTAATGTCAGAGAATGCACGTGTTAAGTATCTTCATCTGGAAATAATTTAATTTACACGTTTCTGCTTCTTGGGTTTTCATCTAGAGACTCTGAAATGTTAATACAGATCTGCTGACCGCTACTATCCTTCTATAAATTTCGCATCCTCTCTGCAGCTGCTACTTTAAAGAAAAAATGGACTTTTGCAGGTAGGAGAAATACAGAAGAATCAAAAAATTTTTTTCTTTTTTTAAGCAAAAAGGCAAAACAGTGAAAATATAACAAAGGAAACAAAGCTAGTTAAATTTTATTTTCCAAAACTCCAACCTAAATGAATGTTCAATAAACACCCAGAAAACAGTGCTCACTGTATTAGCAGACGCACAAGTCATTTAACCAAACGTATTACAGTGAAATATTAACAGAATTATTTACATGCATATTTACAACAACATGTTCTTTACAGTAGCTACTGTTTAGGATTTTTTTTTTTTTTTTTTTTTGTGTGTGTGTATTTGTGTAGTAAGGGATTCTACTTAGTCTAACCAGAAACAGATAACAAGAAACAGTACAACTGAGTTTGGCAACAACAGCAACTATGGAATTTATAGACTAACATGATTATATTGAGTCAAAAAAGAGCAGTCAGTTTCAGAACATTAACATTTATGAAATACATGAACATACTCAAACTACAAAATTAAGACAACTTATATAAAATAATTAGAAGGATGGAGAAAATTACAAGTGTTGCCAGAAGGTTAGACATGTTAGATACATTCAAAAATATATCGAGCACTGCACATACTCTTGAGGAGCACTGGTTCAACCATAACTATATTCATGTAGTCTTGAAGAACACGGCAAATTTAAAGGATATTTAAAGGATAGTTTTTGCTCGTAAAAGTTAGAAATAAGCTTATCTGAACCACAGATCTTGAAAGCACCTGACTTATAAAATACAGCTTAGTTTTTCACAATATCCCCATATTTCATGTTAATGTGTCCAGACTTCACACAAAAGGGTAGAGGAAAGAGGGAAGAAACAAAGCAAAAAAAAAAGAAAAAAAAAGAAGTGTGTATATATATATATGATTATATATAGATATCCCCACAAAACAACCCACAAGACACAAAATCTTCACAAACTACTTCCCATGATTCCATGATTGAAATCTACAGAGATAATCTGTATTTGGATCATACTCTCCTTAGCAATAAGAAAAGCAACAAAACAAACAAAAACAACAAAAAAAGGATAGCTTGCATGTGATAAAAGAGATGGGAGAGTTCTACTGCATATTAGAAGCAAGCAATTAAAAGATCAAATTGTTCTTTCCTTTCTCCCACAAGAGAAATTTCATGGGACAGTTCCGCTTTAGTTAAAATTTAATTTCCATTACGATATTTTTAAGTTGAATTTTTATTGCAGCCAAAACATTGTCCGTACACCTGTACATAAAATAAACTATGATATATACACAACATTTTAAGATACAGGGCATGTGATTACAATTTTTGGCAGATTCTGTTTAACAAAAGGGAAACTGTATCTTCAATTGTTGGAGAAACTTAACTTCCTTATTTTGGTACAAATGTTTCAATTTATGCATCCCCTTACACTCTAACCATACCTAAACTGCTTTAGCAAACATATTTAATATTTATGTGTAACTTCTCACTGTTTTCTCCCATGTTCAGATTCTAGACAGAATTTTTCATATGCTTCTTCAATTTCTGGATCCATCTCATCATCAATGTCATCAAAGTATCTATAAAAAAAACACAACACCAAAAGTAAACTTAAGTATACAGTTTCAGCAACAGTATGTTGGTGAAATATTCATATAGACGTCAAGAACAAAACAGACCTTTACAGTAGTTGTTAACTGTAACATTAATTAAAAGGGGATGAAGAGGAAAAAAAGCAATGGCATGGAGAGTAAAAACCTCTAAGCAGCACAGGTACAAATCATTACAGTGTTTGACACCATTTTAGATGATATCATGTTGCCTACTAGGTTAAAGAAGTATCTTGGATGACAGACAAAGTGGATAATACAATGTAAAACAACTTCCTTCCAAAATTTCACAATGAATTTGTGCTAATCTTTTTGAAAAAAGGTTAATTAGCATCACCTTCAGTTAGTCAACGTCCTAGTTCAAACACTGCATCAACTATCATGTTTGCACATGAGCTGGAAGAAGTTATTATATGGACAACCTATACTCCAAATTGCTAATACACATAAGAAGGCACTCAATTCATCTCTTCTGTATTTGTATTATAGTACCTTTTACTAAATCATATCCTGCCCGTTTTTTTTTCTTCTTCAGGAAAGACCTGTTATACTTAGGTCAGAGAAAGACTGGATTCTGTTAATAGTAATAAGTATTGCAGAGAGTGAAGACTACCACAGAGTTTCGAAACAGCACTGAAAACTGATGGGGTTCACTTAACAGCTTTCTACTCCCCACAGCTAGCAGAAAGACCATGGAACACAGTCTCCTGGAAGATACATGAAGGTACATGTGAGCTGAGGAGGTGAGCTGAGACAGCCAGCACAGCTTCACCAAGGGCAGATCATGCCTGATCAATGTGGTGGCCTTCTATAATCACAGCATCAGCTGACAAAGCAAGGGCAACTGACATTGCCTCCTTAGACTTCTGTAAGGCATTTGACATGGTCCTACAAAATACCCTTATCTCTAAATTGGGAAGAGATGGATTTGAAGGGTAGGCTATCCAGTGGAAAATGAACTGATGGGACGGTCATAGCCAGAAGGCTGTGCTCAATGGCTCTCCAGGTGGAGGCCAGAAATGAGTGGTCTCCCTCAGGAATCTCCTTGGGAGTGGTGCTCTTCAGCATCTTGATCAGTTACACACACAGTGGTTTTCTGTGCCAGTCTGCAGATGAATCACAGAAACACCAAGGTTGGAAAAGACCTACGAGATCATGCAGTCCAACCATCCACCTATCACCAGTAGTACTCACTAAACCATATCCCTCAACACAACATCCAAATGTTCCTTAAGGAATAGCTGTCATTCAAAAGGACCTTGACAAGCTTGAGAAGTAGAGTTCGATGCAGCCGAGTGCCAAGCGTTGCACTTGGGTCAGGGCAATCCCAGACATGTACATCCTGGAAGAAGAACTAACTGATAGTAGCCCTGCAGAGACAGGCTTGGGGGTTCTAGAGGACAGAAAAAGGGATACAAGCCAGCATTGCATGCTTGCAGCTGGAAAGCCAGCTGTATCCTGAGCTGCATTGAGGAGCCTGAGTGAGCCCTCAGGTAATTTGCAGATAACACCAAGTTGTAAGGAAGTGTTAATGTGCCTGCACATACAAAGACCTACAGAGGGATCTTGAAAGGCTGGACTGATGAGCTGAGGCCAACTGTGTGAGGTTCAACAAGATCAATTGCCAGGTCCTACTCTTTGGTCACAACAATACCATGCATGACAACAGGCTCAGAGCAGAGTGGCTGGAAGACTGCAGAGGAAAAGGTCCTTGGGGGTATTAATCAGCAGACAGCAGAACATGAGCTGGCAGTGTGCCCAGGTGGCCAATGGCATCCTCTCTGCAATACTGATTATTATGAATGGAAATACAGTAGTCAGGAGTAAGGAGATGATCATTTCTCCGTACTTGGCAATAGTGAGGCTACACCTTGAGTACTGCATTCAGTTTTGGGCTCCTAACTACAAGAAAGATATTAGGGCCTGGGAATGTGTACAAAGAAAGAATTCTTCTGAGTGCTCAGGCAGTGGAACTGGCTTCCCAGAAAGTCTTCCCAACCTTCTGCTGTCCCTGGAGGTTTTCAAAAGCAGGGTAGCTGTTGCCACTGAGGGACATGTTTTAATAGGCATGATGGTGAGGGAATGATTATTGGACTAGATGATCTTAGTGGTCTTTTCCAACCTCAGTGGTTCTATGAAAAAGATTCTGTGAAAAGAGAGGTCAGCAGAGGGAGGTGATTATCCCCTTCCAGTCTGCCCTTGTGAGGCCCCACCCACAGTACTATGTTCAGGCCTGGGGCCCTCAGAACAAGAAGTATGTGGAGCTGTTGGAGCACATCCAGAGGAGGCCATAAAGATGATCAGATGGCTGGAGTACCTGTCCTATGAAAAAAGTTAAGGCAGGTGGACTTGTTCAGCTTGAAGGATAGGCAGCTTCAGGGAGACCATATTGCTCAAAAGGGAGCATATAAACAGGAGGAAGACCAACTTTTTACAAGCTTTGATAGTGGCAGAACAAGAGGAGATGGTTTTAAACTAAAATGATAGAGATTTACATTAGACAGTACGAGAAAATTCTTTACTTGGAGGGTGGTGAGGCCCTGGAACAGGCTGCCAGAGAAGTTTTGAATGCTCCATCCCTGGAGGAGTTAACGGCCAGGTTGGTTGGGACCCTGGGCAGCTGGAGGTACTGGATGGCAACCCTGCCTAAGGCAGAGGAATTGGAACTAGTTTATCTTTAAGGTCCCTTCCGACCCAAGTCATTCTGTGTATGATAGAATGGGAATGTAATTCTTAAAAAGTCAGCAGCTAATGACTCTCAGTAAGTGTGCAATTGTTTGAAGTTATTATCTTCTGTGCATGAGTTCCAACGAAGGCAATCACATATCCTCCTAGAATCATAGAATGGCCTGAGTTGAAAAGGAATCACAAAGATCATCTAGTTTCAACCCCCTGCTGGTTGGTTGGCGAAACCACCAGACCAGGCTGCCCAGAGCCACATCCAGCCTGGCCTCTTATCTGTACTAGGGCCAGAAATGTTAGGTTTCACACAACCATGGTAACTGTCAGGGAAATATATAAAAAAATAATTTCTTGAGCACTGCCTTAAATAATCAGTCCTCTTTCTCTTGTAGTGTAGATGCACAGAGACCCCATTTACTGCATGAAAGTTGCAAGAAATAGCTGACAGAAGATCAATACTATACAATTGCATAAGCTTTTCTTAAGCTTTCAGCAAAGAATGTTCTGAAGTCAGTTCTCATAAAGGCTGAGACAGTCTTCCACATTCAGATACACTTTTTTTTTTAAAGTGCTATCTGTCTTCATTTTGCATTTAATTTGATCTTACAAGCACAATCTGTTCAAATAGATGTTTTTACTTCAATATTAGCCTGTTGATTTCTGATGGCATCTCTAATTTATGTTCACCCATAATTTCTGCAAGTACCCTTAGCAGATGGAAGCTATTCTATCCAAGTCTTCTAATTTACTAAGAAAAATATTGATCTAGGCCAGAGCTGTTATCAAACATGAAGCCAGCACTGACAATACTTTCTAGATTCAAATTTCTTTCAACAATATGATTACAAAGCTCAACCTTTAGACCCTGTTCTCTAAACTTTATTTTAGACCCTGTTCTTTCTAGTGGCTTCCAATTAGGTTCTTAAAAACCAATATCAGAAAATCAGACTATATTCTCATCTACTGCTTCCTCCTTTGCTATGAGGTTGCTTTTTGTGTTTTACAAAAATACTTAACAGCCATGTGACTGGGGAATACAATTTATGCTTAAGAGAAAAACCTAGCAACCTACCCTGTGAAAGGCTGACTATTGTCATAATCTCTGGCTATGACAAACACACAACTCAGTATATGCCAACTCAGGCTGCCTCACAATGCTTGAAGCTCAGGTGCTTCACTTTTTTTAATGCTGAAAAAAACACAAACTTTGCACCTGTTCAGAAATAACTGAAACTTCATTACAATATTCAGAAGGATAAATATTTGTTTTGAACTTGTGTGATTATAATCCAACATATACCATAACAAATATTTAACTTCTACTGTAGGTTTGAGCAATAGTTATTATTTAATTTTTGTCAAGATGGCATTCTTAAGTTTGCAGTAAGAACAACTAGTATCTAGAAAGTTATCTTTAAGGAAGTTATTCTAGAAGTATACATACAGATCTCCAGCTCCTGATAAATCTGTTCCATTCTCTTCATAATCTGGGAACCAATCCTCTCTTTCAAGCAACTCTTGGTATTCTTCTTGGTAATCTGACATAGTAAAAAGCCAGACGGAGATATATACAGTGAGATCAGTCCCCTAAATTAACAATTATCTACACAGTTTGAAAGTAGGTTATTTAATGAAACCATAAATGGAATGAAACAGTAGGAAAAAAAAAATAGTACAGCGTTTTTTCAAGACATCAACCAAACTCCAAGAATAATATCCATAATCCCACAGAACTGTAAAGGTAGTCACAGATACCTTCATCTCAAATGACACCATACTATGCTGCATCCAGATGTTAGAAAACAAATGCTAGGCAGTTAAGGGTCATATTTTAGTGAACTGATGATCTAGAAGATCTTTTCCAATCCAGCAATGATTCCATGATTCTAACAGTGTATAAAACTAAGTTTCCTGGCCTTGAAAAGAGACCAAGTGCTGAGGAATACTTTGAACTAAAATACATATCCTTAATTTCAAATATCTTCATTTTCTAAATCCTGAGTAAGGGATGTTTTGCACAATTCAAAGCCAGAAATTCATACATAATTTTGTCTTTTAAATTTCAAGAGTTTCAGATGTTTTACAAAGAACTTCATGTGTACTTAGGCAAGATTACAATTAATTACAACTTATTAAAGAAAATATACGTTAAACAGGATGTACCTGGATCTGCTGCAGTGAAAGGAATGCCATCAGAAGTGTAAAATGTTGGCTCATTCTAAGGATAAAGTTATAGAGAAAATCACATACATTCAAAGAAGCAGTTGTTTCAAGTTTTTAGCGATACAGACGTCTATGAATCAAATTAAATTCATATAAATTAAGGAACTGAAGTACATTCTTACCATAAAATAGTTTGGGTCATTTTCAGGGGTAGCTTCTGTATGTGAAGAAGTTCCAAGAACTCTACCCCAGTTACTTGATCGCAGTTCTACTAGTTTCAGAAGCATATGTTTCACATCTCTGGTAATACCAAACAGGAACACCACAGAAGTTAGAATGTTCTCTTGCTAAGCAAGGAAATTGGCATCTGTTATCCTACGAATGCTAGATGGATACCTCACAGAATAAGCTCCAAAAATAACCAAAAATTTGTTCCAACCTACAGGTAACTTTGAGTCTTTCCCCCATTTCCCGCTCCGCCTCCCCTGGCAAATCTAAATGCTCTGTGTGTCAATTAAGAGATACTCACTCTCTCCACTTCCTATGTGTTGATGTAGGGAGTCCATGTTATATAGAAACTGCTATAGTTTTTCTCAATATAACAAATCTGCAGCACAACTAGAGTAACACATCTTCTTGTAAAAGGTTAGTATAGTAGGGAGAACAGAGAGGAGGGTGGGTGAACGATATTCAAACATCCAGTTTATGCTTCTGAATTTAGCTCCCTACTTCAAACTGAAATTCTGTACTCAATGGGGCAAAATTAAGGTCTTCAATATATTGAGTATCACCTCTCCTTACTTCCCTAAAATAAAAGAAGTTGCTTTCTTCTTTGAAGAAATTTCACGGAGAAGAGTTCTTACTGAGAGAGGAAAGAAAGTATCTTCAGTTGTTTCCTCTACTTTCTGCAGCGTGTAGTAATACCTTGCCAAAAAGGTATGTTCAAAAAGGAAAAAAAAAAAACAATACAATTGTATTCCATTTTGCACCTTCAATTACAGTGATTTAAATACCATATTTAAGGCTTAAATTCTGGTTTAAAAGTATGAACAAGGAGATATCATCATCATTACATTGATACTTGCTTTTAAAGCCTAAAGCACTTAAGAGAGAGCATAAATGTTGTTAACCACATCTATTCAGATAGAGAATAAAAACAAAAAAAATCCCAAGACTATCAGTTGAAAAATACTACATACTAGATACAAAGTTACCCAAAAGGACCTCAATTTTAGTGAACAAAAGTTTTTTAGGGAAGGCATGTTTTGGACATGTTCAGTACTCCTGAGGATTTTCAAGCTTTTCTGTTTAGTGAAGCAAACAGAACAAGGAACAAATTTATCTTTTCACCTGCTACAGTTTGCATCCAATACAACATTTTCAATTCTCTGAATCACTTCAGTCATATCATCCTTTCCTTTTTCTTTCCAAGCATCTTCTAAAACTGAGCCTGTCAACTAAAGACAAGGGATGAGTACAACTTTTTAAAAGGCAAATTACAGAAAACTTTAAGAAACTGTCAATATAATAGGTTCTGTAACATTCAGATAATAAAGTAGGATTTGATATATGATAGAACATTTTGCTGAAACAAACAAACAAACAAAAAAACCCTCAAGAAAACGAAAGTGATAGACCTTCTCAGTATTTTTAAAACAGAAAGCATGCCCCAAACCCTACAATTTATTGAAATTGATTACTGTTTTCTCCCACAACAAAAGTGGCAAAAGACCTGAAGGGATTGCTTACCCTTTTGCTTCAATTCTATTGCTCTTGTATACGGTCCTGCATTTTAATACTTTTGAATAGTATATAGCTTTCTTTTATTTGCTCAAGTTCATAATGGTATTAATGAAAAAAGTACACTCCACGTTACTGACAATGTAAGCCATAAAAGCCCATACAGATTTCCTCTCATTTTATGTAACTGACAATGTAAGGCATAAAAGCCCGTACACATTTCCTCTATTGCAGTTTTGTTTCCCTCATCACTCTCAAAGCTGAGATACATCTATTATCTCAGAAATAAAATGCTTTAAGCAAACATTTCCTTATCTATCAGGGATTTTAAAAGTAATATTCTTCCACTTATCCAAAACCACTCCATTTTCTCTTCCCAACCTTCAAGCACTTAAAAAAAGGAAGCAAAGACTTCCATAAAACATGCTGCATTCACTCTATGCATTACAGAAGCTCAATCCACTGACTTCATGCAATGCTCATTTCTCTTTTGAGGCATTCAGCTCAAGCATTCACAGGGCATGGAAAAACATCACAGCAAGGATACCCAAAAACTACAGTTGCTCAACTCCACTGATGTTTATGCTGAATAGGAAACTAACCTTCTCCTTTCACCCAACCAATTCTGAACTTCTACTTATCCATGATTATAAATCTCTCTATATCACATCACTGGTCTGTAAAACAAACTGTGATATGATACTTCTGCTAGCCTAGATCTCAAATCTGTTACCAAGGAATACATTTGGCCTCTGGCATGAAGAAATAGGTTTTCTCTTGACTTTTCTTTCACTTTCCCTGTTTTTTTTTTCCTCCTATCTTTTCTCCTCTCTCCACTCCAGCCCCCACTTGGATTCAGCAGCAGGAACCATAGATGACCAGATGTCATTCTCTTTGCTTCCCATTATATGTACTGATGTACTCTATTTTTTACTTACCCCAGATGAAGAAAAATCAAAGCATTCTAATATTTGTATTTCAACTACAGTATGATGCACACACAGTTACATAAAGAAACAGTGCCGATGAATTTTGTCCTCACTTGTGAAATTCCTTTTTTTTTTTCATTTAAAACTACTCTCACCTTCAGCAGCTTCACAGCACATATCAAATTACTGTCCACAGGATTAGAGAAAAGCGCATTTAGTAATTCCCGAAGGCCTTCTTGAAGAATTTCTGCTCGTGTTACCTGTCCCTTTGTTCCCTTAATCTGCAAGACATTAATAACATACTTAAAAAACTTAAGCTTCAGAAATTAATTTAGTTATATTTTCTCTCCTAAATGCTGCGTGATTAACATAGTTAATTACTTGGTAATTAATTGCAGTTTAACTCTTCAGCTGGAAGAATTCACCAACTAGCGCAACTATTTTAGAACACAGGCTGAAAGATATTCTTATAAATCTAACCGAAGCATAAGAATGCATTTCTAGCTTTCTCTTTTTTGTTACTAAATTGCTGAGAAAAAATGCAAGATGCCTGGCAAATAGTCTGTATCATCCCAAACTCTTGGAATCTCAGGTTCTTCCTACAGCTGTAATAACTTACTTCTGTAAGGCATTCTTCATGTATTTTAAAATTATAGAAAAGTGTTTGAAATTAAGAGGGGTAACTCCACAAAACTGGACAGCTCCTTCTTCCCTCATACTTCCTGTAAAGATTCCTTTTTTACTTCCAGAAACCAAAAAGTACATTTCAAAGCCCACTTATGTACAAAAATGGAAGAGTTGGAGAATTGCTTTTTTTTCTCATGATAGAAGAACATTTTTATCTCATTAGATTATATCCTTGAAATACTCCAGTAAAAAAACCCACAAAACTGTCAAGCATATTACAGAAGTTGGTGACTTTGCTGAACTCACAGGTATAAGAGTCAAGTAAGGTTATCTTGTACAAAAAAATAGAATGTATGCACTACAGATAGAAAAAACGGGTCTAAAGAAAAGACTAGGTGTTTCATGTATAAGCCAAGGATTCAAACCTTAAGAAGAAATCCCACTAATGGTCTCAATTTCTAATTGCTTATTTTGAAATCTCCCACCCCTTCTTCAAGCATTTAGTAGCTCCAGCTAGTGGCCAAATCTGCTTTTGATAGATTTTAACATCTGAGGGTTTTGCAAGAGGAAGGAAAATATCAAAAATCTTCACTCCAAATTTTCCAAAAAAAAAAGTGGGTATGACCAGGCAAGTTTTAGGAAAGGTAGTCTATCGTTGGTTCTTTTAATGAACTCTTATGCTTTTTTTAAAAAAGGCATCTTTATACGCTTTTTTCTTTTAATGATCCTGTCCATTTTTGCTTGTTTCTTCGTCACATAAAATGTTCTAAATGTTTTGGCTTATTCACTTCTACATAAAGAAGCAACAAAAGCCAACACAAACCATACCTGAAATGATGCCTTTCATTTCAGTATTTGCTCAGACACAACAAAAATTAATGAAGAACCATGTGAAAAATAACTTTCTTCCTACCTCTAGGTTAAGGTAAAGTTCACCTAAGAACAATACAAAGGCATGAAATTGTTTTTGAGTAGCTTCATCTCCTTTTGCAGCTTCATCTCTATTTTCAAACTCTGCTCGACACCTGAAAACATTAAACAAAATCATATAGCTATTGTCTGTAAGCATCCCAACACATACAATATGCTACTGATCTAGTACAGCGCTAAGAACTTATGAACTGTGTTAAAACTGTTCCATGTTGAATCTTGGAAAGCATGATCTGTGAAGGAAATGAGAGGACTTCACAAAGGCAAAGTGCTTTTTGTCCTCAGTAAATAAATATGATGACATGACTGTGGTTTCAAACACTGAGATATTGAAGACAAAAATACACCTAATACAATATGAATGCAAGTTTAACACAGGTATCTAAATGTTAACAGAAATACAGGAGGTACTGAAATGCTTCTTCCCATTTTAGGTAGTGCTCACATCGCCACGTATGTCTTTACACTTGATAAATTCTTTATGCCACAATTTTAAATGACAGCTACGCATAACTTAGTTATAACTGGTGGTGTAAGCTGAATACATTTAACAGCATTTATAACTAGAGGTAATATGGCAGTGACACAGTATTTTAGCCTTCAACCAGCGTGTCAAGGGTTGCGCTAGTTTACACAGCAGTTTGAAACCAGTTCAGAATGAAAGGAAAACAAGACAATCTCAAACGTATTCTCAATATCTACACACTGAGATTAAGAAATGGACTGGGAAATGTTTGAGAAATCCAAACAATTTTAGGAGTTGAGATATCACATCTTACGTACAAATTTGGACTGAGAAAATGTATTCATGTAGTTAGCCTTTTTATCCTCACTCCATCCCAATTTCATCCATAGTAGATGCAAAAGCATAAGCAACCTCAAATTTGCATTTTTAGGATGCTAATTTTATCACTGGGTTGGTTTTAAAACCAATAATCACTATTACTAGGGATTTCCTTCATTCATTCAAGAAACAATTCCAACTGTTCAATTAAAAGACAAGATAAAAATGATGATTTGTAGTGTCACTACGAAGGAGAAAAGCTTATTTCCTTTGCAACAAGGACAACAACAGAGTATTTTCAGCTTTTCCATAAGGTACTGTTTCCGATTTCAAAAATTCATTTTGATGATCTTTTAAGCTTACCATGCTTTTGCTTGTAAGTATCCACGTACTAAGTGAAACTTTTAAAGTAAGCCTTATGCTTAAAAAGCCAAAAGTCCTTAAAGAAAAAAGGATTATTTTTAAACACTCCTGAAGTAAAATGTATTAATCCTTCAAATGTCATACGCTAAGACTTTAAAGGAGACACAATCATTTAAAAGATGTTGCATCATGTGATCTACGAAGTCTAATCACTGAACTGTAATCCCCCACATTTCTGAAAATTGTGGATCATTCTGCATTTTATGCATCTATTTGGTGTGATAAAGTGATTTGGCTGATCAATGAACACAGCAAAAGCAACTTAGACGATCAGTGAAAAATCTTTACACAGCAAGTCCAGCCACATAAGTAATTCAAGAAAAAAAAAAAAACCAAGTTCCAGTAAGAGTCAAAGAACAAGGACAGGACAAAGAAAATCAGTATACTATGTAAATTTTTAGGATACTTTTGAAGTTGACTAGCTTTCAAATTCACTCTATAATTTGGTACTGAGTTCAGAAGAGACTATAGAGCCTGAACTGAATCCTGTTTTTGTATTAAAACAATAAAATGTGCATATATTCAATATCCAGTATGCACCTCTGCCTTAATAGCTCTCAATTTAAAATCCTTCTGTTTTGAATACATACTTCTTTGGATGCTAATTTAACAGTTACATACAAAAGACGACGACACACAATCCAGCCACAGGAAGTAATAGATGTTAAAAGGACACACTGATGCTCACCTTTTAAGTAACAACTGTCGGAAGTTCCCACTTTGTGGACTAATGGTTAGACAGTGAGATAAATAGTTACATAACCTTGCTCCCATGTAGGAAAAGTTTGGGACAGATGTGGCCTTTCAAAATAAAAGTGAATAAACAATTATTTGTACAGGTAATGATTAGGTTGTGAGGAAATACCTTTAAAATAATATTAGAAAATGCTGTTTAACAACAGTTGATTGGATCACTGAGAAGATTAATTATTATTTGGCACATTAATTTTCAACACTCTGCTACGCGCATTTCAGAACACAAATATTCACTATAGGTGATTCTGTAGCTTTTTGCCTTGAGTATTCAACTCTACTTTTCCACTGTAACCTATCTCAAAGAGTGTCTAAAACTTACTTACAAACTGTTTATAAAAAGAGGTAAAATAAATCCAAAGAGTGCATTAAGACTTCTTCAGGGACATGCACTTTTTCAAAGAGCAAGGACTGATTAAACAAAAATAATCCCACACAGATGCAGTTTCAGAGCTATCTGTTCCAGAATCTACATTTGGCAGTAGAGTATGCCTAGGGAAAGAGTACAACATGACAAGGAATGTTATATACGTAAATGAATTAGGAACAACAGAGGGAAGTAGATGATTAATCTTTATAGATTGCGAGATACCTGACCCTCAAAAGAAGGGAGAACTGCACAGGATTTCTTTGTTTTTTTCCTCCTCCTTCATTTTAGCCTTTTCCTTAAATAGACCTACTATCTACAGATCTTCTCAACTGGATTTAATTTAGTATCACTGAAGCAGATACTTACAAACGCACTTTGGCAATGTAGTAAGAATTTTGTGATAAGCTGGACTAGTATCGAAACATACAATAAAAAACCACTGAGATGAATTTCACTTCCCACATAAATTTATGTTTCAGATTGTTACACTCAGCAATTTTCAGCTGACGAAGCAACAGCCAACTACAATACCAGGCCTCTTAAACTAGGAGATGAGGTGACAAAATTAGAGGTTTGCATTAAATGTGAGTCAGTTTATTTAATCTATACAAATGTTTGCTATTTAGATGAATTCTGTTTTTCTTTTTTTTCTTTCAGTAAAATTATACTGAATACTTCTGTTGCTTATTCACTGTCCTCCAGGTACTCAAATAAAGGATGAGAAAAAGACACTGCCAAACACAGCACTCATTTGGCAGTTGTATAATAAGAAACTGTATGATAGTAAGAAACTCAAGACTGAGTCCTGTATGAGAACCAACCAGTCATGCAGCCTCTGCAAAGTCCATAGTATTTCAGATAAAAATTCTGCAAGTATCTGCACTTAGATGAGGAATATAAGAGTTGCTCATGTTCTTCAAGTGTTTGAAAGCAATCAACTCAGCAAGGTGGGAGACATCCAGTGTAATTAATAGCAAGCCCAAGTGTGACTGCATTCTCTGTAGTAAGCCCAAATGACAGGAACAACAGTTCATTTGATTGGATTCAACTGATTCAACTGTTCTCTCCAATGGCTTCCCCAATTAGTGCAGAGTTCAGTTTAAGGTCTGTGTCCTCATTTCCATGGCCATTATGGGACTGGACCTAGTTACTATTAGATCAACAGTGAAATCAAAGCCTGTGAGTAAAAGTATATTTCCTGAAGGGTGATATATACAGAGGTGACTACTTAGTTAAAATTTCAAGGAATTAAAAGTATCTAAGCATTATGAACAATATTAACTGTCCCCCTCTACTCAGCTCTTGTGAGGCCTCATCTGCAGTACTGCATACAGGCTTGGGGCCCCCAGTACAGGAAAGATGTGGAGCTCTTGGAGTGAGTCCAGAGGAGGGCCACTAAGATGATCAGAGGGATGGAGCAGCTCTCCTGTGAGGAAAGGTTGAGGGAACTGGGCTTGTTTAACTTGGAGAAGGCTCCAGGGAGAACTCATTGTGCATTCCAGTACTTGAAGGGAGCGTATAAACAGAGGGGGAATGACTGTTGACATGGATTGACAGTGATATGAAAAGGGGGAATCTTTTAAACTGGAGATGGGAGATCTAGGTTAGATATTAGAATGAAATTTTTCAGACAGTGATGACACACTGGAACAGGTTGCCCAAGGAGGTTGTGAATGCCTCATCCCTGGAGGCATTCAAGGCCAGGCTGGATGTGGCTCTGGCAGCCTGGTCTGGTGGTTGGCAACCCACATTAGCACATAACAGGGGGGCTGAAACTAGATGATCTTTGTGGTCCTTTTCGACCCAGACCATTCTATAATTCTATGAATATATTCTGCAGGAAAGAATCAAAACACATTACTCAGACATGGCTTAAGAGTTACTTTGATACCTGCTATGCAAATACAGCAAAGATGACTCCTTTAATTAAGTGCCGCAACTGCAATTTAGCATGTAACCTGGAAGATTAGGATACACCATAAAGGCAACTGAGAAACTGTAAATTTATCAATGAGTCAAACATCCCACACTTGAGCTATCATTACAGCATATCCAGCAAAATCTTGCACTGCATGTTGCAGGCCAAAGAGAGACTGAAAACCATTAAAATGCTACAGATACAATTATTAGTACAATTATTATATTATATTATTAATTAATTAATTATTATATTAATTATTATATGTACAATTATTAGTGTCTTGGACACTAAGTAACAAAAGGCATCCAATCCATGATATCAAGTAGAATACACAGGCTACCTGCTGATAGATGAGATCAACAAGCTCTTGCAAAGCCTCATCTGTAACGACCCAGCCATTCAGCGTTTCAGCAAACTGTTCTATTTCAGTTTCAAAACAACCTGGTTGCTCAGTGAGATGGTTTAGGAAGCCTTGTACATATTCTGCCAAAGTCAGATAGCCACCATATCCATCTTCAAAGGAAGAATCCTATAGCAATGAAAAAACATAATATTTAATATGAACCTAGAGTTGTTACACTTGCCAACTCCAGAAGCAACCATACAGCCCTTAGTTACCAGTAACTCCTGATGCTGGGCATGAGTGATAGCAATTCTTACTACCTGGTTCACAAACATTTTTAGAGAGTATAAACCTCAGTACTTCAGAAAGCTTCAGTAGTGCTATGAGAAGAACTAAGTAACATGCTTTTACAGAGACTAGGGTCTCTCAGACAAGCATGCCAATAGACTAAAAAAAGAAATAAGGAATAACACAAAACAAAGAACAACCAAATTACACGGTTTGCTATAATGGATGTAAGATCAACAAGCTAAGGAGTCAGTATACCTTCTAAGAATAGAAACTACCTAATTGAGACTCAAAACCTTTCTTCCTGTGTACACATACTGTGCTGCAGATAAATGAACTGTAGAAGGAAAAGTAACTGGAAATTGGAAACAAAATATTTTGCACTTACAGAGAGTGCCACTGTGCTCCAAAATAAGCAAGAGAGGGAGAAAATGCAGAAATATAATAAATACAGTAAAGTATTCCTATGCAAAAACTTAGGCCAGGAAAACTGATTTTCTAAAGCTAGTGAAGCTGCATTTTTTTTGGCAACAGATCAAAGATAAATAGTTCTGTTTCATGTCTTCTTAAGTGGTATTGCATTAATTTGCAGTTACTGAGTTAAAAAGCAGACAGTAAACACACCTGCTCCCTAAAGAAAGAAGGAGCAAGCACAATAATACTTAACCAATGTTTATGCTCTCAGTGATGAAACAGACGACTGCTAATTTTGTTCACTAAAAAATGAATGCAGCATTTTAATACAGTTACGGATGATTACAGTGCAAGTACATGAGAGGAATAGCATAGGAAGAATGTATTTTGTGATGTAACTCACTAGTAATAACATATACTTTAAAAACTGAACAGATTTAGTTCAGTAATTTCTAGAGTAAGTTACATTTCTTACTGGCAGACTTTAAGGTTTAACAGAGAATACAGCACCACATACTATATAAACTAAATGAAAATAAAGCAAATTCCTCTTGGTTATTTTTAAATAGCAGGTAAACAGAAGGCTGTACACTTATTTACACATTCATTACAAATTTATGCTTCAAAGCCCTGAAAGTCAAATAGAAGCTTTCCATTAATTTCAGTGATTTCTCAGTCTAATTCCTTCCCTTTATGTTATTATTCACAATGAAAAAGGATGTGCAACTAATCCAAAAATCAGCAGTTCGCCTCTCTTCTATTAGGAGTCAGTTCATAAACTTAAAGAACTAACAATGTACAGGCTAGGCAGATGGCAAATAACCCTCTGATTTACATAACTTTAAAAATCAGGAAGTCTACAGGGAAGATCCATTAGCCAAACCTGCTCTCAGGCTGTTTCAACTAGTAGGCCAAATGCCATTTTCCCATACCTAAGATGTATTCACAACATTTCCATTCAGACAATTACAATTTATCATTGTTTTGATTTAAGCTTACAACAAAGTTAGTGAAAAATTAAGTATAAGAAATGTTGCATGTACAAGGTCGCATATTTGAGTTGTTTGTATGAGGTGAAGGGGCACAGAAGCATCACCTAACTGGAGACAAACAGAATGACTGGATTTTATATAGACACACATAGCTATTACCATAATTTACTAAAGCACAAGAAATCAACAGATTATTCTTAAGTTAACGCATAATAGCAAAAGCACTGTGTACTTTATAAGAGGAATGTGAATTTTCAGGTCTAGAAACTCCTGGAAACATTACAAAGGTGATTTGTAATTTGAATTGTATTAATTCTAGTTCAAAGAAATCAAAGTTTCTCAAAACTTTGTTTTGATTTCAATTTTAAAACTCGTGAGTAAAACCTGCGCAGAAATAAGGTGCTCTAAACTTACATGTTATTGCAGATTAACTCAGTTTATGAAGTTAATTCAGTACAAAAGATCACTATTCCATGCACAGTATACACTGATTAGGGTTCCTGCAACATATCAAACATATTCAAATAAACAGTCTAGGTTCTGCTAGGATTTTGAAGTTATTTTTATTAAAAGCTGGATCACTTCTAATATATTCCCACAACACAGCAATGAGGAGCTCCCACATGCCTACATGCTTTTGCAGAATAGCTGAAAAGCAACACTGCCGGCCCCAGGAGTTTGCAATTATACACATGCAAACGCATGACAATCTAAATGGCATTTATTTTTGGGTCCTGAAACTGAAATGTAGTATTCACAGAAAATATGCAATGTACTGGGGCAATGTAATACTCTTTCCCTTTCTCAGCCATTAAGTGAAGAGCGCTGTGTTGGCTTTTTGCTTACAGTTGTATATTGGCCATAAGCTTGTACTATCCAGGAGAGCCACTTTATTCAGTAAGCTGGCAAAGCAGGTAATATCAAGCAACATTATTTTGCTCATAAGAAAAAAAAGAATTGAAAACACCTAACTCCATGCTTAGTATCCAACGTAAGTTTTTTTTCCTATTAGTTACTCAAAATCTAGTCTCAGTGTAGTTGCTTATTATCACGTCACTGTTTTCGTATATTTTTAAAGTTTAAATTAAGCCTTCATCTCTGCTTCAAACACTTGAGAAATCTGCATAAAAGCACAAGCAAGCTTTTACTTAAAAAACACTGTAGACATAAATGCAACGCAGACTCCACAAAGATAGCTTATTCAGATGTTTCTGGAGTCAATGTCTGGTGTAATCAACAAGGAATGTGGTTATCTACTGCAAACTTCAGAAAAACACCCCACACTAACTCATGTACACCACAATACCCACCATCACTATCACTACCTTGACTCCGGAGGTTATCATCTGAATTTCTGGAATTTTTTTAGGCAAATGTAGCCTTGAAGATATCAAGAAGGCATAGAAGTAAATTGCAATAAGCTAAGAACAGAAGATTAACACTTACTGCCAAGTTCTGATTGAAGTTTGGGTTATATCCTGATGGATAAAACTCAGGTGCTTTAACTGACAACTTTGACATTGCCACAGGAGTCACAGCCACCTGAGGTTTTGCCATTTCTGGTCCAGCAGTAGGAACTGAAACTCGTGATCCAGATGGGATTCTTGTCTGTTGCAGGTGCTCTGGAAAGGTTTCATTAACAGCTTCTCTCAGACATTGCTTGATTGCTATGTGCTCCCACATAATATGCAACTTTTTCAACCTTGAATATACTTAGAGTACATACTTGCAAGCATACTTAATCTTACTTAGATATTTTTATTGCTTTTTTGAAATATAGGTTAAGTTTTCAATTTTGGAAACTGATGCCTTTTCACATTACACTCTGATTTCACGTGACAGTGATAAAAAAAGAAAAGCCAATAAAAAGAGGGACGACCCCCTCCCTCGCAAACACATTTTCTGAGCGCTATCGAGAAAACAGTAAATCTACTTCTGGTATGTCTGTTTTCCTACTGGATTTTTCAAAGCTTCTAAATACAAAAGAAAGATTTCAAAGATCAATAAACAGCAGACAACACTATTTTTTAACACATTCCTCAAAGCTATTATGTCCTTCTTATAAATAATTTGCAAAAACAAAACGAACCAAATGCATAAAAATCATATTTTTTAAAACCATATGTTTGCACATTTCCAGAAGTGCAAATTAGAATAGCTCCCAAGTTTATTGAAAAGGAAATCTGATACCTGGTCCTTAAAAGTTAACCAATCAACAATGCCTCGGGCTGCATTTGCCTTGGGTTTATGTTTTCTCAAACCTGTAGGCCGGAGTTGAGACTTCTTCGATGCAAGGAAGGATGAGACCATCTGCGGTCGGATTAATAGACGGATAACACGCACGCACAGATGTGCGCGCACAAAAGGGGGGCAGGGGGCGTCGTGCAGAGGCTACGATGCAGCATTACGCCATTCCCCGGGTGCAGGCCCACAACCCAGAAACGCGACAGGGGCCGAGAGGTGCAGGGACAGGCCCCCTCCCGGCCCGGACTCGCCAGGAGAACGGGCCGCGGAAAGCAGGCCCTCAGCTCAGGCCGCGCCGTTCTGCTGGCCGAGCCGGGCCGAGCAGCGGGGCGGGGGAAGCCCCGGTCTCGGCGGGACGGGGAAGAGGGGCGAGCGCGGCCCGACAGGGCTTGGCTCCCGGCTCCCGCGGCGCCGAGGTCGGGGGCGGGGGCCCGTCGCGCGGCGCGGCGGCCCAGTACCTGCGCTTCCAGTGCCCAGCGGCGCCGTCCTCGGAGGCCGCAGGGGCTCCTGCTGGGGGAGGAAGCCGCTCGTTTTGTTCTGCTGCTGATCGACCGCGCCGGGGCCGTGCGAACCACCGCCTCCGGGGCAGGCCCCGCCGCAGCTCTCCGACGCGCCGGCGAGAATGCTACCTCCGCGGCCCCGACCTCGACCGGCACCGGGAGCTCGGTCGAAATTCTCGGCCATACTCGGCCCGGGACGCTCAAGCGCTTCGAACGGGGCGGGGATGCGAGCCGGAGCGGCGCGGCGCCGGGTCCCGCCTAGCCGCGGCCCGAGCCCTCCACTTTCAGTTTCACCCCGCCCGCAGCGCCCTCTGCCGGCCGCCAGCAGGCCGCACGTCGCCATAGCGACCCCAGCGCCGCCCCGCAGCAAGTAGCATCGCGCCGAGAATGGCGCCGCCTGGCGGCCGGCCGCCTCGCCCGGCACAGCGCTCTGCCGTAGGGCGGGCACCCGGCCCAGCGCGAGGCTGACCGCTGCCGGCCGACAAGAGCGGGTTTACCGTCGTAGCGGCCCGCACGGGGCGCTCCAGCAGCGCTTCGGAAATCTCGATTCAGAAATTATCGATTTCTATGACAGCGCAGAGGCAGTACGATAGCAAACCGCACCTGCAGGCGCCTCATTTGAAGCGTCACACCACCACCTGCACAGATGGCCGTTTTCCTCGAAAATTGCGGCGTGGGGAAAAGCTGCAGGCTGAACTGGAAGGTAAAATTTAGCCAACAGTTAGGCCTCCAGTGTGACAATAAAACCGTGTTGGTGAATGGTGAATTTCTGTGTATAATTTCTACATCAGATGTGACAACAAACAAGTTTAGTTTTACAGCCTTCAATGCCAGCAAGAACTCACTCTACAAGACAGGCTATGTAATGCATTTTTCTTATATTATCTCACTAACTGCAAATGATTCAATTCACACACCCCTTTGCAACTTAATTCACCTATTTTTGTTCAGAGTCCTGCTGTGTTTGCTCTGTGATTTTTGCACTCAGGGAGAGAGCAGTTGCGCTGGGCTGTCCAGCACATGCCGCCGCTGGCAGCCCAGCACTGTTTGTAGTTTGGTTCCCAGAACAGCCTGACCCTGACCTTCCCACCTGCTGTTTCCAAAGCCCAATCCAAAGGTTCACGTGCTGGTTCCAGCTCAGGTGATGATTCATAAAGATGGAAAATATGTGAGCCCGTATGAAAACCTGTAGGAAATCAAAATAGCACTGTCCCGTTTTCAAAATATAATTACTGTGACATCTCAGACGGTATGTCCCTGTTTATTGTTACACCTTACTATTTTGAATGTAGGTTATAGAGTATAAAGCACAGTTAAGATATATTATTTCCCCAAGGTATGTACTGGACTGATTTTTGTCAAGACAAACTTGGCCAGATAGTGAAGGTGACACATTTACAATTAATTGGGTACATGGAAAAACTGACCCTATGCAACTACTGCTGAAAGTGAAGTCTGACAAAGAAATCAATCTAAACTGAACAACTGAAACCATAACAAGTATTGGAAGTTTTGATTTTTCAAAGCATTAGACTTCACTTTTGTAAATAACTGACAAAAGCAGTCGTGAGCAGAATTGCCAAACTTTTCAAGAAAAAAAAAAGCTACTAAAATAACTGTTTATTCAGTGCTTTTTTTTGTTTGTTTGTTTGTTGTTTTTGTTTTGTTTGTTTTCTTTTTCTGTTTGTTTTTCAGTCCTAGTTTTAAGGTCTGTGTGTGACTTCTGGTCACAGTTGGAAATCTGGGAAGAGAGAAAAGCTTAGATCAATGTGAAAAGAGAAGTCAGACTCTCAATCTTTGGTTTCAGAATGCAGAGGCTTTAAGAAACATAATAGTACAGGCATCACCACTGTTCAATGCACCCATCTTTCAGTAAAGCAAATCTCATGAATTAAGATGTGTATCCATGAGGAATTAAGCTCCTTGGGTTATCATTACTATGCCAGACAACTTTTCACCTTTGGTCACAAACTGAGTTCTTTTCACTTAACAGACATTCCCTTCACTTTACTATAAGGAGTGTTTGACAGCTACTTACACTGCAGAGCAAAATGTGATCTCATATTCATCTTTCCTTTACAGACACAACCGAAATCTGCGTCAGAGTGAGCGGGAATCCAAGTTTTCATCCCAAAGCAGGAATCTTAAAAAAAAACCCAAAAAACTAAAAAAAAACCTGATAATAATGAAAGCCAAAACTGTAATTCCCAGATACTACCCGTAATCGTCAGCCTCTTTAAGCAGTGCCCGCAGTTCCACCTGCGTGTCCCAGGCTGGGTGCACCAACCGCATTGCAACTCCCGCTCCCGGAGCGCCCAGCCGCGCCCTGGCAACCTCACACGGAGCTCCGCAGGCCTGCACGGACCTGCTGGTTTTTTTTTTTTTTTTTTTTGACGTTATTTCTAATTAAGGAGAAGATGGGGCAATCGCTCTTTGGTTTTAAAGAAGGACTGGCTTCAATAACTGCCACGACAGTGATCCCCAGGAAGTGACACCCGTGAGGTACCTCGCCGCCGCGGTCAGCAGGGTCCAAGACACAGAGGGCGCAGCAGCACGTAAGATGAGCTCTAACAGGATTTTTTTCACAGAAACGTGTTTATAAACAGCCGGCCCAACGGCGGCCCCGGGGCCACCGCTACGTCCTGCAGGCTTCTCCTCAGCGCCGGGCGGGGCGGGGCGGGGCGCGCGCGCCCTGGAACACCTCACCACCGCCCCGCGCCCGACTTCAGCGCCGTCACGTGACACACGCCCCGTCCGCGCGCGAGGCCGGGGCCGCCGCGTGACTGGCTCCCGCGCTCCCCCCGCTCCTTCCGGGTCGTCCCCCCCGACCCCCGCTCCACCCCCGCTCCGCCTTCTCCGGGCCCGCCGCGCCGCCTCACCCCAAGGTCGGTCAGTGCCGCGGCGGGGCCGGCGCCGGCGGCACGGCTGGTGGGTGCGGAGCGGAGGAGCTGGGGCCGGGAACGGCGCCGCGAGACCTCCGCTTCGTTCCCGCGAGGAGTGTGGGCGGGGTGGGAGGAGGCGGTGCGCTCCCGTAGTCGAGGAAGGGCAGCGGGAGCGGGAGGAAATCGGGAGAAAGGCGGTGACTGGCGGGCTGGGGGCGCGCCCTGCGCGGGAGCCGGGACTGCGGCGCGGAGCGAGCGGCTGGGCCGAGGTCAGCCGAGGGCCGCCGGGTATTAAATGTCAGCGGGAGGTGCCACTGAGGCGGCGGGACGCTGACTTGACTGCTTCGCTGCCTTCGCAAGGGCGCGCGGTGGGTCTGGGAGCGAAGCGCCGTTCACGGTCCTGTCCGGGTCGGGCGCGGCTCCTGCGCGGGGGGCTGCGGCCCTTCGGGGGCTCGGGCGGAGGCCCGGCTCGGTCTGGGTCCCGAGGGCGGTCGGAGCTACTTGTTTAGAGCGATGGTCTGAAGAGAATGCGGTTCTAAGCCGCGGCATGCCAACGTGTGGGTCAGCTTGCAAGGTCAGTTCTGTCGTGTCCTTGTTTAGCTCGATAGTTTTACTCGCTTCCTCCTCCCCAGCTTTACTCTGTTACCTCACTTCGAAAAAGTTGATTTTGTGTTCCAGCTGGCAAGAAAAGGTAGAGAAAAATGACTGTTTTATGGCGGGCGGCGGTCCTCCGGACTTCAGCTGCTGAGTTTACATACCTTCTGCCTCCTGTCATTATTAACTGTCGCTTTGTTTCCCCGTGCGCGGCAGGGATTCCATACGTGGCAAGGAGTCGGCTGGGAGGTCGGGGCGAAATGGCGAGCCTTCTGCGCGTTGCTGTAACTGGGTGCTCAGTGCCTGCCCTTGGTGCTGTGCTTCCACCCAAGGTACACTCCACAAAGATGCCGTGTTTGCGAATGTTTGGAACCCACCAGGCACTCTGGTCCCAGGCAGCCCTGAAGCCAGGTAAATGGCTGTTGCAAATAATCCCTTGTCTTAAAATTCATTTAGATATGTTAGCACAGAAAAACCTTAATAAGGACACACTTAAGCCATGCCAGTGACTGGCAGTTCAATTTTATGCTAGTTTACAAGGCTTTATATCCAAGTCTTTATTTTGAGTGCAGTGGATTCAAATACTCTTCAGAGGTAGGTGGTCAGAACTTCTGCTGACACAATGTTTCTCTCAAGCACAATTAAACGAATGTATTTCTTTATTACCAGCCTGAGTTCCCCGTGAGTTTTGGTAGTGTGGCTCTTTGTGTGAATGTAGGGGGAAATACCTCCCTCACAAAGGGAGCATCTGAAAGCATAGCTGCATGCAGATATAATTATAATGTCTTAAGAAAAATCATGACTTGTTTTTTCCATGAAACTGCTTTATGTTGCAGCACTCTGAGGAATTTCTGGACTGCATCTTTATGGTTAGGGTTTGTTGGTATGTTTAAAGAGATTAAATAAATTCAACTTAGTGTTGGTAATGGACAAGTTCAGATGTTCTCAGAAAAAGAAAAGAAGGAGGGTAGGATTGGGGAGTCCTTGGTTCTAGTTTTTGACGTGAGCGTGGTGTATGAAAATCTATTTCTTCTTCTTTTTTTTCTTCTCTGTCCTATCCTATATGTAGTCTGACAAGCAGAAGACTGGAGGTTATGTAAGACAGCTTTAATGGTATTTTTGACCATTATCTTGTACAGGTCATGTATCCCTGAAAGACAGTGGGGACCTTTCTTCAGTGCTAGTCCAGGGTCCTCAGTCTGAAGCAGATAAGGTGGAGAGCTAGGCTGACTGTGCATGCAGTGCACCATAGGTGCCGCATTATCAGGTCTTTTGGAGGCACAGAAAAGTAGAGATGTTTTCTGTTTTGACAACGAAGGCTGTAAGAACCATACCATAGATCTCATACCATAGAACTCAGGTATCTGCCAATTCTGACAGTGGGTGTTGTGTTTGGAGTCCTTTCAAATAAGTGACATGGCGTTTGGGGCTTCTGAAAAAAATGTGTTGAGAGAAGATTGTTTGCTTATTCTGTCAGCTCCTGATAGTCAGTATTGCATACCTTTTTATTAAAGTTGTGTGGTAATTTTTTTTTTCCATCTGACTGACACTGTAGCAATCTGGAATCTATCAAAACTGATCAGAACATAGGATTATATCCCATTAATGTGTGATGCTTCTTCCACACCCCTCTTCTTCCAATTCAGTATTTAAATGTGAGAGGTGTCTGTCCATCTTATCATTGTAAATTGTCTCTTGGTTGAGCATATTAACCTGGGATGTAGGGAATGAAGTTCAGAGTTCTTTCTCAAACGTCCTAGGAAGGAGCTCTTGTTTTGTGATGGCTTTAACAACAAATTTGATTGTGAAACTGAAATATCTCTTCAGTTTTTTTGAGTGTGTCTATGGGGTTATTCTCTAGTTTTTAGGAATTGATTTCACAAAATGGAGTGAGAAATCTAATGGTGTAATATCTTTAAACACTCAGTGCTGTCATTTTTGACCTCTTGTAGAAGCTTCATTGTGTACTGTTTATAATATTTCAATGCAGTTGTTCAGTGCTGAAAATTATGAGGGTTGATAAATCTTCTGGTTGATAATTAAGCTGTCCTTATGTTTCATTTTGGTAACATGAGATTTGTCATTCAGTAGAGGGCAAATCAAGGATAAAACAGTAATTGAATGACAAATGACTAGCAGTAATGTAGCCTGTGTAAACTTCTACGTGCTTTTGAAACAAACTCCAATAGCATATGAAGTAGCTACATTTTTTCTTAATTTTAGAAATTACGTTTGCTTAACCTGACACTTGGGAAAATTGATGTAATACTAAGTAGGTTAATTTCTTGTAAAAGAATAGCACGCTGTAATTCTTGTTGAGCCTGTAGCTATTCATTCCAGTTTCTCAGGTATGCTTTCATTTTGTCCCCGATATCTTATGTACAGGAGTAACAGCTGCCTTTGCAATGAGGAGATATGGAGTCAGTTGAATAGTAGACTTTGGAGCATGGATATGTCTCATTATTATTTACTTTGCTACTATTTTCTTTCTTTCTCGGAAACATAGGGATTTTAATGCAGGAGTAAGCAAGTATTCCAGTTGCCAGCATCAGATGCTTCAGAAACAGATGCAGAACTTTTCCAAACCCTGGTAATAGGTGCTTATGGAGTAATTGGCTCTCATATTTCTTGCACTTCCAGACTGGTTTGTCCACAAATCTGTAACTTTCACTCTATCTATCTTGGGATTATTGATGTCCTTTCAATTTTGATGTTTCCTTCTTAAAATTTTCTATTTTTTTCTAAGTCTTGAGTATCTTTTTAACCACAACAGTTCATTATTAATTCTATAGATAAGGTACACATTATTCATAAACCACATACATTCTCCTAACATTTTTTAAAAAATCTCGATACTTGTGTAAGAACAGGGCTCAAGTGTTTGTTTAATCTTCTGTATCATTCTTTTTTTTTTTTTTTTTTCCTACATCATATTGCTGTTCTTCGGAATTTGTCCTCGTCTTCAGAACAGGTGAGATGGTTTGTTTAAAGCTGACGGGGGAATAAATTTAGCATTTAGGCAGGTTTCATTTTACTATCTCAGAAAATGTAGCTTATTTCTCCTTTCTCTTCTCTTTGGGACAGTCTCTGGTATTTTTTGATCCTGTTTTCTTACATGCTACTTCCTGAAATCAGGTTATGGAGATTTAAAAAAAAAAAAAAAAAAAAAAGATTTTTCTTTCATTTTCTTCACAAAATGTTCTGAACTTTCTTGATAGTTTTAATTTAGGATCTTCTTTTAACACTTGATTTGGATATGGAATAATCTAAGTGGAGAAGATTCTTTTATAATTCATCTTAATTGTTTGCCTTTTGAAACTTGGAGATCTAGATTTTATTTACCCAAAGTTGAATCTGTGCTTTGCACCTCTTCTCTTTACTCAATGGAGATTATATTGAGAGGATGAGAAGGTATAGTAATAAGAGCAACTTACTTAAAATTACTTTATTCTTGTTGATTTTCTTAAATTCCAATACATATATGGGATACTAAGTTTCTAAGGCCTGTGAAAGTTAATGATTCTACTTTTGCAATTGGCAACATCCTTTTTGCATAGATTCTTCTTATCGGAAAAAGTATGTGCATCTCTTACTCAATTAACAAATTCATAATTTTCATACAACTCAAAAATTGGTCAAGGAATCTGTAACTCCATTTGCCCATGGAAAATGTTATGGGTGTCATAAAGCAGTAAGTTATTAAAACATATTTTAAATGGCTCTTAAAAAGGTTATCTCATGTAGAGGCCTGGAAACTTGGAAGCTTCATTCATTCAGCTTTAATCCCCAACAAAGATAACAGGTGTAATTTCTTGAGGTGAAAACTAAATCAAGATCCTAAGTTTATAAATTGCAGATTTCAGCCTTTTGGAACTGATGACTTAAATGAAACTGCTAAATTCAAATCTGTGTTTTGTGTTGATAGTTGAGATTCCTTCAGATACTTTATTCATCATACCCTCACCTGAAGTTTTAGCACAGATCTTTGCTTTGCAGTTGTAGATGTCTGCTCCTTTTTGTTGTTCAATAATGTAGTAGATCAGAGGAATCTCCTTGAAAAGTATCCTATTCCTTCTCTAGATAAAGCAAACTGACATCTGGTTGGTTCATTGTTCTGGTTGCTAGATATTTGGTAGTGAGACAGAGTAGAAAATAGGACAGAGGAATGGCACTTATTGAATGTTTGTCTCTGAAAGGCCTGGAGGAGGATGTGGTCTTCAGTGCTGGTCTGTGGTGGTGGTTCTTAATGGAGAGGGTGCAAACGTGAAAAATCTTTACCTGTGTTTATTGGATGCAACGCATCATAATGTTAAAGAAGGAAATGAGGAAACACATTTGTCTCATAGTATGTATTTGTGTCCCATCCTTCTGAGCCATTTGCTTTTCTGCTTTCTGTTATTCCACACAAAAGCAAGTGAACAAAAATAGAATGTAAGTATCACTTCTCATTCAGCCTTGGGTCTTAGCTGCTAAGAAAATATGTACACACGTTTTTGAGAAGTGTATAAGCTTTTACTAAATGTTTGTGTGTCTTTAAATTTATAACCATCCTTCTGTTCTCTGTATGCTGTTATTTATTTCTTCCTCCATGCGTATTTGTTCACTGCAAAACTTAAAACAGGTGAACAGGAAGGTAGCATTTTAGTTCATATATTCTCAGTGCTTCATGAAAAGCTTTTTGCCTTTAGTCCTGGAGCTATTTATTTTCTGAAATCATTATTTTTTTGTTATTTCAGCAAATTCCAGTAGTTTCACTTCTGCTTTTAAAAGATGAGAGTTTACTTTCATTGAGATGATTTAGTGAAAATCATGAGCAGGGCTTTTAATTGTTGAATACTGAGGAAAAGAGATGAGGGAAAAGTTCTCTTCAGAGGCAAGAATAATTTGTATGAATGACAGCAACAGTTACTGTATCTTTCAAGTAGCCAGTGAGGCAGTTATTGGTAAAAAAAAATAAAATAAAAATAGGAAGTAAAGCAGGTTGTTGTATGGTTGTCTTCCATGGTGTAGTCTTATTGATTATATTGATTTGTTAACTTTCGTTTTCCTAATGGATGAGAAGTACAGATAATTGCTAAAAATTCTTGCTTAGATCACTTAGTATTTTCAAAATGTTACAAACTGTACTATCTCGAGGATTTTTAACAACTGAAATTTTTATATTACACTTTCAGCCTTTGCAGTCCTAATTATATGTCACTGATGGGTTTAGAATCAGAAACATCAAAATAATTAATTTCCTCAATGTTCTCATAGTATTAAGTGGTTTTGATTTTGTTTTGATTGTTTCAATCTCAAACAAGCAAAAAGCAAGCCTTACTAAAACTTGCAACATGTTACTTACTAGTCTGGTACAACTGATGTGATAACATGCAGAGTATTGGTGGCCAATTTAAAAGTGTATTTGTAATTTGAGTCTTGTACGTTTGACTTCTAGTATGAGTGCCCACTTAGGTTGCTGGAGCTACTTTTCATTAATGCGTTTTCACTGTAGGCCTGTTTTATATAAACCTAGGTTTAAATTCTCTGAGATATTTGTGAAAGCTATTACGAACAGGACCTGGGTGCATACTATCTAACACAAACATGTGGCAGTGTGATATCTGATTATCCTGCCTGAGTCTGTAGTTATGAATAATGTATATAAGCCATATAAACCACGATGGGAATTTGAAGAGTTTAACTGTCAGGCGGGAGAGTACAGATTGTTCATGAACAAAGTTAGATGTTTGCAGTTTGAAACCTTAAGCTAGAAGCAACAGATTGAAGCTTCTGCAATTTTCTGATCATATTTAGTAAAACTTGCAAGAGCATTAAAGGAGGAGATAACATTGAAGAGAAGTGCAGTTGAACAAACCAGTGGCTGTTATTCCATGGTTCTTAAGCTAGTGCTAAATTCACATTTTTAATTTTCTGTAGCAACTTTTAGAGTTGTACATCAGCCTTTCAATGATCTTTTGTGTTATGTTTGTCACATTTGTAAATAATGACTGAAGACAACTGAAAGATGATGTTGGTATACGTTTAAAAAAAGTTCAATTAGAATGCATTTCAGCTGCCTTAACTCATTTATTTACCTCTTCACAGTGAAGTTAAAAACCCTCTAAAACCCTCTGTAGTCACATTGTCTTAGCCCGGTTAGAATGAATGATCACCGGGATACCACATGTTCTGTAACTGTAGAACTGTATGAAGTCTGATGGTTTTGAACCACAGTAAACTGTTGTTAGCACTGGGTGGATTGTACTTACTTGTTGGTGCCTGAAATAAAAAGGATGTCTAGAAAGTCACTCTTATTTGAGGAAATGTAAACTGCACCACTAGAAAACAGTAATTCTTTTTTGCCATCCCTGAGGAGATGGACTACATGTGATGTGTCTGCATGTCTGTGTGCAATAGTGAAGAATGCCATTAATAGCTATTCAGTTAATTTCTGTGCAGCTGACGCTATCTTATCTTATCCTATCCACTCTCAAAGGAATCCCTTACAAACAGCTGACTGTAGGTGTACCCAAGGAAATTTTTGAGAATGAGAAGAGAGTGGCTCTATCGCCGGCTGGAGTTCAAGCCTTGATTAAGCAAGGCTTCAATGTTGTGGTGGAGTCTGGTGCTGGAGAAGCCTCCAAATTTTCTGATGATCATTACAGAGAAGTTGGAGCAAAAATCCAGGGGACCAAGGAAGTCTTGGCCTCTGATGTGATTGTAAAAGTAAGTGCTTTGTTTGTATATTTCTTGCATTTGTATTCTGAAACTCACAGGTCAAACCTTTCTAATGGACTTCTGAAAGCTCAGTATATAAATTCCTTCAAAGTCTTTTCATTCTATTTATTTATTTATTCTAATTTAATTCTGCCTCTATATCTTGCTTGTACAGTTATGATACAAAATTGGTAAACAGCAGCACTGAAAAATTTCTTACCAAGTTTTAACTTGGGGAATTTGTGTTTTATAGAGAAAGGTTTACTAGTTCAAGATACTAATCAGACAAGATCCGTGCTCTAAAATACTTCTGCACTGAGATTATCAACATATAACTCCAAATTAGTCTTCAAAGAGAGTTGCTTAGAATTTTGAAGATGCGGGTGTCTTAAGTCCAGCAATCACTCAGAAGCAGTATATTTTAGAAGCATTTCTAACTAGAGTGTCAAGGAGGACTGCTACAAGTAAAGTTGCTTCAGATGTGTTAGGCTTTGCAGAGTCCTGAGAGAAAAAATAGATCTTAATCACACTGAGGCTTCCTTTAAAGTTGTATTTGAAGTTGTACTGTCAGGAATGAATATGGTGTTTCTCACAGTTTGTGAACAGCTATCTTAAGTAGGTTTGTTTATAAGAAAAGTGGTAAATTAAACATAAGTGGTAACTAAATATAAACAGATCAAGGTAATTATCTGCTGGACTTCATGCTTGAAATTTCCTGTATCTGATATGTTAGTGACCAGCTCAGAATAGCCGGTTGAGCTTAATTAAAACCTATATTTAGACATTTTGTTTGAAAACGGCTGTTTTTATAACAGCTGCGTGTAATTGCTGGTTAGAAGCAATGGGTGCATTGGTTTTTGAAAGTATGTCCTGACTACTGTTGCTCTATCATCCATTTGCCTGGAGCTAATTCTAATAAGTCACAGAATGGCTTAGGTTGGGGGGATCTTCAAGGTCATCTAGTTCCAACCCCCTGCCACAGGCAGGGCTGCCACTCACCAGATCAGGTTGCCCAGGGCCGCAGCCTGGCCTTGAACTCCACACATGGGGCACACACAGCTTCTCTGGGCAACCAGTTTAGCACCTCATCACCCTCTGAGTAAAAAATGTCTTCCTAACATCTAATCTAAGTCTCTCCTCTTTTAGTTCATAGCCATTTTTCATTGTCTTGTTACTATCAGACTGTGTGAAAAATCAGTCCGCTCCTGCTTGTAAACTCCCCTCAAGTGCTGTAAGGTTGCAGTGAGGTCTCCCTGGAGCCTTCTCTTCTCTAAGCTCAACATGCCCAACTCCATCAACCTGTCTTTGTAGGAGAGATGCTCCAGCCCTCTGATCGTGTTTGTGGGCTCTCCTCTGGACCCACTCTAACTGCTCTGCGTCATTCCTATACTGTGGGTCTGAGAATTGGATGCAGGACTTCAGATGGAGCCTCACAAGAACAGAGCAGAAGAAGGGTTGGGCAGCTGTCTCTGCTGCCCATCCCTCCTTTGATTCTGCCCAGAAGGCCTACTGTATCCATGCCTACAAGAGCACAGTGCTGGCTCATGTCCAGCTTTGAGTTCATTAGGACCTGCAAGTTCTTCTCTGCAGTGCTGTAGTCAATGAGTTCTCCCAGTTGGTACTCATATTTGGGATTGCCTTGTCAAACCTCATTAAATTCTAATGTTCCCACTAAATGTACTGCAGCTAATAAGTACAGTTACTCAGATTAGTTGTGTGAACAGTCTTTGATATACTTCCCTCCTTGTGTACATTGTGGACAGGGATGAACAAACTGCAAGCTAGAAGAAAGGAAGTGAATTGTGCACTGGTTAGTTTGGAAACTTCTCTCTTTTTTTTAGGTGAGAGCTCCTATGCATAATCCAGCCTTAGGTGTACACGAGGCAGACCTTTTTAAAACAGCACCTACCCTGATTAGTTTTATCTACCCAGCACAAAATCCAGACCTCCTGAAAAAACTTGCAGAAAAAAGAACTACTGTCTTGGCTATGGATCAAGTTCCACGGGTCACCATTGCTCAGGGATATGATGCACTTAGCTCCATGGCGAACATTGCTGGGTATGAAACGTTTTATTTTGTTGTTGTTGTTACTGTTGTTAATAGAAGACATAATTGCAGAATGATGTGTATTTTCAGGTAACTCTGCTGATGTTAACTTGGTGTCCAGTCACCCATTCCAGGACGGATATAAAAGCAGATGTGATGAAAGAAATAGCAAGGTTAAGCACTTTGCACTGAGCTGTGTATATCCAAAGAGTTAGATCATCTTTTTTCTGAATGTGTGCTTGCTTGCTTAAGTGAGCTTTCTGCAAAGTAGTAAATTTTCTTCATTGTGTGCATGCTGTAGGCAAATGTGTGTCCTTTTGATGGCTGTTGTGAATGGAACTGTAGTTAGCCTGAGGAAAATACTGAAATGTGTTCTTCCTTATTCAACAGTTACAAAGCTGTTGTATTGGCAGCAAATCACTTTGGTCGGTTTTTCACGGGTCAGATCACAGCTGCTGGTAAAGTTCCTCCAGCCAAGGTATGTGCAGATGCTGTACCAGTATGATAAGTATGTTTGTGAACACAGTTAACCACTGCTGAAAATTGTGAGAGTCTTTTTTCTTTCGTTGAGACTAACTGTAGAAACTTCAGAAAACCTGTGTTACTATTTCCATGTAGGTTTTTGCTGATTGATTATAGTGGGTTTTTTGTGGGGAAAGAATAGAATAATTCAAATTTTATTCATGTTTGCTTAGTTTTGAACTTCAGACTAGATATACGTGGTTTTTTTTTTTTTTTTTTGACAGATTGGAAAAGGCAAGTATGCAGGTAGGAGTAATCAGAGATGTTGAGATGTTTGGTGTGCTGAAGTCTTTGCTCAAATTACAGTTTCATTGGAATTGTAGGTAGACTGTGGGATGAAGATACATTAAATTAAAAAACTTAAAGAGGAAGAATGGGGGAAACCTGTATCTATTACATGAATTATTAGCCACAAATGAGTTGACTCCCAGATAGGTGAAGCTAGGAGTTAAATCTTTTAAACTTAACATTTACAGGGCAACTTTACTGAAGCAGTTCTTGGTTCTATGTCTTAAGGCAAATCCTTGAAATGACTGCATATAATGGAGTTTATCTGCTGTTATGAAAGTGGCACATTGTTGCTTCTTTTCTAACCAGTCCTACTTCTAGCTTTTGCTTTAATCTGGATAATGTTGTCATTTTAGGTCTTGATCATTGGAGGAGGAGTTGCTGGCCTGGCTTCTGCAGGAGCAGCTAAATCAATGGGTGCAGTGGTTCGTGGTTTTGATACCAGGTGGGTTTGTGAGAAAAGTAACAGTAATCTGAAATTATTCTAAGTTAAAGCATTTTGAAGCAGTATTAAGTGGAAGCAGTTGTTTTGCATTGAATGACAATTCTTCTCCTAACATTTTTTTATTCCTACATTGTTTATTAATCTTTTTATTCCTCCAAAGAGCAAAACTTTCAAAGATCTCATTAAATCATTCAGCGCTTTATGAATCAAAAGTTGTTGCTTTATGGAAACGATAAGGCTATCATGTAATGTAACATAAATTACAGTTGTACAGGATAACTCTTAAAAACAATTTTCCCTATGAAAAACAGACTTTTTGGTATTTTCCCCTTCACAGATTAAATACAGAATCATGAGCTATGGAATGTATGCCACCTATCTTTCAGAAAGCACAAGTGATGAATAATTGGCTCGGAGGCTGGTGTTGAGCCAGAGAGTTTGGGTTCTTTGATCATGGGGCAGTTTTCTTGGCCCATAGCCTGTTGTCTGTCTATGGAACCCACCTATCTCAAAGGGGGCAACGAATACCAGCGCAGGAACTAGCGGGGCGTATTGAAAGAGCTTTAAACTAGCTATGAAGGGGGAAGGGCCCTCAAAACAGGCCTCTCAAGAGATGAGCCTAGGGGAACGATGCTTGAGCTGGGTGAGGCAGATGACTCGTCTGAAATGTGTCTATACTGATGCACGCAGCATGAGCAACAAGCAGTAGGAGTTGGAAGCGATTGCGAGTCAGGCTAATTGTGACCTTGTTGCTATTTCCGAAACATGGTGGGACCATTCCCATGACTGGAGTGCTGTGATAGATGGCTACAAGCTCTTCAGAAGGGATAGAGGAAGAAAGGAGGGTGGTGGTGTGGCCCTTTATATTAAAGACTGTTTCGAGGTTGAAGAGGTTGGGGTTGGGAATGATAGAGTGGAGTGTCTATGGGTAAAGATCAGGGGGAAGGCCTGTAGGGGCGGCATCTTGGGGGTCTGTTATAGACCGCCTAATCAGGACGAAGAGTTGGATGAGGCATTCTATGAGCAGCTTGCAGAAGTCATGCGATCGCCAGCACTTCTTCTTATGGGAGACTTCAACTTCCCTGATTATATGTTGGAAAAATAATATAGCGCAGAGGAAGCAGTCCAGGAGGTTTCTAGACTGCGTGGAAGATTGCTTCCTTACATAACTGGTAGGAGAGCCTATCGGGATGGTGCCCTGCTGGACCTGGTCTTTGCTAACAGAGAATGACTGGTGGGAGAAGTGAAAGCTGGGGACCGTCTTGGGCAGAGTGACCACAGAATTGTAGAATTCTCCATTCTTGGAGAGAAAGAGTGGTCAAAAGAGTGACCAGCAAACCTACCTTCTTGAGCTTTCAGAAGGCGGACTTTGATCTGTTCAGGGCACTTGTAGCACAGGTCCCTTGGGAGTCGCTTCTCAAGGGTAAAGGGGCCCAGGAAGCCTGGATACTCCTCAAATCTTAAAGGCACAAGAACAAACTGCCCCTGAGTGCCCTAAGGTGAGCCGTAGGGGAAGACGACCGGTGTGGATGAGCCAGGAATTATTGTTGAGACTTAGGGAGAAAAAGAGTCTATGTCCTCTGGAAGAAGGGACAGGCTACTTGGGGAGATTACAGAGAAGTAGCTAAGGTATGCAGGGAGGAAGTTAGGAAGGCGAAAGCCCAACTTGAACTCAGGTTGGCCAATGCAGTAAGACATAAAAAAATCCTTTTATAAATATATCAACGGCAAAAGAAGAACCAAAGATAATTCTCATCCTATACTTGATGCAGCAAGGAATGTGGCCACTGAGGACAAGGAGAGGGCTGAGGTCCTCAATGCCTTCTTCATGTCTGCCTTTAATAGCCAGATCAGTTATCCTCTGGGCTTTTTATGCCCCGATCTGGAAGTCTGGGATGCTGCTCAGAATATGCCCCCAACAATTCAGGTGGAGACAGTCAGAGAGCTCCTCCTCCATCTGGACTGTCACAAGTCCATGGGACCGGTTGGGCTGCACCCTCGTGTGCTGAGGGAGCTGGCGGGGGTGATTGCTGAGCTGCTCTCAGCCATCTATCAGCGCTCCTGGTTAACTGGTGAGGTCCCAGAGGATTGGAGGCTTGCTGATGCGACTCCCATCTTCAAGAATGGCTGTAAGAAGGGTCCAGGGAACTATAGGCCTGTTAGCCTGACCACGGTACCAGGAGAAGTTATGGAGCAAATCATCTTGGATGAGATTGCACGTCATGTGCATGGTGTCCAGGGGATCAGACCCAGCCAGCATGGGTTTGTGAAAGGCAGGTCGTGCTTGACCAACCTTGTCTCCATCTATGACTGGGTGACCAGTCTGGTAGATGAGGGAAGGGCTGTTGATGTGGTCCACCTAGACTTCATCAAAACCTTTGACATGGTCTCTCACAGGCTTCTTCTGGGGAAACTGTCTGCCCGTGGTCTGAACAGGTATACACTCCTTTGGGTAAGGAACTGGCTAAAGGGCCATGCCCAACGGGTCATGGTGAATGGAGTTAAGTCCAGCTGGCAACCCGTTTCAAGTAGTGTCCCCCAGGGGTCGGTACTGGGGTCCATCTTGTTTAATATCTTTATTGATGACCTAGATGAGGGATTGAGTGCACCCTCAGCAAGTTTGCAGATGACACCAAGCTGGGAGGTGGTGTTGATCTGCCTGAGGGTAGGGAAGCCCTTCAGAGGGATTTAGACAAGCTAGATCGCTGGGCTGAGGTGAATGGGATAAAGTTCAACAAGGCCCAGTGCCGGGTCCTGCACTTTGGGCACAACAACCCCATGCAGCATTATAGGCTTGGGGACAAGTGGGTGGATGAGTGTGAAGAGGAAAGGGACCTGAGGTGTTCGTGGATGCTCAGCTGAACATAAGCTGACAGTGTGCCCAGGTAGCCAAGAGGGCCAATGTCATCCTGGCCTGCATTATAAATAGTGTGGCCAGCAGGAGCAGGGAGGTGATCATCCCCCTCTACTCAGCACTGGTGAGGCCGCACCTCAAGTATTGTGTTCAGTTTTGAGCACCTCACTACAAAAAAGACATTGAGGCCCTGGAACGTGTCCAGAGAAGGGCAACAAAAGTGGTGAGGGAACTGGAGCACAAATCTTATGAGGAGCGGCTGAAGGAGCTGGGATTGTTCAGTCTGGAGAAGAGGAGGCTCAGGGGAGACCTCATTGCACTCTACAACTTCCTGAAGGGAGGCTGTGATGAGGAGGGGTTTGGCCTCTTCACCCAGGCAGCAAACAGGATCCGAGGAAAGGGCCACATGCTGTATCGGAGTGGGTTTAGGTTAGACATAAAGAAGAACTTTTTCTCTCAGAGTGGTCAGGCACTGCAATGGCTGCCCAGGGAGGTGGTGGAGTCGCTGTCCCTGGCAGTGTTCAAGAGGCGTCTGGATGATGTGCTGAATGATATGGTTGAGTGCTTGTGGTGGCAATGGTGATGAGGAGACGGTTGGACTAGATCTTATTGGTCATTTCCAACCTTGTGATTCTGTGATTCTATCTTACACACCTAACTTTGGGCTATAAGCTAGTACAATTGAGGCAAGAGAAATGAGTGAACAGATGCAGTAAACAGTTAAGTTCCCAGCTCTGATTCTATTTTTGGATAACTCTGCTGGTAGTACAGAAAGCCTGCCTGTTTGACTGCCTTCATTCCTCAACCAAGAGTCGTCATTAGGGATCTAAATTTACTGATGCAAATTACCTAGAATAAGCTTTAGATTTCTTGTCTGAACTGTACTACTGCTTCTGTGCACTGAAACAGATCAGAAATGTCATGGTGGATTGAGCTACTTCTAAAAATGGATTTCCATTTTTGAGTTTTATATATATGCTTTTTTTTTTTCCCTCTCAATTTTTTCTTCTTAGGGCTGCAGCTCTGGAACAGTTTAAGTCTCTTGGTGCTGAGCCCTTGGAAGTAGACATAAAGGAATCTGGAGAGGGTCAGGGTGGTTATGCAAAAGAAATGTCTAAGGAGTTTATTGAAGCTGAAATGAAACTCTTTGCCAAACAGTGCCAAGATGTTGATATTATCATCACTACAGCACTTATTCCAGGTATGGAAGATTTACATATTCCCTATGTGAACGTACCTTTTCTCTGATGAATACCTGTGTTTAAAGAAACTATCTTTTTCTCACAAACTATCTATCAGTCTTTGGCTCAACAACATCATGTTTTCTCATTTGTAGGGAGTAGATAGTAATAATGTAAATAGATGAAATTCTCTTGTTTACTACATCTCACCTGCTTCTGTGCACTGAAACAAGTCCAGTTGAAGCAGCAGTGTCTTCTATGATTAAAATGCAGTGAGACAGTGCTTAGGTTTCAATGCTTTACATTATGTAATGTCAGTCTTTTAATAGCTTATGATGTGTTATTTCCTCCCCTCCCTCTCCACCCTCTGACTTGAATTGTAGGATTAGATGTTGTCTGTTTACTGAGGACTTACTTTATTTATATGCTGGGGAGCAAGATATTTATATAAACAAATCTTCTGACATTTCATCGTAGGTATTAATTAAAAATGTTGTTTCAAGTTTATAGAGATAGCACAGGAGAACCTGCTTCTGAGCTTTGTAAAGCTTTTATTTGTAAATAAAAGCTGTATTTTTTTTATTGTCATCCTGTCTTATCAGGTAAAAAAGCTCCTGTCTTGTTTAAGAAAGATATGATTGAATCTATGAAAGAAGGTTCAGTTGTTGTGGATTTAGCTGCAGAAGCTGGGGGAAACATTGAGACAACAAAGCCTGGAGAACTGTATGTTCATAAGGTGAGCATCATATGTGCATCATTCTCTGTTGTGTGAATTCACATTTGTCCTATTTGATGAAGTGTATGCTGAAAACGAGTGGCTGCTGTCTAGACTTAAGTAGTCCTTTATGCTTGCATTTGATTGTGAGTCATCTATTTCTTTAGTAACTTGAAGATTTTTAAAGAAACAAATGCAGTTGTGTAGTAGTAATTAGGCTGGTAAGTAAAGAAGAGTTAGTTTTCCAAGACCAATGGTTTGTCTCTGCTTATCTGAGAGTGTGGTCAATTATCTTTGTCTTCATCTACCTAGAGACAGCAGTAGCAATAGCTTTTTGCACTTGTTCATTACTTTCTATAACTAGAGGTTGTAACTGGTGCAGCTAAACAGATTCGGACTTTGTCAGTGTTTATATCAATGCAGTCTCTGGCTTAGCTTAACATAATTTAAACTTCAGGAAGTCTCACTAGCATGAATATATCTCTCTTAGAGTATCCGAACGACTTGTTACCCAAACAAAAGTAGCATTAAATGAAGTAATTTTGACCTAAACTGAATTAACTACTTTTTTTTGGTTTAGCTCCAATATTCTTTGCCTCTGAGTGCATGTTTTCTATTCATATGTTTTTTTCTGTTTTGTTGTTTAGTACATGCAAGAAATCTACTTACAGATACATGTGTTAAAGCTTAAAGTAGCACACTTCCAAATTTGTTATTTGTTAATATAAAGGCATAATACTGTTGCGCTGTATCTGTACAGGCCTGTATGGGTATAACATGAATAACACGTTGTATTTGGCTTTTGATTTTCTATGACTTTTGAAGTTGTTGCTTAAGGAGTGAACTTACAGTGTGTAGGATAGAAATAAAAAGATACTTGCATGAAGAATTTATAGGGGGCACTTTTAATCAGAAGTACAGCACAGTAGCACTGAGCTGTGGAAAAGAGCAGCAGTGCAGAACTACAAGCAATGTGCAGAGCATTGCATCAGGGGCTAGAGTTCTTGGAAGTACATATGGATCTTAGCTGTAGCTTGCACAAGCAGTATTTTAAGCACGAGGGATTTATGCTAGCTTCCATTCTCCATGTCCTCTAAAAGCTTAAGAGCCTGACAGCCAAATATACTCAAGTTTGCTCTTGAATAGTTGTGGATACACTGCACAATTACATAAATGCAAACTTAAGCATATTTCCTGTACAGTTTATAGAGATTAGATTTATAGAGATAGAAACAGTAGCTCTGAGAAAGCTCCTTTTGCTTCTTTGTTAGCTATAAACATGCCTCCAGTATGCCTTCAAGAAGGACTGAGATAATGCCAAACGTTGGGTAGGATTAATCTGTTATCAGGTTGATCTAAGAGGCAAAGAGTGGTAGGAGTATGGAGAAGATAAGCTCTTTTACCAGTATGTCCTCCTCTCTTTGAAGGCTTGTTGCTAATAGCATTTAATGTGTTGGATTTAATCTCATTGAATTGCCTAAGTAACTTTAGTTAAACTAATTATGTTAGATTTGCAAAAAATGCAGAAGAAATGGAACTATGGATATGTGAAATGAACTATGAACTAATGAACTATGGATATGGAAATGAAAATGTGGATATTTCCAGAAGGCTGTGTTGGAAGAGATACTGCTGCTTTAGAGACTGAACTAGTGTTTAGTATTTTACTTGAATCTCTTTCAGGGCGTTACACACATTGGCTACACAGACTTACCGAGCAGAATGGCTACTCAGGCCAGTACTCTGTATTCCAATAATATTATCAAACTTCTAAAGGCTATTAGTCCTGACAAAGAGAACTTCTACTTTGATCCAAAAGATCAGTTTGATTATGGTACTCTGGATCATGTAATTAGAGGCACTGTAGTAATGAAGGTAAGTCAGTAAACGTTCCCATTTTAGCTTGTGAATATGTATTTTTGTTTGTGTCCTGTTTCCTTAGAATGCATTCAGAGATAATGCATACTGATAGCCTTCAGAGGTGGTTTGCTGGACAGCATAGGTAGTCATGTTTGTATTCAGTTGAATATTCCTCTTGTATTTTTTTGTGAACGGAAACCTCTTTGCTTCTTTTCTTGTTAAAGCAGATAGCTAACTAATTTACTGTTGGAAAATAGGAAAACTGTTAAATTTGTTTTCATGTGGTTAAAAAAAAAAAAACATAATTATTTAAAACATTTTTGTAACATTACTGCAGAACCAGAAGACTTTTTTTTTTCTTAAATACGTGTATTTTCTTCATATAGCTTCAGAATTAAAAGAACAAAAACACATCAGGAGAACCTCAGTAGAGGTTGAACTAGGGGAGGAACTAGAATATTCAGGATACTTTCAGGTCAATTAGGAAATAATAAAAACTGCACATGGGCTAGTATGGGCTCTCCTTGTTGTATGCAGAGCACATTAAGCTCTGTTAGGTGGGTAAGAGGTATCCATTTCTGTTGAGCTTTTCTATATAAGATTACCAAGATTTTGCCTTGCATATAAATATCTGCTTTAGAAGAAGCTTATGTTGCTGTCAACTCTCAGACCATTGAGGGGATATGTAGAACTTTTAGATCTGACAGCTTCAATAATTGCTCTTCCAAGGACCTGAGAACAGGAAGAAATGTAAGACGTGTATGTGACCTTCCTGAGCTCTAGGCGGATTGTGATTACAGTCCTGATCTGTAGCAGAATTTGCTAGACTTCATTTTATTTTGGTTAAGAGTTTTCCATTTAAGGAGCTTTCTCTGTTTATTTTGGTTACTGCTTTCAAGACATAAGCTTTGTGTCCATCTGGCATCCAGCATGTTGAAAAGTATATGAACCAGCGTGGTTAATTTAGTCAGGATGTGCTATTCCTCCAGCGTTGTGAACTTCTAATGTAGAAAATGGAAAATATTTCCATGTCATGGCTCTGAGTTGTTAAGCCTTCGCAGAGTTACAGAATTAAGAACAGTAGACTCTTCTATCTATAGAGCATCTAGTATGTTAGAGTTAACTGTAAATATCTGTTACCAGGATGGCAAGGTGATTTTTCCAGCACCTCCACCAAATAACATTCCCCAAGGAGCCCCTGTGAAGCCGAAGACTGTCGCGGAGCTGGAAGCAGAAAAAGCAGCTACTATTACACCTTTTAGAAAAACTATGACTAGTGCGTCTGTATACACAACAGGTAGGCAATTTCTGGAGTTGGAGAATCACTGTAGAGTACATTGTAGAGTAGATTTGGCTAATATTTTTAAGTGACTCATCACCTTACTCATTGACTTTAATAATTGATTCAGAGGGCATTTTGGTTGGCTGGTGTATCTAGTGGAAAGTTAGTAATGTGTGATTATCTTTTTTGAGAGGAGAATAACATTCTAGAAACTTAACCAGAAGTATTAACACTTCAAACAACACTGACTTCATGCTGTGTGCGTGTGTGTTGCTTTCTTATTTAAATATCAGTGAAGCAGTTAAATTTCTGAAGGTATCTTGCTTGGGATTATATATATATATTTTTTTTTTCAGCAGAATAACCTTTAGTATCATTATTTTCTTTAGTCTATAATGTATTGTGTAAATCTTCAATATCAACAGTCTTCCTTTAAGTATTGGGCATAGGACACTGTCTTGACAGGCAAATATTAGCTGTTCCTGTCATTAAGTATCTTTATCTTGTGCTCATCAGAATTTCTACGTAAGGTAATTAATGAATTGATTATTATTAAATTTTACCTCTGTTCTTCATGTTTTGTGCCTAATGAGTAGTAATGCTCTCAGCATGATTATTACTATTTTTGTGTGAAACAGTGGATAAACAAGAGTGTTAAGGTAGAACCTTATCCCAGCATCCTCATCTGCATTCATAACACAAACATCCACGTTATGTTTATTTTCTCTTTCAGAAGAAAGCTGAAGAGTCTTGTCGAAGATAATCCAGCATATACTGAATGAAGTCTGTGCACAGAACTTCATTTTGCTTTTAGCTAAAGACTGGACTCCTGTTGTGCAGCGTTTACGCGTAGGAAACCATTTGAAAGTTATTGAAAAGTTTTACTGTGCTTCTCTTCTAGGTCTGGCTAGCATGTTAGGACTTGGTATTGTTTCTCCTAATAAAGCTTTCACTCAAATGGTGACAACATTTGGCCTAGCTGGAATAGTGGGATACCATACAGTATGGGGTGTGACTCCTGCTCTTCACTCTCCACTCATGTCAGTGACTAATGCCATCTCAGGTAAGTAGCAGTCATACAGCTACTTGTTCTCTATTTGAAATAGGAACAACTCCTTTGTAAACTTCAGACAGAAGTGTGTTGATTTGCCTTTTGAAATGCCAAAGAGTATAGTACTGCTTTGCATCTCTTTACTTATATGAATTGCAGGGATGACTGAAATATACAATTCCCAAAAATACTTATTTTTTTTTTCTTTCTCAAAAGAAAAACAAGTGTCATGTTCTAGTGCTTTTTTTTTGTTGTTGTTGTAACAAACTTTTAATTCTTAAGCCATCTTGGGGTGCTGCAATCTCCCCTTCCATGCAACATTTCTTTTCCTTCTTTATCTCCATAGTGTTGCCCTGAAAATAACTTGTCTGTCTTATTTTCTGCTTTTCTTCATTTCCTCTTCTCAAAATATGTACTGTAGAGCTGAATGAAAATTTCTAATGGGGATCTGTAGGATTGGTGACGTTATAAATATTTCAGATAAGGAGAGGGAGAGAAGCTGTCTGTGTCTTCGTGACAGACCCCAAATCTGATCTACTTTGACCTTTGAAAGCAGTTTCTTTATTGAACCCATACTCAGAAGCTGACTGTACACTTGTCTCACTGTACCTCAAAACTACGTTCACATGCTAATTATTTTTTTTAGAAATATGTTTGTATTTGTGAATTTAAGATCATTGTTAATTTAAGATCATTGTTTAATTTAAAGATGGCAGTCTTTGTTTAAATGCTAATATGTAGAATAAGGGTTAGAATTTCAGTTCATTGGCATATGACAGCTGAAGGGAAGCTTTCTATAGATATACAATTTTATAAATTTCAGTAAAGTTTTTTTTTTTGTCTTTTGAACAGGACTAACTGCAGTTGGTGGGCTGGTATTGATGGGAGGAACCTATCTCCCTGAAAATGCTCCACAAAGTCTAGCAGTTCTTTCAGCCTTTATCTCTTCAGTCAATATTGCAGGTATGAGTTATAGCCTTTTTTTTAAGGATAACTTGCAGCACTCCTGTAATTCTTCTGTTTCTTTTTACCTTTAAGTGGGTAAACTTGGGATGGAAATGTAAGCTAGACTGTATGCTATCGTCAGCATGGAGTAGGAAGACAGAGCAAGTCCTCCAAGCTTTCAGACTTCTTTTTTTATGAATTCCCTCCAAACATTAAAAAAGACAACAGCATCTAACCCTGATTGCACCTTTATTTCCAGTTTGCTTACTTTCGGAAATTAACAGCTTTGTGTGGTAATATGATTTAACCAAGTACTTCTCTTGTAGCTTGGCACATACTGAGAGTCAGATTCGATTTTTTTTTTTTTTTTTTTTTTTTTTACATTGTTTTCTTTTTTGGCTAGGTGGGTTTCTAGTTACACAGAGAATGCTGGATATGTTCAAACGTCCCACAGATCCTCCTGAGTACAATTACTTGTACCTGCTTCCTGGTGGTGTATTTGTAGGAGGCTATGCAGCTGCTCTCAGTGGTGGCTATAGCATTGAACAGGTAAGAAGATTACCTGAGGCTTAGCTCGCTGTTCCCAGTGTGATATCTTCTTCAGTACTTTGTAGAGATATAAATTGGAAATTAGTTATCAGATTTTTACCAGTTCCATATTTTCAGAAGGCCCATCTGAAGTTGATTAACTTTTAATTACTGATTTTTAAAGGCTTATTATTTTCTCAGGAGCTGCAAGTAACTTGTTATTCATTGGGTGACTACAGAAATCTACTCTGTGCTCTAGCATTGAGTACAGTTTTGAGCACTATACTGCAAGGACATAAAACTATTAAAGAGCATCCAATGGAGGAATATGAAGATGGTGAGGAGTCTGGAGGGCAAGGTGTGAGAGGAGGGGCTGAGGTCTCTTGCTTTGTTCAGCCCAGAGAAGAGGAAAATGAGTGGAGGTCTCATGTTGGCCTCCAGCTTCCTCATGAGGGAAGCAGAGGGGCACATAAACTTGTAAGACACAGAGAAAATTTTAATAAATAACGCATTTTAATTGTCAAAATCACATCTCTTCAACACATTTTCAGTCAAGACTTTCAGTTAGGCACAAGCCATCTGATGTTCTATAGAAAACTGCCATGCTTTATAGTAATAAGAAAGTTCCTGAGAATGTTATACACTTTGTGCCTCTACTTGATGCATGCATATCAATGTTCTTATTTTAAAGATGATGTATCTGGGCTCAGGCTTATGCTGTGTTGGTGCCCTGGCTGGTCTGTCCACCCAAGGAACAGCTCGTCTTGGAAATGCTTTGGGAATGATTGGTGTTGCAGGAGGTTTAGCAGCAACTCTAGGAGGCCTTAAACCCTCACCTGAATTGTTGGCTCAGATGTCAGGTGCAATGGCACTTGGTGGCACCATAGGTACGTATGTTATTCTAATGAATATATATACAGTACTTGCCATTTACATGAGCTCCAGATATAACATACTTTGTGTAGGTCAGGTGAATTGACTGATTGTGGTTGTTTCACTTTCATGGATAGCTGAGCTCCACCACAGGGCTCTCTTACGCCTCCTCAAAAGAACAGGAGAAGGAAATACACTGGAGGACTCAAGCACTGAGATAAGGACAGAGATCACTCACCCGTTATTGTCACAGGCAAAACAGATGCAGCACAGAGAGATTAATGTAATTTATTGCCTATTGCTAGCAGACCAGTGAGAACTAAAACTAAAACACTCCACTTCTCCTCCTGAGTGCTACAGGGAATGGGGGCTGCAATCAGCCCATAACACTTCATTTCTGCTGTTCCCCCATGGTCACTCTTTGCTCCTGCTGCAAGCTGTCTCCCTCCCACTGGATGTCACCCATCCGGAACAGAACCTCATGGGCTTCCCACAAACTGCAGCTCTCCAAGCGCTGCCCCACTATGGCTCCATATCTTAGGGCCTATCCATTAGGCCCTGCTCCAGCATGGCAATGCACAGTGGCAGCTCCCCCAGCCCACCTGCTCTGCTGCAAGCTGCAGCTCTGGCCTGGGGCTACTCCTTCGTGGGCTCTTCACAGGCTGTGGTCTCCTTCAGGCTACATCTGCTGCTGCACTGTGGCGGCAGTTGGAGATTTGCTCCGTGTGATGCCTGTGGGGCACGGGGCCATGCTGCTCCACTGGAGGCCTCTTTTGGCTAGAGGGATGTACCGTTCTGTGCCTGAAGTACTTCCTGCCCTCCTGCACTGACCTGGTATCTGCAGGGCTGCTTCTCTCAGCTACTCTCCCAGCTGCTGATGCATAGTAGTTTTTCCCTTTGCTACAGTTGTTCTCCAAGATCAAACCCAGTGTTGGTCATGGCTTGGCTCTGTCTAGTGTGGGGAGGAGACAGCTTTAGCAGGGGGATTGGAGGTACATGGCCTTGGAGGTCTCTTCCAACACCTGTGATTCTGTGGCTCTGATCTGACATGAGGCAGCTGTGAGCGTGTACCTGTAGAACACTGCTGGCTAAACATTGCTACATAAGTCCAATTCACTATCTTACATCTATTACTTGCTCATGTTATTTTGCAATTATTTGAATAGAAAATTACAAGTCCCAGGGCATTTATTAATGCAGAGATATGATAAAGAATGGGGAGACTTGCGGAAAGCAGAAGAGTGTCATTTGTGTTAGGGAATGTGAGCATGCAGTAAGTAGTGGGTGAACAGTCAGTTGCTGACTGAATGCTGCCAGATTACCTTTTTCAAACTGAGCTTTTTTCAGAAAATACTGAGTTTCAGAAAATACTGAGTTTCTCAATACTTAATGAAGCATCTAGAACATGTGATTTAATCATCTTCCAGCTTACACAGTGTACTTACTCTGCAGTGTAAATGCATACAGCTTTCAACTGTCACACTCAGCAGTAGTTTTTTTCACGATAACAAATGTGTATTTACTGTGTATTTATTGCACAGTGCAGTGATGTATCAACTTCTAACTTCACAGATTGTGTTCTTAAGAGTTCCCTTATGTTTTTAACTCTCAATAGGTTTGACAATTGCTAAACGCATCCAGATTTCAGATCTGCCTCAGCTGGTAGCTGCTTTTCATAGTTTGGTTGGTTTGGCTGCTGTGCTCACCTGTGTAGCAGAATACATGATTGAGTATCCTCACTTTGCTACGGATCCAGCTGCAAACCTTACTAAGATTGTGGCATACCTTGGAACGTACATTGGAGGAGTGACTTTCAGTGGCTCTCTTATTGCTTATGGAAAGCTGCAAGGTGAGACTCTCCATTCAGAGCTAAGTATTTGTTAAAGGTTTTTTTTTTTTTCCCCATCTGGATTTAGCTTTGACATAGATCAGTGTGTAACTGGAAAGAAAGCTTGTTTATTTATGTTGGATGTGCTGTTTTCTTTTTAATTCAATTGTTGCTTGTTTACAACTTTATTTATGAATGGTTTCCTTTCAGTGCTTGGGCATGTTACCTGTATTAATTTCCAGTTCTTACAAGCTTTCATCACTTCATCTTGTCTGGAAACAAAGTGTTACTTCAGAGTGTTAAAACAACTGTACCTGAAATAATTTGTTGTTCTCTTGAAGTTCTCTTTTCAATCCAGAATGGCCTGGATTGAAAAGGAGCCTCAAAGATCATTAAAAATGCTATATAATCACAACTTTGCCTTTCTGCATGGATAATTTCATTTTATGTTTCTTGATTTAGGATGCAATTGTAATATTTATGAAATTTTGTTCTTAGCATTGCAGTCTTCATTTAGGTAGTTAGTTTTGCAATGTAAGACTTCACTATTTATCTACCATGCCAATTCCATACTCCATGCCTTTTAATGTTTTAGTGTTTTAAATTAAACACACACTAACTTCTGATTCTTGTGCATGTGTGTGTTTGTTATATTTATTTTTTGGTTTTATAAAGACACAGCTTTTGAGAGATGGATAATAATTGTACCTAAAAGCTTCCAGCCAAGAGCTTCCTATTGCTAATCCTTTTGCTGCCTTGCAGTAGTTTCTTTGGGAAACATCTGTTTACTTTCTTCAGACCAGCCAATAAAGGAGGAGGCATGTCGTGGATGAAAAGCTGTCTTCTCTAATAATCTTTTTAGGTATTTGTTAATAGCATGGATTCTGCTGAATACTTACTAATTTATTCTGAATTCTTCCTCTTCTCCATCTCTGTCCCCTGTCTTCACATGCTCCCACTGGTGGTACGTATGTCCTTGGTGACTTCACTGCCTCTTTTTTTTTTTTTTTTTGCCTTCTATTTTCAAGCTGAATAAATCAACATCATCAATGATCAACATCAGTAAGCTTTTCTGTACAATTAAACTAGGTGTCATAGGTCTTACTCTGTGCTTCCAAGTCCTGAATGCTTCAGTTCTTTTTTTCTTGAGACACTTGGTAAGTAATTATGGAAAGCAGAAGTAACTTGCGTTATTTTTAGTCTTTGCTTTGGTATTTAAAAAAAAGAAAAAAAAAAAGGTCACAAAAACAGCAGCTAAAAAACAACTGAGAAACAAAACACAAACTGTGGTAAAAATAAGGGTACATTTGTCATTTTGAACTGAATCGCAGAAATACCCCAGCCTTTTTTCCTTTCAAGTCTGTCAGCATGGGAAGCTGTGGGAAGTCTATGTGGCTGAGGGTATTGGTGAATTTAAAGCAATTGAAAGCAGGATTATGTGTGGTCATTTGTTTGTAAGCACACAGCTCTGGAGAGACTGATTATACCTGTAGTAAGAAATTTTAGGTAGGAGCTTCCTGTGAAGCTCTGTAATGTATGGCATGCACAGGCTTGGGGCTAGAAAGAGATCAAAGCCACAGAATAAAGTATTTTTGAGAAGAAAATATATCTTAAGATTAATTTTTTTTTTTTTTTTTTCTGAAAAAATAAAGAAAGGATAGGAAACACAGCAAGAGTTTAAACAGGAGTATTTGAGAATCTACAATAAGCCTGAATGTGTTGTGATACTGAGTCAGCACAGGGTCTGAGTTTCAGCTTTTCTTTTCCCCAGTTTCTTTCCACTTCCTCTGCACCCTCCACTCCCTTATTTTATTTTTGTTGAGCTGTTCAGGCTTCTCTGAGGCAAGAGACAAGACTGCCACATGTATTTGTTGATCTCTGCGCATTAATCTGATTGCAGGTATCCTGAATTCTGCGCCTCTGCTCTTGCCTGGTCGACATGCACTGAATGCAGGTTTACTGGCTGCCAGCTTTGGTGGAATGATTCCATACATGATTGATCCTAGCTACACTACAGGGATTACTTGTCTCGGTTCTGTGTCAGCTCTCTCAGCCATAATGGTAAGCTGGGGAATTACAGAAAGTAGAACAGATAAAACAAGCAGTTTGTTGTTTAGCTTTGCAGGTTTCTGTGTAACGATTGTATTTTACCATCCTGAGTCACTGTTGTCTTACGTAGTGCCTGTGTGTTAACTTCCAGTAGTAAATAGTAGCATATGACTCATATGACAAACTGTTATTTTAAAATACTTTCAGAATGTTCATCTTTAAAAATCCGTGGAACTGAAGCATTGATTTTGCAAGCAAAGATATCTAAATAAACCCAGATAAGGACAGTGGAGCTCCAGCATAAGCTAGATGTCTTCTGTATTGAAAATACATGAATTCATTATTAAGTACCTTCATATTTATTTTTTTGAAAGCTGGAGGCAGGCTCTCCTTTCTGCATATTCTCTTCAGTCTTCGTTTGTTTTCTTTTCCAGGGTGTCACTTTAACAGCAGCTATTGGAGGTGCTGACATGCCTGTAGTTATTACAGTTCTGAACAGTTATTCTGGATGGGCCTTGTGTGCTGAGGGCTTCCTACTGAACAACAACTTGCTGACCATTGTTGGTGCACTCATTGGATCCTCTGGGGCCATCCTCTCTTACATCATGTGTGTGGTAAGCAGTGAGCAGAAACTGTGCTTTTTTCCAGGTAGTGAAAAACCTAATTCAGAATGTTTACTAGAAAGATAAGTAATTGGAAGAGAGGGGTGCTAAATACTTAGAAGTAATACCCCTTGGTCTGGAGAAAGTCCTAATTCAAATCCTAAAAAGGAAAGCCATTGCGTTAACTTGGGCATCTGCGATTTGAATCTAAACTCAAATAGGTATGATTACTTGTTTTCTTGTCTTTGTAGTTGTGTCACTTTACAGTGTTGTTAAAATTAAATTGAAGTTTATCTGCAGAAGGTATTTTGCATAGTGCCTTCTTAAAAAAAAAAAAAAAAAAAAATGTGGTTAGAGAGTGATTTAAAGTTTGTTTTCTGGAGTGTGGGACAGTGTACTTTCTTCAGAAAACAGTTACTTTGAAGTAGCACTGGGTGGCAGCAAGCTTACGCTCATTTGTTGTGAATACTAACATGTGTGTCAGAGCAAACTTGAACTCCCATTTTTGGTGTAATCATGATGTGTTATTATTAATAGACTTTTTTTTTCCTGAATAATTCACACACAGATCCTTTTTCTCTACTTTTTTATTTTTTTTCCCTTGTGTTTTTCAAGACAGAGCAAGGAAACTGCAGCAGCCACCAATCTTCTGATTCTTTTTTTTTGAATTTGTTTCATTTCTTTTGCATTCCTGTGTGATAATTGTTGCTGTTGTGCTGTCTTAAAGCTTTCCTATGGTCAGTCCTGGCCATCTTCTTTTACTACTGTCTCTTCCAGTAAAACAATACTGTTATCATGTTAAGGGTGAGGAATAGTTTCAGAAGAGCTTATAAAATATTATTTGTGCAACTTCATGGAGGAGAGATCAAGTAGACAGTCCCAGATATGAATTTTAAAGAAGCTTGCTTTCCTAAATGTTTTGTATCTACTTATCAAAAGGAAATAAAATTATGTGGCTCATGGAACATCTGTTTAAATTTAAATACCTGCATTCAGTCAACAGTTTAGATCATATCAATTGAAAGATATTGCTTACAGGGCAACACAGATTTGAAAAGTATGTTCTTTAAAGTAAATATCAGATTTTTATAAGTCCTGGTGAAAACAGGATCTACTGGAGACGTATTTTCCCCCAGGTGTGGTCGTTTTATAACAATATTTTTTCTCTTCCGTCTTTTATTGCTAGCAGAGAGTTTTGTCATATTTCCCTAGGAAACCCAGGGATTTAATTGAAAAAAAAAAAAAAAAAAAAAAAAATTCAGTGACAGAGGGCTTTTTCTCTGTGTATTTCTCAACCTTAGGGAAATTTAGTTTTTGAGATAACATTCTAGATGTCTTGTGCTGCTTCACCCAGGCTTAGACAACCAAAGTTGATTAGCTGGTAAAAATTAAAATCAGTTTGTATAACTTTGCACAATAAACAGAATAATTTGTTTATCTCCAGCATTTTTATTTTGTGTTTTGCTTCCTTTAAAGGAAGTCATAACTTTTAAAGGCATTGTTACAATCAAGGAATTCAGTAATACTGCCTTCCGTAAGCTGTATTCCAGAAGGAAAATATGTTTCAGAATACCAATAGTTCCAATAAAAGTTTCTGCTTTAGGCTATTGTAACCTGTGCTGATGAAGCAATGAAGTGAGACTCGCCTAGTGCAAGTGAGAAGGTTTTTGCAGAAACATCTTAATAGCTGAAAGCTTCTTCTTACAACTCTTGTGGTTGCTTTTTGTTTGTTTTTTTCAAGGAAAAACAAAACAAAACAAAAAACACAAGAAAAAAACAAACTGTAGTTCATTAATCCCAAACTTGTTCAGATAATCTCTTGTGACTGAGTTGGTAAAACTCACCAAATCTATTCCTATAATCCTTTAAAATCTTTGCACTTATATGTTACTGATCGATTTTTCTGGCCAATTCCCCCTTTGTACATATATTTAGGATGAGTTAAAAAAGACAAAGAATTCAGCTTTTGAATAAGAAAGCAAAGGCTTTGCTCCTCTTTTTGTGGATTCTGACCACTTTTTAAACGCTAGTGCAAACATGCCTTTTTTCACAACAGTTGTTTCAGTTAACCTTTCTCCCCATTTTTGTTGTGAATAGTTGGTGGAATAGTTGGTGTTTATGCTTAGGGATAGAAGAGGAACCATTAATTGGGGTTGAAACAGAGCAAGACAAGGGACAGACTGTTAATTTTACACATTGTGTGCTGCACCTCTATGCATTCCAGCTCTGCTCTTTATGTGGGTACAGTTTGATGTGGAAGAACTTGCAGTTTTCAGAGATCTCAAGGGCTTGGTTTTTCTTGGTGGGGAAGCTCCGAGCAGTATTATCTGCTTTGTATGCAGCACACAGGGCTTTTTTTGCTGTTAGTTCTGTTATCTGTGAATAACTGCAATGTTGAAGCCCATGCTTTGTTACTATATGTGTGTGATCTGTGGTGGTAAAGAATGTGAATAAGGCTACTGAAGACTTAAAACGCTGTTCCTGTGCCGAGTAGGTCTTTGCTACTTTGGTTAATTGTTGCTTAATGAGGTCTTGGCTCACTTTGAAGCCTTCTGTGGTTCAGAGCCAAGCAAGGGTGCATTGATTTCATGCCTGCTTTATGTGATTTCTCAGACTTCTAATAATATTTGAACTTTTTTTTTTTAATTGGAGCGGCACTGCTGTGGCCTTTTAGTTTAGATAAGAATTGAAAGTGCTTTTGTTCTTGTAAGTTTGGTGTGCAACATCTGAAAAGCGTATTCTTCTGCCTTAACAGTCTTACCAGTTAAAACTGCTGTACTACACTAGTCTGTTTTCCTGCTTAAAAGTTTAATATTGTGATACGCGTCAAAGGTGTTTTTAAAGGATATGAACTGCTACCAACTGCAGCCAGTACAAAATGCTAATTTCACAAAGCCTGTGTTTGGGCCCTGTTGTGCATCATTGTTGCAACAGCTGGAACAGTGATAATGTGTAAAAAATAAACAGAAGCTCTGCTAGCATCTTTCTTGTGCTTATTTGCTGGATGCTGCATTTCAAAGAATGGAATATTTCTCAGGCTATAGCAAAAATCTGTGGGGTTGCATGATTTTATCTGTCAGTGGAAGCATACTTTTGTGTGAGGTTTTTCCTCTTGCTTATATGTGTGTCTCCCTAGATCTGTTCTTAAATTTTGCTGTGGTTTATGAGCTAGTGCAGCAAGTGTACAACACACGTTTAATTAAAGAAGCAATTTATGCCTGTTCCATTCTTGCATCTAAACTATTGTTTACTGTAGTTACAAGTTTTGCCTACTTCCAGATATGTATTTGGGACCGCAATCACGAAGAGGCATGCCAGTGAAAGCATACAGCCAGTGTCTTTTCCTGGCTGTGTATCTTCAGAGATGAGTTTTCAGGATGTATTCTCTTAAAGCTCCTATTATAAGATCTCTTGTTCCCCCATTGGTGCTCTGTGAGTAAGTTTAATGGCCATTCAGCTCATTAAAGTTTGTTTTGAGTTAGCATTTGGTTAGTTTTGCGTGGCTACTTAGCTTTGTTCTGTTGTGATTTGCTTCTGTACTGCCTGTAAGAGTCATATGGTTTACATGGAATTCTGTGCTTGCATCTTGAATTGCTTAAGAACTTAAAAAAAAAAATCTCAAAAAAAAAAAAAAAAAAGTGGTGTGTGTATATCTGAGAGCTGCTCCAAAAGTAATGCCTTCTGTTTGGTTATGTTGGCCCACGACACTAGAGAAGCAGATACAGGTGGTACGGCAGTAGAAGCTGAACCTTACCACCAGTGTTCCATTTGCATTTTGTTGCTGTGTGACAGATGGCAGCAGAGGGGCAGTATGACAAAATGGTGTCTGACATGGAGGAGCACATAACACAAAGGTGTGTCACTGAATTCCTCTGTATGGAAAAAATGGCATCCATTGACATTCATTGATACCTGCTGAACGTTGACGAAAACCAAACAGTGGATGCAAGCACAGAGAGGTGGTGGGTGGTGCGTTTCAGTGGTGGTAACAGTGACGTAAAGAACCCATGCTCCAGGTCGTGCTGCACAGCTGTCACACTACTAAAGGAAGAGCATCTTGATCAAATCCTCCACATAATCAGTGGGTTACGACCAGGGAGCTGTGTATGGTGCTGCGTATTGGCTTCAGTGCATTGGAAATGGTGGTGGTATGTGTTGAAATGTCACTTAAATTGTGCCAAGTGGATCCCATGAATGCTCACACAGGAACAGAAAGAATACTGTATGCATGTTTGTCAGGACCTATTGAATCGATATGAGAAAGTGACAGTTTCCTGGATCCCATTGTTTCTGATGCAAGGTGGTGTCACTGCTCTGAGCTGGAGTCAAAGCAGCAGTCCACTATAGCAATATGTAAATTCTCCATAGAAGAAAAAGATGCAGCATTTAGCAGGTAAAGTGATGTGTACTGTCCTGAGGGATAGGAAAAAGGTGGTAATAGATTTTCTGTAACCTGGACAAACCATCAACTCTGACAAACTGAAGGCTCACTCTTCTAGAGTCAGACCAGAGAAGAAGGCAGCCTTTGCATGATGATGCTGTCAGGCTCAATATGCTCTGAAGATTGTGGAGCAAACTGACAGTCTTGGCTAGACTGTCCTACTACACCCACTGTGGAGTCCAGATTTGGTGCCTTATGACTTCCATCTGTTTGGGCTGGTGAAACATGGACTGACCGTGTGGGCAACACTTTCCTAGCAACAGTGCTATAATAACAGCTGTGAAACTGTGGGTCACCTCCCCTGATTCCGATTTTTATGAGCATGGCCTGCAGGCTCTTGTTCATCCCTGGTGAAAATGCATAGCTATCGCTGGTGACTGTTTTGAAAAATAGTATTTTGTAGCTGAGATTTTTCTCAATGAAATATTGCTATTGTGCTTTTTGTAATCTGTTTTATTTTCCATGCAGATATATGAGGCATTACTTTTGGAGGAACCTCTCTATATGTGTGTGTATAAAAATTCTGTCGTAAATATGTATCCTTTTATATCTATCAACTTCAAGAACAGAAAGAGTTTTGTTGTTTTGTTTTTTGTCATAGTGAAATGCTGATTATCTGTCATTATCTGTGTAGTATTACATGCTAAAAACGGATGTTTGGCTAATTTTGATTTAATTTGGATGCCAATTTTAAGGAGCTTATTGTAAGTTTTGATATGTCAGCAAGCAAAACCGGCACATAAAGGCTATTGTCAGGAAAGCTTTAGTAATTCTAGACATTTCCTTTGTGGATGTCTTCTCTGTTTTGTTTTTGGGTTTCATCTTTAGCTGATCAAAAACCTCTTGTATTTCAGGCTATGAATCGTTCCCTTGCAAATGTGATTCTGGGGGGCTATGGCACCACGTCGACAGCTGGTGGAAAGCCTATGGAAATAACTGGAACCCACACAGAAGTTAATGTGGACAATGCAATTGAAATGATAAAAGAAGCAAACAGCATTATTATTACTCCAGGTAGGACATTCTTGATTCATACCAGAAGCTGTATTGTTAAAACAAATACCTTAAAACAAAACCAAAACACCCTGTTGTCTTGAAAATAAATATCTATCACTTAAGTTACTGACAGAGTGTTTTTTATGCCTTACTTGCTCAACTCTGTATTGCAATTGTTGAAAACCTGAAAACAAACATCTAAATCTAAGTTGTATCCAATAAATACTGGAATTAAAGTAAAAAAAAAAAAAAAAAAAAGCCTGAGTTCTGTGTAACTCCTGCGTAGGTCATAGCTGCATATGATTCAGTGGTACTTTTCCTGTTAGGAGTTGTCAGGGATGTCAGGTGAGTAGTAAGTAGTTCAAGACATGCTTTCTTCAGCTGAGTGGCCACAGCTATGATGTTAAATTATATTTTAGCACTGGAATGATAAGAATGCTAGAAATAAAGCTTCCTTTTCTGTTTGAGCAAAGAATGTTTCTGTGAAGCTGAAAGAACTTACTGCGTAATGTGGCTGGCCTAGCTGTTGTACTGTTAATGGTCAGTACCCCAAAAAGAAGAGAGAAATTGTAGTGCTCAGACTGCAAATTTCCTTGAGAATGTATTTTAAATACACACACACACTCACATATATATAGGTATGTATGTGTGTGTGTGTGTATATTTTTTTTTCATATGCATTATATGTAAAATTTTAATTATGATAGCCATTTTTGTGTGGAAAGTATACTTACTATAATTTTCTGTCTACACTGAAATGACAAATTAGCGTAAAACTTTGGAATTCTTTCAGGCTATGGATTGTGTGCAGCAAAAGCTCAGTACCCCATAGCTGATCTAGTGAAGATGTTGAGAGAACAAGGGAAAAATGTTAGGTAAGTACTTTTCTATATGAAAACTATTAAGGTTTTTCATTCCTTCAAAATAACCTGCAAGCGTATGCATTGTTCTTTTTTCTTTTCTTTCATCAGTTATTCTTAAGCTAGTCTAAGAGAACTTCCTGAAGGAATTCAATCTCCTCTGACTGTTATGCTGTTGGGGATTAGCTGAAGAGCTGTAGTGGGGATGGTAAGGGATCCTTGGCAGGAAATACAGACCTTTTGCAATATGGAGAAGATGTTTGCTTCAGCTAGTCTACTAGCTAGTTCAGCTAGTAGAAAAGTGTATCAGGTAGCAAGCTACCTTTGCACCAAGAATGTAGGACTTTATTTCCTGGGATAACTTATTTGCAATTCTTACTACTAAAGAGCAGCAATAGCAAACTACATGGATGTAAAAAAAAAAAATCAATTTGTACTGGAATGTTTATGTAGACTCCTTTCTGAGGTTAAAAAAAAAAATCCAGTCTAACTTGCCTCTGTTTTCTTGTCTTCCACTGGCAGTTGTCTGTGCTCTGAAATAGCTAATGATTCAGTCATTACTGATGAGGGCTGTCATGCAGATGCTCAAGAGTGGCACCTGTATTTGGAGTAGGATGTGTTGCAAACAGTCCCCCTGTTAAAAGTAGATAGCTACCCTGTTATGTTCTTCCAGAATCCTCAAGGATCAATCCAGGTTATCTTACTTTTGCGGCAGAACTTCCAAAGGATGTACTGCTTGATTTCCCTTGACTTTTTCCAAGCATTAGGGCTGTGGTGTCTAATTTCACACACATCTGAGATTTCTACAGTCTAATTGGTTTAGAAGGCAGCCAGTGGAGATAGAAATGTCTGTAAACATCTATCACTATTTTAATGTAATGTAATTTTTCACAGAATCTCTGTGTTAAAGCGATGGCCTCAAAAGCATTCTCTTCTCCAGGCTGAGGAATCCCATCTTGCTCAGCGTTTTTGTCATCACAGATATCTCAGATCCATAAGCATCTCAGACTTACTTTTACTGGGTTTTTGTTATTGCAAATCAGACTAATTAGTCTTTGACTATAGCATGGAAGGATTTTTGAAGTGGCTGTGGCCATTGCCATGGATTTATTTATTCTGCTGATGTGTGGCTTCCAAAAAGCAGAGAGCATTTTTAGGTAATGGTATTGGCCACAAGTTCTTTGCTTCTTCAAATTCTCATGCATCTTAGAGTATTGAAAATATGGGAAAGCTAGTGTTATGCCTGCCTTGCAATGTGTCTGGTAAAATATTCTCTAATTATAGTAATTCAATATTTTTAAATTAGTTAAAGCTCAGCTTTCACTTGAAACAATATATTTTGGTGCATGCTGGTTAGAGAAAAACTCATTCTCTGATTTGCATGTGTTAATTTCAATTAACTGGTGACTCCTTTGGAATCAGTACTTGAGTAAATATTGTTTTTTTTTGCGTTTTTTTTCTTTCACTGTTTTTTCCAAGCTCATTGAAAACATTTGTATAGGTTGTCACAGTATTTTACAGCACTTCTTGTGGAGAATAAGAACAAAGCTGTCATAGAGTTTAGCAACAACTCTGTAGGTGTTTATTCAGATTGTTGCAATTCTGCATGTAGCATAGCTTTAAAGAAGTACTTGCACATCTATTCATGAAAAGTGAGGGTTCATGCTGATCTGTCTGCTTCTTACAGGAGTTACTTTAATTCCTTATGTTTCTAGGTTTAGCAAAAACTGTGTGTCCAAACTGCATTAAATTTTTTAAAGACCTGTTAACGGTGCGCAAACAGAACCTAGAAAAACCTTTTTGGCTAGCACAGTGGTGGTGTTGTATGCTTTTGGTTTTCCTTTCTGAGCTTCTGTGTGGGCTAGCTTTTCTTTTTTTTTTTTTTTAATTAATCTTGGTGATACAGAAAATTGTTGATTTTTTTTTTTTTTTTTTTTTTTGCCTTCTTATGTTGGCCTTGCAAGGGAGAAGCAAGAATGAATCCTTGAATTAACCAGCTTATACTTGAAATGAGTCAGTTTCAGGAAGGGATCATTGTAGTGGTTACCTAGTATTTTAATGAAATAAATCTGTATTTATAGTTTGTGGTAATTTAGGCCTTTCATCACTTTGTGGAGCTCCCACGGTGTTCATTGAGTGCAGCTGCTGTCCCTCTGGTTGCAATAGGGTTGAAGTGCCTCGGGACCCCAGTACACTCACCATCCAGATGTAGTGACACTCACATATCCACTGTGGAAAGGTGCCAGCGTGGACATACGATTGTCATCAATTTGCAGTGCCCGTACTGTGCCAAGAAAAACTGCATCTGTCATATGGTCTTTTTTTGCATCATGGCTCACAATTGGTCCAGACGCACTGTTGTTTTCATTTACTATGCATATGGCCACAACATACTCGGTGAAGAGTGCAGATTATATAATATGATGCAAACACTTTTATGACTGGGGTTTAAATTTAGAAATACAGGAGAGTTTGGAAACCTCAGATGGTTCTAGTCATTACATTGCATAGCTAATATCATCGCTTACTTGAGATGATCTTGCAGTAGATCACATCTTAAATGCATTAGTACATAGGATCACATTGAAAATCGGTGAGCCTTCAGTATAGGTTTTCCTTGCTGTGGATGGGCAAAACAACAAAACTTTTCATAGGCTAAGTTCGTTGAACTTAGAGAGAAAATGCTTGTTCTATAACTAGTTCTGTTTCCACTAAATTGCATCTGAGTAAATTGTGGAAAGCTCCCACCATAGCATGTTTCTTTGACTACGTGTTATGTGTATAGGTTCCCACTTGTGAAATTCTGTTTGCTTTTTTTTAATATAACATTCTTAATAATTTGTTATTAGTATATAAATAAATTATATTCTATAAAAAAATTCCTATGCAGACTATTTAATTTTTTAAAGTTTCTTAATTTTTTTCATTAAAATATGCTTAAAAATTGTACACATTCTGAAAAGCTTAGCTTTTTCCTCACCATTGCATCCTTAAGAATTTTTCTATAAATGTATTTTAACTTCCTGAATATAGAGCTTCTGAAAAGAATCAAATTTCAGAGTGAAAGAATTCTTAAAATTGTTTTGTGTGGTCTTTCTAAGACTAATTCATAATTAAGGTATCTTTTTTTTTTTTTTTTTTAAACTTTAATAGTTGTTGGGAAATGCGGATGACTTCTTTATCACCCTTTAGGGCTAGCTGTTAAAATACTGTTTTTTCTTTTTTTTTTTTTTAACCTTTTTATAAGTAGATGTTTTGCAGAGCTTCAGTTTCTGTTTTGTGATGGTGGAGAATCTGATTTTTTTAAACACATGGAAATACTTATGGGTTTCTTACTTATTTAAAAATGTGTCAGGATGGATTTAGCGTTGAATCTGCATTTTTGAATTTTTATTGTAACGTCTGTTGCTGATCTCTAGTCAGATATATATTTTTCCTCAATGGTGCTGTATGTTTCTGAGTAATAAAATGTTGATGGCTACGACTTGCACATTTCTATTTATAACATTCAACTGATAAACAAAAATCATTTAATTTCAAGTTGCCGTTCTTTCGTTCCTTTGCAAGAAAAACTGGTGGAATTGTAAAGACTGAGCAGTGAAGATGCTGTCTTAAACAGACTTTACATATTGCATAACTCTGGTATATGTGAAATAGAAACTGCTTCCATGGTGCTGAATGGCAATTTAAGAACAGTGTGTGCTGACTCAAATTTCTTGGAAGCAGAAATAGTCTTATTAGGAAGACCCTGGGTAGGTTATGTGTCAGTTCTCAGTCTGTATCTTAGACATATTAACCAGGCAGGTTCTGAATTATTAATACTGCTGATGGAGGGACAAACAAAGTCTGTCTAGTACATCTGTTATCACAAATAATGTATCTGTGTAGCTAGAGAGAACCATCAAACCTTGCTGTATGATCTGCTTCTGCAAGGATGTAGCTGTAGCTGCATGCTTCTGTAGGTATGTTTTAGGTATGCCAATGGATCAGCTCAGCTTGAAGTCACTTTCCTAAGTCAGTTTGTGAGGCTTTTTGGAGATGTGTTCATTATTTCCTACTGTTGGGTTCTTGGCGGGTCTGTTTCACTAACGGAGGTCTGTGCCATGTATTTGGATCTTGCCCCTGCTGTGTTAAACAACTTTCAGCATTAGTGGCTGAAAATACAAAGCTAGTACTAGCCTTCACTTAAGTATGCTAAATACAGCTTCTGTTTAGCAAACCTGACTCCATCAGAGTCTCTGAGTTTGTCCATTCTCAAGTACTGTTTGTGGGGATATCCTGTAGCCGAGGTATATAAGCTTTACTTGAGCTAGTAGTGTACTTTGATGCTAGTAATCTCCATAGTCATCTATGATGTGGGATGGGAGAATCATATCTTGGTACTTAAAACCCGTGCTGCACTGAAGGTGGTAATATGTCAAGATTCAAACTGTGGAATATCTGAATGGTGATGACAGGAATCCTGACTTCACGTAGCTGAAACGCTTCTGCGTTGGTTTAGGTACATTTGCCCTTTCAGTATTAGTTACAATAATATTATCTGGTCACTTTCACTGTAGAAAATTGTGTTTTCATCTTGAGGTTTTTCAGTAATTTGAATGTAATAGTTTTGATTTGAAATGCTTTCTGTGCTAGGAAGGGCTTGTATCAGGAATGGTGTGGTGAGCAGGACTGGGGAAGTCATCCTGGTCCTGTACTTGGCATTGGTGAGGCCTCACCTCGAGTACTGTATCCAGTTTGGGGCACCTCAGTACAGAAAGGACAGGGAGGTGCTGGAGCAGGTCCAAAGAAGGGCAACAAGGCTTGTGAAGGGCTTGGAGAAAGAACATGCCCTACGAGGAGAGACTGAAGGAACTGGGGCTGTTCAGTCTGGGGGAAAGGAGTCTGAGGGGAGACCTGTTGCTCTCTTTCAATATCTGAAAGGAGCTTACAGCGAGAGTGGGGTTGGTCTCTTCTCACTGGTGACAGGATGAGGGGAAATGGCTTCAAGTTGAGCCAGGGTAAGTTTAGGTTGGATATCAGGAAACACTTCTTTACAGAAAGGGTTGTTAAGCACTGGTATAGGCTCCCCAAGGAGGTGGTTGAATCACCATCCCTGGATGTGTTTAAAAGCCATTTGGATGTGGTGCTCAGGACATAATTTAGCAGAGGGTTGTTAGGGTAGTATGGTGATATTGTGGTTGGACTTGATGTTCTTGAAGGTCTTTTCCCAACTGAGTGATTCTGATTCTGTGATTCTAAATGTGCCATGCATGTGAGAAGTTTTAGATCTTTAGTCTAAGTAAAAGGAAATATAAGAAAAGCTTCAAAGTATATATTTGTGTTCAATGTGATGTGTTGTTTTTATGAAGCTGAAGACTCTGAAAGAGGCTGAAAAAAGGCTATATATCCTTATTTGGTACCCATACTGCTAGGTGTGAAATCGATCACTGGCATACATGTGTGTGCTAACTTCAGTTTATCTGACAGCGGGAGTGGTAAGTAAACCCCTCAGTCAAGGCTGAGACTGAAAATTCATGGTGGATCTGTGCTTCGGTGAGCTACCAGAACACTGTTTGAAGTCAGACACAGCAGGATTTTGCATCTTTGTTCTGGGTAAAGTAAATGTAGACTGGAAACTTAATGTCAGATAAACAGAAGTCAAGAATGTTAAAAAAAAAAATAAAATAAAATAAAAAATAGCTAAGGGAATTATTGTGTCATTGATAATAAAAACAGACCAAAGAAATTCAGTGATTTTTCACCATGCAATGTACCTCTTTATAAAGTCATTAATGTTTTAAATTTTTAAATACAATAAGGTTCATATTTTCAATGTCGAAAAGAACATATGTGACAATGTTTTTGCCATAGAGCATGTAGCTTTGAAGAACTGCTGATCTGTGAGTCAGAAGCAAGATATGCAGCTTTTGTTAGACGTTCTGCAACACATTAGGGGTTTTAGCTCTCTTTTCCATCCTTCCCTAAATTCTACTTATGATGGGACTGGCTAATTTTTTTCCTCTGTGTCTGTATATCTTGTCTTTTGATGTTATAAAACCGTAAGATAAGGATATATTTCTAATGAATCTTTTTGACACGCTTGCATGTCCAGTTTCAAGAGGTACTGGCAGAGTACTGTCTCTATTTGGTTAGCAGGCCTTCAGAGCAGGCTTGTGGGAATAATTTCAATATTTGTCCGGAAAGCATTTGTATGAGTGGCTTTCTCAAACTTTGTGAATACACAGTGTGTGGTTTTACGCAGGGTCTGTCAGAAGTCTTTTAACTGCTGATCGTTCATGCCATAACTTCCTGAACGAAGATCATTTGTCCCTTGCTGTTTTTTTTTCTCTGCCTCTTGCCAGGAATGGTAAAGTCAAAGGTGAAATTCATTCTCTTGGCAGCTTAAATTTTGGCTTTCTAGCCTTTGAAATAAGATTGTATATGTATATAGTACTTAATAGAAACCTCACGGATATTTTGTTTAGTGTATTGCCAAAGCAGTTTTCTTCACAAAGAAGCTCAAATCATTTTATTAGAAACAAAAGAGAATTTTGTTGGAAAATTGCTTTTCACTGCCAAAGAAGTGATAGCTTTTTTTTTTTTTTTTTTTTTTTTTTTTTTTTTTTAGAGTATACTTCAAAATAAGAGTTCTACTGTATTGCAAGTGATTGAATTATTTTTAGTGTAGGACTGATTGCAGTAACTACATGTGGCTTATATTACTGAGTGATTGGTGCAAAGCTTTAATTCTGTCTTATCCAGTGTATGTGCTCTCCTTTTTCTGATTCTAGGTATTATCCTTTGCATCAGGAATCATGATGTTTATCAGCTGAATTGCAGTCTATTCTTTTTCTTTAAATAAAGTGCTCATTTTAAGCTAGCTGCTATCCTTCTCTTTGACTGCTTAAAATTGAGTGTATTTAGTGTTATGTGGATTAATCATATGTCCTTAATTTTGTTTCTGGATTTCTAATTGTCTCATCTTTACACTGTGTTAATGTGATGGAGCATTCAGTTGTCCTTTTAAGGATATATTTGTACTGTGACTTGTGGACCCCCAGTCATGTATTATCCACCTCAGTCACAGTGAAGCTGAAAACAAAAATGAGTGGCAGTCCTTCAGACATGGGAAGCTGATTTATCAGTCTCATATTTTTCTGAAGATATCTGTCTATATTATCACATTCCTGACTCTCTTAGATTTCTGCTCAGAAATATATCTTCAGAAATCCAAGGGTTTACTGTTTCCAATGCTTTTATTTCAGGAGGGCTTACAGTCTTTTAGCCTTTTCATGAAGGGTGTTTATATTGTGGCCTGTTCACTTTGCAGTATGTTCACTTTTCAGTGATGTGAGGGACCTGGGGAGCATATTAATGCGAGGGTTGGATTTGCCCCAAATAAACTTATTCATTAAGAATAAAAGATGTCAGTTGCAAGATAAATGTGTTACTACTTGATAGGTGAATGCGAGTGCTTGCTGTGTGCAGCGCGGCTCAGGATGGTGGCTGTAGCCAGAAAAAAAGTGGTAAAGTAGACCTGTTATTTTAGAAATAGTTGAAGAAAACCCACCAAGTTTGTTTTTTTTTTTTTATAAGCTACTGCTGGGTGGAAAACTTAAATTGTTGTTCCATCCTGCAGCAATGTTTCTTGATATTTGTGGCCACTGGATCCTTCTGTGTTGTTTTTAGAAATGTGTGTGCTGTTGCTATTGTGGCCGGCTCTCCAAAGAGAGCTGTTCTTGCAGCTGTGGTAGATTTCTAAGAGAGTCTTATGACGAAAAGATTAAAAATGTTCTCCTAGTCTCTTCAGTTTTACTGGAAATTCAGTGTAATTTTTTTCTTTGCCTAGCTGTTGTGTCAGTCATGCTTCTAAGTTTCCTGAAAAGGAGCAACTGCTGTCTAGGTAAAGAGTCAGATCAGATGACCTTGTTGCTTTTCCCACCCACTCAGTTCCCTGCTCCACAGGAAGATGAAATGCTTTTAACCATTTCCTTCTATTGATTCACGTATGCTTACACTTTAAGGATTCATTGGCCTTTGAGGTCACAGGTGATAATTTCAGTATATAAAACTGAGTGGCCAATCTTTGTTAATGGATCTGGGCTTACTTTCCTTTTAGATTTGGCATTCACCCTGTGGCAGGTCGTATGCCTGGACAGCTTAATGTACTCCTAGCAGAAGCTGGTGTTCCCTATGATATTGTTCTGGAAATGGATGAGATCAATGAAGACTTCCCAGGTTAGTATGCAAGCTATAAGTTTCTAGTAGATTGCAAATTTTTATTTGATTTTGTTTTTACATTGTACAAGCTTTTTAAAATCAAAATCTCAGTGAAGCCATACAGTTTCTCAGGACGTACATCAGCCTCAGTGTTCAACTTTCAGGTAATTTTATTCACCTTTTTTTTCTGGCTGCAGACACTGACTTGGTCCTTGTAATTGGTGCAAATGATACAGTTAATTCAGCAGCTCAGGAAGATCCAAACTCCATAATAGCTGGAATGCCAGTTCTTGAAGTCTGGAAGTCCAAACAGGTGAGATTTAACCATGTTATGTCAGCACCTTCCTACCTATAGATTCATTAAAAAAAAAAAATTGTTTATATGAGAAGCTAACGAGATTTTATTACTGTTCTGATTTCTGTATTTTTTTCTGCAATTTTTGTTGGTGTTGTCCAACGAATGTCAGTACTCTGCAATTATGATGCAGTGTTCATGATTTTATGATCAGTGAATGCTTTAGTGAGATTCTGTGACGTCAGTCAGAAAGACCAATGAGTGTACTTCTGCCCACAGGATGTGGTTGGAATGAATGATATTCTTCTCACATATGCAGCCGTGAGGTGTTTCTGTAAAGTTTACAGGAAATTTGATGGCAACTTCAATACTGATACAAATACGAATAAGAATGGCTGGGTTGAGTAGACAACTTAGTCTGTTAAGATTGATCTAACAGTTACTTCACCAATTTTGCCCAGCCTCATCTGACCTCACATATTCTTGAAATACAAAGTACTCATTGTCAGAGACATAGATTAGTCTATGTTTTGTCCATAGCTATGTGTTGCAATTTGAGACCTAAACTGTAAATGTTAAGTTGATACAGGTTCATTGTTTTTCCTGAAAGTGCAGTGATTTACTGATTTGCTATTTCACAGCTAAAACTTTTTTAGAATCTTTTTTTATAAAGTATATGTGAATTAATCTGGAGTCGTGCTGCGGAAAAGTAGCAGAGATCATCGTATCAAGTATATTGGTTTTGTGTTTCCTGCATTTGAGGGGAGTGTGATGGATGTTTTTTGCTACGTCAAACGTGATCTCCTTATATGCAGGTCATTGTTATGAAGAGATCTTTGGGAGTTGGATATGCAGCTGTGGACAATCCAATCTTCTACAAACCTAATACTGCCATGCTGTTGGGAGATGCTAAGAAGACTTGTGATGCCTTGCAAGCCAAAGTCAGGGAATCGTATCAAAGCTAAATACCAGTTTCTGTTCAAGTCACAATAATGACTACGTTTTTGTCACAGAAGTCATGGAAAACAAGATTTGGAAGTGTCTCTTACTGTCATAATGCAGCCAATATTTGCAGAAGACAGCATTGACTCCTAGGAGATGTAGTTGAGTGAGAGATGCAGGTCCTTATGAAAGGAGGGTATATCAGCCCATCAAACTAAATCTCCTATGAGACAATGCATTTGAATGAAAATATGCTTTCTAAGGTTAACATTGAGCTGTTGGAAGCAGAAGGTAATTACTTTTTATTATCCTTAAGTGGTTATTGGCTTCTTTCTGCTATCTATACTTCTGTCATGGAAATTCACTGAAAATTAATGTGCCAAGATTCATTCTGTCTTATCATTAAAGCTGTCTTTTGGCCAGTATGAACAAAAGTAGCTATTTATTTCATCAAAACATAAAGTAAAATTACAGCCAGATGTGAACAGATGCAAATAAATGCTTACATAATTTGAGATTCCAATCTTAATATTGTGTTAAATCGCTATAAAGAGATGAACTGTTCCTTTTGTGGATTGTATGGATGCTGTGAATCAGGAGCATAGTTACTCTTCTTTAAGAATAAAACTGGGATTTCAGGGACCTACTGAGTGATCTTCAATCCTGACAAGGAAGTATATACACCTGCACTGCTTAACTATTTGCAGCAGCTCTTAGATTCTCCATCTTTTCCAGTTGTTGCCTTTTTAAATCTTAGGAGAATACACGGTCCTGTTCTGTACAGCCAAAACAGATTGCATATCCAGACTGTTAACAGAATCTGGACTGCACTGTTTCAGTTTTTATTCACTTAGATATTTAAATGTATTTACTATTTTAAAATTTAGTAATGCTTCCTTAATCAATATTTTTGTGATGCTGAAGAAGGCACTTTTAAACATATTTAAGATGCTGGAGTTTATTAGATTTTTTTTTTTTTTAATAAGCTATTGTTTGGACAGCACAGAAACGTACCAAACTTAAAATCCAGTGTTTTGATTATTTGACTTCTCCTTAATCCAATTTAAAGCACTGTTTAAATTCCCACAATAAATTCAGCAAAGAATTAAATTATGACATAGATTGCTGTTTTATTTTTATTATGCTAAGTGTACTTGAGTGGAACTCAAATATTTGCTTAATGAAATGCATTTATCATGTTTGCATAATGATGTAGCAACTGTCCATGGCGACAAAGGCTAAATAGAAATAGTTTTACTTGTGTAGAAAGCATTATTATTTGGGGATAATAACTTACGATCAAGTAAGTCTTGAAATTAGTCCATCTGTACTGACAGAACAAACATCTTTGTATTATGCCATGTATTGAGACCTCATATAAAATATAGTATTTCCACGTAGCTACCTCTATTTTTATGTGAAGATCACTTAAAACACAGACTTTAAACAGGTAATGTAGGAAGAAATGTAACAGTATGTAAAAGCTACCCTTTTGCAAATCTTTTTTGTATAATTTGAAAATAAAAATTATCACATAGGCATTAACATGTTGTACACTGCAGGAAAGTACTTGTAATTAAATTATAACTTAAAACATTGCAGCAGCTTTGTTTGAATGTAGAGTGTGATATCTTAATATTGTTATATTCAGCTTTCCTTTAAGGTATGCAAAAAAAAAAAAAAATAGAAATGAGAGAAGGGGGGAATGATAAGAAACGATCCTCTGTGTCTTTCACAGTTAAGGAAAAAAGAATTTGAAGAGTTTTAGCATCTTAAAGCATTGGGGTTTTTTTGTCTTGCTAAACTTCAGGTATCTAACTGTAGTATGCAACATGTCTTTGCTTATAACTATTTAATACAAGATTCAGCTTTTGTATTAAAACAAAAAAGTGGGGAGATGGAGAAAATTCTCTTTTCCTTTTTATTTGAAGGCAAAAATGTACAATTGGATTAGAGGTACAAGTCTGATCATTAAAACTGTGCTTTAACATGGAAAGTCAGGTAGTTGTTGAAGTACTAATAAAAAATCAGTTATTTTTCTGTTGATCACTGTGTCATTTCTGTCCCATTGTGTTCCCTGAAGTAGGTAGTCTGAAGATCAAAAATGTAGTGTAATGTGTGTATATATATACGTCTATAGAGATGCATATGTATATTTCCCTTTAAATCTGGATGATTCTTAAAATATTTATATGAAGTATGGATGATATCACTTGACCTTATAAACTTGTCTTTAACCTATTCTAGTAAATGTAGAAGTTTAGACAACCTACAGCAGTTGATATCAGTTGTTAGTTTAACAAGGCGATCAAGGTGGTTGTGCTGGTTTCAGTATCTAGCTTTGAAATTAATTATAAATGAGTAATGTTAATAGAAATATGGAGTGGCTTGGGTCCTTCAGTTCTAGTTGCCGTAGGCAGGGCTGCCACTCCTGAGACCAGGGCCCCATCCAACCTGGCCTTGAATGCCTCCATGTATGGGGCATCCACAGATTCTCTGGGCAGCATGTTGTTAGGACTGCATCACCCTTTTAGTGAAAAACTTCCCTGACGTCTTTATTTCTCCCATTTTCATTTTAAACCATTCTCCCTTGTCCTATTGCTATCTACCCATGTAAAAAAAGTTCATTTTCCTCCTGCTTATAAACTCTCTTTAAGTATTGGGAGACCTGAATGAGGCGCTTCAGCCATCTGAATGTCTCCGTGTCCTTCCTCTGGACCCTCCCCAACAGGTCCACATCTTTCACAGTACTCCAGGTAGGTCATCATGAGTGCAGAGCAGAGAGAAGGAATCGCCTCCCTCTTCCCACTGGCTGCCCTGTCTTTTGAGCAGCCTGCGGTACTTCACACACTGCTGCCTCACATCCAGCTTTTCACTGACCAGGGATGACTTCTCCCAGTTTGTACTCGTATCTGGGATTGCTTCGACTCAGGTGCAGGACCTTGCGCTTGGCCTTGTTTAACCTCATTAGTTTAATGTGGACCCATGTTAGCCATCTGATAATCTAGTTTTTAGTTGCACAAGTCTGTTGTGCAGCTTTCATGATTTCTTCCAGCTTGATGTATCTTTTAGAAGCTGCAACCTAGAGTTGATTCATGAAATTATCTCTCCCTTTGCTTTGAGTAGTGTCCCTTGGGGAGCATGTACCAACGTACAAGATTTGCAGTTGGGCCTTTGCTTTCTGTGGATCTGACTGCTAGTTCAGTTGTCCTTTGCCCTCTGCTGCTGCTTATTATCACCTAAGAGTTATTTACGCTAGCCTGCATCAAGCAAACTATGAAAATCTGTTCTGATCAATCATGGCAAAGCAGTGCAGCAAGAATGAAGGAAAGCATGAAGGGCACTGATTTCTGTTCACTTGGCAGAACTTTTCTGTTTTAACTGTCTCTGCGCTATTGAAGTTTCAGAAGAATTTAGGTAGTCCAACCCTCTGGTCAAAGCAGATTCAATCTTAGATAAGATTGTTACAGACTTTGATATGAATATCACTGAAGTCTCTGGAAATTCCATAGCCTGTTACCTTTCCTTTTTTTTTTTTTATTTACCTTACATTTTATTTACCTTAATTTTTTTTATTGTGTGCATTACCGAGCCTAGTCCTTTTACTGTGCCTGTCAGCCTTTCCCCACCCTCCTGTCAAAAACAGGAAGATTCTTCCCTCGTCCTTCTTAGTAGATAAGCTGTCATTTTCTTACAAAGAAAAACAGGTATGGCATGTGTGCACAGTGGCTTCTGGTTTGGGTCACTCCAGAATGTTGTTGGTTTGTTGTACTGGCTGCACTAATCCAAATGCAGTATCTCAAGGACAAAGTACACAGAAATGATCACTTCCCTCACCTGTTGGCTATATGCTTACCAGCTGGCCCTTGCTGCAAAGTTCATGTTCAGCTTGTTTTCTGCAGAGCTATTTTCCAGTAAAGCTGTAGTCTGCACTGTTTTATGGGATATTCTGTCCTAAATAGCGCACTTTCTATTTGACTGCACTTAATGAGATGCCTATCTACCTGTTTATTCAGCCCCCTGAAGGCTCTCTGGCAGTCACACCGTCTGGTGTAATACGCTGACAGCACTTTGCTAAAATTTGAGGGAGGTGATCCTACCCCTGTACTCTGCCCTGGTGAGGCCACATCTGGAATGCTGGATCCAATTTCAGTTCAAGAAAGACAGGGATCATCTAGAGAAAGTACGGCAAAGGACAACAAAGACCATGAGGGGCCTAGAGCATCTCCCACATGACAAAAGGCTGAGGGACCTGGGACTGTTCAGCCCAGAGAAGGTTGAGAGGAGATGTTACTGGTGCTTATCTAAGAGGCAGAAGTTACGTGGATGGGGCAAGATCTTTTCAGGGTGCCCAGCAGCAGTACAAGGGCAGTGGGCACAAACTGAGGCATGAGAGATAACTTCTTTTCTCTGAAGGATGCAGAGCACTGGAGCAGGCTCCCCAAGAAGCTGTGGAGTCTACTCTGTAAATATTCAAAACCCACCTGGATGCTTACCTATGTAATCTGCACTAGGGAACCTGCTTTAGCCGGGCGTTGGACTCAGTGGTCTTTAAGAGGCCCATCCCAAGCTCTACAATTCTGTAATAAAAGAAATATGTGACTTAATTTACTTCCTTCTGTTCCAGGGTTTGATTATTTGTAATATATTTATTAAAACAAAAACACTGCAGTGTTTTGGTTTGCTGACACATACATGCTTTAACATAAGCTTCCATGTTCTGCAGGAAAATTTTACAATGAAGGGTCTAAATACTGGGAGGTCTATTCTGTACTGAAGTGCAATTCAGATGCTCCCTTAATGGGACTTGCAGTGTGTGTATTTCCAACAATATCACCAGTGGAGTGGTTTTTAAAAAGTCTGTTTAAAAAAATCTTAAATAAGAAATGGTAATGACTTAAATAGTACACCTTCTTTGTAGCTGCCCAGAGAATATATGAATAAATATATGTATCTATATAGAATACAGATATAAGTTTTGTGTCAGAGGAGTAACCGTGCTGCAAAGATCAGATCTTTTCTTTGTATATTAAAAACAGCCTTGAAAAGAAATACACAAAACACTTGTTAAATGTGCTGATTATGACAGCTGCTTCCTTTCTGATGTTTTGCAATTAGGTATCTGACCAGAAAGAGGCTCTGTGTGTCTTTTGACTCGCTTTTACTGTTCCTTCCTGATAGAACCTGTGAAATGGGTTATTTCCAAACCTTTCCCTGTTAAAGGAAGAAACCAACAGCAGAGATGGAGGACAGGAGTGAGGTGGTTCACACCCAGTAAGAAGTGTCTTCGAAAGGAAGATTGTGGTTGAACATTAGCGCAGCATGAAATTAAGTTATTCTATTACATGGTCATTCTAACCCATAATTTAAAAAATCCCAAGCAGAATGGAAAATAATAGCTAGTGAACATAAAAAAGATCAAGCAGATGTTGAAGCTGTCTCATGCAGTAATAACTAGCAATTGCCCCTACTCTCTATTAAAATATTACAGATGTGGATAGGAAGAACCATTTGGTTTTCTGATTGCACATTGTCAGAGCTCACTGTTGTCACAGGCCATGGCACAATGAGCTGAAGTTTTTAAGTGCTTTGTGGTGGGTTTGTTAATGTGTGTGCACAGCACAGGAAGTTGACTCTCCTCCAGTTCATTTGCCTTGTTTGTCATCAATGTTCTGTTTCCAAAGGTATCCACTGAGTAAGGCACAGATCCACTTGGTAAGGCATAAGATATAAAGGGATCTGATTATGTCTGAATTTTGGAACCAAAGGTGTGTAATCTACATAGAGCAATGTGTTAGTATTGCTCTAGTATTCATGTTGCACTGTTATTTTGGTCATCAGTGGGAATTTATCTTTATTTCTTAGACTTGAAATTAGTTTTACATGAATTCAGAGCTTACCTACGCTTCGTCAAAGAAGTGATTTGTGGCTTTAATTGCATTCAGCAGGACATTTTCTCTGCTCGTCCTGTTTGCTATTCAGAAGCTTCATACAACTGTGGCCATGGCAGTCAACCTTGAGCTGCAGTATAGTGAAATAGCACAGTTATCAAGGCATTTTATTTGGCCTCACTGTTTCACATTTTCTGCTTCTGAGAGATTTGGTAATTGTAGAATGGGGTTCAGTCTCAGTTTGAGAAGAGGCTTTTAGGGTCTTCGTGAATCTGGCAGCGGATGAATCCTTAAAGTAAAATCAATTTCATTAATTTTTGGACTTTCAGAGGTACCTTTCAGTAGGTTTCCTACTTGTCCAAATATGGTTGAGAACACTGTGTTAACATTGCTCATGAAGATGCTGAATTTTGTCTGTAGACCTCAGAACTGTGTTTTTCTGCAGGGCAATTTGGCAAAGGTAGGGATCAGTTACTTTTTTACATACCTGTTCCTTTTCCTTTTGTGTGTGAAATCATAATGGTCTTTGATATTTGCAACAGTTAGCATTGAGAAGTATCTAATTTCAGTTATCCAAAAAAATACTGCTTTTTTTTTTTTTTTTTGCAGAGCTTATCTTACAGGAAGCCATAACGTAGTCTTACCTTACTGTCCTCCTTTGCCACACCAGAAAAGAGAAGCAGATTCCCACCATGAGTGTAGGCTGCCTGTTGCATTTGGTTCTAAACTATGTTGCCCTTTCTAGTACATCATTTCAATCATAAAATTGCTCGCTTGGTCCTTAATACAGCTGTAAATCATTAAAGATGTGTGAATGTGACTGACTGGGAAGTGATATGAATAAGAAACTTCAGAAACTTTTCATTCATATGGGAAATGCACTCATTACTTTTGGATTTCTGTAGTCCTCGTCTTGGACACACACTGCAATTTCTCAAGTTATTAAATATATTTTATTAAATGACTGAACAATATGGCACTGAGCTGATGTGATGGGGAAGACAAGGATGTAGTTCAAAATGCTCAGTGTAACAAATAGCATAACATATGAGATAAAAAGACCCACACTGATGGTCCTGCAGATGTGCTGAGTTGGTTTCCTATATGAATTGCAATGACCCCTCTGGATAAGAAATTTTATATTCTGAAGTTTTGGATTCTCAGCTGATGACAGGAGCAGTGAGGAAGTTTTCAAGAGGAGTGAGTTTAACTTTTTTTAACCAGCAAATTCTTTTCTATTTCACTGAGGGATGAACCCTATGGCTTTGGTCTTAAAATTCTGTGTTTTGGGTTAAATTTCTGTTTGATTGTGTTACATCATTTTATCTCAGTACAGTGACTTAGAGACAACCACTGTCTTTTAAGTTACATTAGGTAGTAGACTTAGCAACATGTTCTGCATGCAAATATATTATTTCCAAAATATATAGATGTTTCTCAGCCAGATTTACCTAGTAATTCTTTACATTAGGATAAGAAGTTGTAGTTAGGACATTAAATTTACCATACCTGAAGACTTACGTTCTTTGCAGAAAATACCAATGATGCAACATGTACATGCGTGTATAAATGTGAGTTACATAGTAGGCTTCAGCTAATACTTATCTCTAAAAATGCATTTTGCTCAGTTATGATATGTATGTATACCTTCCTTCTGGTTGCATGTTTAGGGATTTTTTTTGAAAGGTTTTTCCAGAGATGTTGAAGTCAGCTCTCTGGCTTCCCATTACCACTAAGAAATGATACTGAATCAGACTGTGTAGTGGGATAGCCATGACATAGTCTTCTCAAAAGGATCATTCCTTCTTGGGTTAGTTTGTTGTTGCTATTGTTTGGTGACTTGTTTCTGTCAAAACAGATTGAAAATGAGAATTGACATCTTTATTAGGCAACTGATGTAGCTGAGAAATAAACAAACACATTCTTCAGACCTCATTCTCTTCTAGTTCTAAATGGCCTTTTTCTGAGCTTTGAATGGTGTTTCAGGCTGAAAGCCTGTCCAGCTCTTTTCCCCGCTATATTGTATCCCAACTGCATCTTACATTATTTATTCTTACAAAACTTAACTTTGCTATGTCAGGCAAACCTTCTAACATTTCTTAGTGACACAGGTTCTAAAATTATTAAATATTAAGGTGTTACTATAGTTTCATGGAATTTTTTTTGGCATTTATGACCTTGCATGTTTGTATTTTTATCTGGTATCAGTATGTACTAGTTTCCTATTTTTAATCCTAACATCTTGAACATTACAAGATTAGAATTTAAAATGAAGTGCATATTAATATTACTGCAGCAAAATTGAAAACACCTCCTCTAACTATCAGTCATAGGAAATATTGGAAGCTGTGCATGCCCTGTAAACAAGTTATTTCAGGTTAGAAAAGAAAGGCAAAGTATTTTTGTGTTCTAAAAACAAATGCTTTTTTGTGCAGATACTTTCTGATGGGACTTTCACTTCTTTTCTGAGCTGTGCTTTTTTACAGCGAGTTCTGGTGTAAGTTGTAAGAGCGGCAAGTGGTGGGAAGACCCTGTTACTGTGACCAGGCCTTATTGCTGAGTCTGCTGTAGGATCCCATTTTCCTGGGATCATTCCAGAGTTACCAGGTTGGAGATCTGCCCAGCTCAGTCCTTCCTGGTGTATGCATTCTGCCCATGTGATGTTATTTTGAGAAATGCTCCAATCAAGCAGATTAAGGGGGAGATTTTCTAGGTCCTTATTTAACATTATCTATGCAGAGCCATTTAGTATGGAAATACTTGCTTTTTGAGCTAATGAAAATGAATTTGAAAGCAGTCTATACGTATAAAAATACCTTGAGATGTTGGATATTTATACAATTTTTCCTCAGGCAAAATATATAACACTTCTGAGTTCCTTTTCTTAGCCCTAGTAGTGTATTGTTGGGAATTTTTGTTGGAAAATAAATAAATATATCTACTTCCTGCAGCAACTTGAGATTTTTGAGAGTACTCTGTACGGCATTTTGAGTTTTAATGTATACCAAAGTCAGGTAAAAAATTTAGTTAGAATTCCTTTGGAAAGTCAGATTTAATTTTGCTTTTCTGAGAATTAGGATAAACTTTATCATAAATGGCTCTGTGACCAAATGCTACTGCAAGCCTAAACATCAATTTTTTCAGTTAAGTGAGATGTGGGCTTCCCATCTACAGTCCTAATCCTTGTATAATTCTCCCATCTGATTTTTGTCCTGAAGGAATCATCTTCAGACAGAAAAGCTGGTTGACTTGCTATGGGCACTTGGATTAAGTGGGGAACAGAAGAAGGAAAGGAGAAAGATTGAGATGATGGAACACCTGGCAGAAAAGGTATAGGCTCGAGAGCTGAATAGTAATTGGCTGTAGCAGCCACTAGATGTCACTTCTTCCACATATACACATGTAAGGAGTTATTCCGATGTCAAAAAAGTGTGTGCCTGCTGAAATGCTGTCTAGATGAGCACAAATTGCAGATATATAGTTTTTAAATTATTATTATTTTCTTTGTGCTTTTTTTTTTTTTTTTTTTTTTTAAATAGCATCTCATTATCTTGGAGTGCAAGATGCTTGTAGCTGGCTATTGCCTGGGTTACACCATGCTTAAAGCAGGGTGTAGATGTTGGCTTTTCCTGTAATGAGACAGTCAACAGGAAGGTCCCATTCCTGCCACTGCCGTGCTGATCCCTGCTGTTATGTTAGCACTGACTTGCACCACAAGACTGAGTTAACAGAAATGTCCCATCACTTCTTTTCCATTCCTGGCTAATTTTTAATCTTTCTGGTAAATATCTAAAATAACAAAATAAAATTATTTTTATAAATCTATGAATAATATATAATAACTACATAAACAGATAATATAAGCTACAATATATGTTTATCAAGTATTCCTAGTTTATGATTTTAATTTCACTATTTTTATAGTTCCAATATTAGTAAGACAGGCTTTCTATAGTGTCAGAATGTTCTGTTCAACTGCAATGTTTTCTGTTTAGGTGTAATTGTCTGCTTTTAAAATTTTGCTGGTATTCAGGATGCAGTGACATCTTGGTTTTGGTGAAGTGAGTTGTACCTCTTTTAATGAACTCATTTTGTGTAGATTTTTCCCATCCATAAAGAGGTGGATTTTTTTTTTTTTTTTTTTTTTTTTAATATGCATCAAGAAAAAGCAACAACAATGACAAAAACAAAACAAAACAGAATTTTCTTCATTGATCATGTGGGAAAAAAAAATTGAAAGTCTTCCTTCACAAAAATGAACACTGAATTCATTTCAACCAAATGTTCTTGTTCAGAATAAAAAGACATCTTGCTATATCCCACAAAATTCTCAGTATTTGATTCTGAAAAATAGAAGTTTTTATGTGTCCACTCTAACAAACAGCATTTTTAGTTTTGCATCTACATACCATTTCCCTGGGACTTATAATGTAAAGACATCAGTTGTGGAGTCTGTGCAAAGTATGTAAATACATTTTTAATATGTTTGTGAATTGCAATGATATTTATCATAGTTTAGTTTGAAACCATTTCCCTTGTCCTGTCACAGCTGACCCTGCTAAAGTGTCTGTCCCCTCCTTTCTTACAGCCTCTCTTTCGATACTCTCAGGTCCACTCTCAGGTCACCTCGGAGCCTTCTCTTCTCCAGGCTGAACAACCCCAGCTCTCAGCCCATTCTTGCAGGGCAGGTGTTTCATCCCTTGGATCATTTTTGTGGCTCTGGACACGCTCCAACAGGTCTATGTATCTCCTGTACTGAGGACTCCACATCTGGATGCAGTACTCCACGTGAGGTCTCACCAGAGTAGAGTAGAGGGGCAAGGTCACTTCCCTTGACTTGCTGGCCGTGCTTCTTTTGATGCAGCCCAGGATACGTTTGGCTTTCTGGGCTGTAAGGGCAATTTGCTGGCTCATAATCAGCTTGCCATCCACTGGTACCCCAAGTCCTTTCCATCGGGGCTGTGTTCCATTTTTACATCCCCCAGCTTCTGTTGGTAGTTGGTAGTGGTAGTTGCCACAACCCAGATGCAAGATCTTGCGCTTGATCTGTTGAACCTCATGAGATTCATCTAGGCCCACTGCTCAAACCTGTCTCGGTCCCTCTGGATGGCATCCCATCCCTTGGGAGTGTTGACTGCACACCACAGCTTGGTGTCATCCACAGACTTGCTGATGGTGCACTCAACCCCACATTCAATGTAATTGATGAAGATATTAAAGAGCATAATTCCCAGTACTGACCCCTGAGGTACACCATTCATCACTGATCTCCATCCAGACACTGAGCCATTTTCTGAGCTCTGGATAGAATCTTGCAAATTCGTCATCCCTTCAATGGTCCACCAGTCAAATCTGTATCTTTCCAATTTGGAGAGAAGGATGTTATGGGAAACCATGTTAAAGGCGTTAGAGAAGTCCATTTATTTATGGTTAATTAATATCTTTAACATTTATTTAGTGTTCTATAAAAATTTTTTTAGCTTTTGAAGTGGTATCTCATTAGTGGATTTAAAAATGAAATAATATTTTTTCCTTCTAGTTCTCCCACTCTCCCCTCCCCCATAATTTGGTGTCATCTTCTATTCAGACTCAGGTAGAAGTCACTGGATGATATGGTGTCAGGCATCTGCTCTCACTCAGGTGAATGACTTACCAAATCTGCAGACTTCTTCTCATCTTGTTCCAAGGTTCTTTCAGTCAATGCAACTATTTCATGTCTGCTTTTTGATCACATATTTTAAATATATATATATATTCAGTTTTGTTGTATCTTAAAACTCTATAACGAGGTTTTCAGTCCCAGTCTTTAATTACTGTATACAGCATTAATTTTCAATCAGGACAGGGTGCCTCAGTCTGATTATTATAAAACAATATAAGATATTGAGGAGACAACTAAGCTTGTTTAGGCTTAATTACATACAATTCAAACAGTGTATGGTACATACCTTTGCTAATTTTATTTTAATAGTTAAACATATTGGACAAATTTCATAAATGATGCCCTTAAAGGTCTGTGCTACAGGTTATAAGAACTAAAACATTTTGTCTTATGAAGTGTAACTGCTTTCTGGCACTGAATATTCTAATTAAAAATATGAATGCAACTCTTGTAATCGCACAAGGGATGAATGGAAAAATACAAAGAAATAAAGAATTCACCATTAACTTGTTTTGCCCCTGGGCAAAATTTTCTTCTAGGAGACGTAGCATGAAATTTCTAATGTTTTAACGGAATCTGTAGAAAGAAGGTGACTGTTCTTTTCCCTGTGGCTGTTAATGAAGATAAGTGTGCATATGCTAGACCTCCATCCCATTTTTCAGAGGAAGCCATATTCACAATTCATCACTTTCCATTATGACTCTACTAGTATTTGATACACATTTTATTTTATATTTGAGAAGAAGTGCTAGGCAGCGGCATGTATAATGGCTTCACATGCTGGTTTCTTATTAGCCTTCTCTATTCGGAGTGACAGAATCACAGGACAGGTGAAGTTGAAATGGACGTTGGGAGGTCACCCAACCCAACCACTCTGCTAAAGCAGGCCACATCCACATTCCTCTGGATGGCAGTATGGCCCTTTTCTGAGTCAACCACTCCCCCCATTGTGTGTCATCCATGAATTTACTGAGAGTGTACTCAGCCCCATCATCCAGATCATTAATGAATATGTAAAATAGCACTGTAATAATTTGACCCTTGCGGTACTCTGTGGTACTGGCCTCCAACTAGACTTTTCATTATTGACCACTATTCTCTGGGCCCAGTTGTTCACCTAGTTTTCAGTCCACCTATCCACTCATCTAACCCATGCTTCAGTAGCTTCCCTGTGAGGATCTTATGGGAAGAAGTGTCAAAACCTTACTGAAGTTAGGAAGACAATGTCCACTGTTCCCTGTTCAACCATCAGGTGGATTATTTCACTATAGAAGTCTGTTGTGTTGATGAGGCATAGCTTTCCTCTGGTGAACTCATGATGATGAGTCCTGATGACTGTTTTCCCTTTATGTGCCTGGAAACAGTTTTCACGACTAGCTGTTGATTGGAGCCTGATTGTCCAGTAGCTCCCAGGCTTCTCCTTCTTATCCTTCTTGAAGATAGGTGTGTCATTTCCTTTCCTCCAGACTTGGGACACTTCTCCCTCTTGTCATGATTGAGAAAAGATAGTGGTTTTGCAATCATGTCTGCCAGATTCCTCAGCGGTCATGGGTGCATCCTGTCAGGGCCCATGGACTTAAGAATGTTCAGTTTCCTCAAGTATTCCCTGACCTGATACATCTTCCTTGCTCCAGCCTCTCAGCCTGGCCTCTGAAACGTGGGATTCCTGAAGGCCAGTCTTGCTGATAGAGACTGAGGCAAAGAAGTCCTCTGGGTCTTTTTGTGCTTGAGGCACCTAGGTCTAAACTGCAGATGAGCTGACATGACCAGATTAATTTTTGGCTGCTTTCTTAGGTAGAGTTCTATCCGTTTCTTCTAAAGGAGCTTTTCTACTGTCTCATAGAATGCCTCCTATGTCTGATATTTGCTATTAAAAACATGCTTTAAGGAAACATTTACTAGCTTTAAATTCATGATATGTGAAGTCATGAAGAGTGGTATCCAACAGAGACCCATGTGTGTAATGGTACTGAATGTACAGCAGATTCTTAGGGCAGTAGTATATTAATCATACAAGAGCCCAGTGTTGTAAATTTTACTGCAGTCTGGTTGCAGGCACTGTAAGTGATGAAATGAAACAGTACCTACTAGAGTTCCTCTTCAAGCAAACATTTCAAACAAGCTGAAGCAGAATGAATAATGCATGCATTAGTGTTCTGCAGGGTGATATATTCATTAATTCTTTTAAAGTATATGATGGACCTGCTTGGGAATCATGAAAAAACACTAAGTAGTTCCAACCTGCTGGATGTTAAAATCCATTTAAAATGAATTCTGATGAGAAATGAGAAAAAAGTCATTTTGTTTTGTTTTGTTCAATCCTTTGAAAACATGGGTCTGTATATTTTAAATCCTGATAAGATTTAAAGTATAAGATTTAAATCTTTTTTCCTTTCTTGTACAGAAAATAATGAAGTTTTGCAACTGACAACTCAAAAAGTAAATAGAGAGAAAAAAATCTAGGTGAAATAGTGTGGATAGTCTAAAGATATAAGCGAAAAGATGTGACTTTTTCTCTGAGTTGTGTCAAAATGCAGGGTGACTTATGGTGTAACAGTGGGCACACTTATGTTCTATGCTAAAGCTCTGGGTTCTGTGGATACGCTCCCCATTAAACTGGAAAAAATCAGTGCCTAGAGTCAGAGCAACCTCTCTCTAAGTCTTGCAATGATTAAGGCTGGTGACATAGCCATAACTTACTGTATAAGAGAATCGCGCAGTCACTGTGTGCAGTTTGTCCTAAAGATCCCTTTCCAGCAGAAAACAGTGACTCTGGTCTCAACAGAGCTGGTCCAACTAAGAGCTTCAGCTTGGCATTAATGTTCAGTGTTAACATGGTAGGCATGCTACTGCGTAAGGATGAAAAGTTCATGGCTGAACTGCACATAATGCTAGATTTTCATGCAGCACCTCCAAGAGCACAAACCCCCATGTATTGAGCTCAAGAGGAATTTCTGTCAGCTGCAATGGTTTGGAAAGGTTTCATTCCTCCCTAGGTCAGCCAATAAGGATGGACCCATTTGCACGCAATTTGGGAAAGGAAAGCATTCCATCTAGAGAAACTGCGCAATAGACACTCAAACGAATACATTTCAATGGACAAAGTCATGTGTAGTGTTTTCTGCAATTAGAAAATATTTATATGACTAATCTCTTAGGAAAATGGGGAAAAACTATCAATTTTCCCATACTTCGAACTCTAGAATGTGACCTCAATAGGGGAGTCACCTTTGCCAACAGATTTCTTTTCATGAGCAATACTGTTTGGTTTGACATTTGAAACTTGTGCTGATCAGTAAACCAAACAAAACCACTAAGGTCAAAAGGTAGGATTAAAAAGCTGCTTTTTCTCCCTTTTTCTCCCATGCTCTCTCTTTTTTTTTTTTTTTTAAAGGAACAGGTATGTGTATCAGTAGAGAAGGTAAAGAGATGGATTTTTCTGCCTTTCAAAAAGTTACTTATTCACTTGAAGTTTTATAGAAGAAAAAGTTATTTACACACTGGGCAAATATGTTCTGTGTATCTGCCAAGACAGTTCTTGCACCATAATAATTCCTTCTGAAGAAACAAATGTCCCCTTTCACATTACAGCTCTGCACAGTTTACATGAATTTTTCCAGAACTTCACTTTAGAAAAACTGCAGTAACACTTACATGTTTTTCTTTTCCCTCATATGCAAGCTGTGACCTTTTTATCATGGTCCCGTGCTTATGCAAGCCAAAGCACTATTAGGTGATAACCCACAGACATTATGAAAAGTACTTGACTAAACAGGAGCGGTGCAAGTCTTGTCAGAGGAAAAGTTTTATTGCATTGGTATTAGAAGAGGAGATGAGAACAGGAACTAGGAGATCAGGCTTGATGTGATTGTGGGACCATCAGGTCCATGAAATGAAATGTCTTAAAATCTTTTGAGTACCCATATAACAGTGTTTAGAAGCATACTGCACTAAAAGCAAGTTTCACTTGTGCCAAGAATTCTCTTACTACCCACCACTGGATTCATTGAATATAATCTTCTTTAAACCCTCTGCAATGGAAAAACCAAAACAGAGCAAAAAATCAATCAGTCAGACAAAAATGCTACATCCTTCAGCTCCTGAATGGGATTTATAATACCTCTTCAGTAATTCTTATAGCTTGGCGGGATATCTGGGGGTTACCAGAAAAACATGGAGGTAGGAGTGTGCTCAAGGTTATGGATCATCCTCTGCTATAATGGCCAAAAGCACTGCTTAGTATTTCACAACATCTGGTCTGGAGTCTTTCTTCTGCTGTCCGTCATTTAGAGATGTAGAGCTAGTAACAGAGAACCAAATTCCAAAGCAGTCCAAGTCCATCCAAAGTAGATCACTTGACTGCTCCAAAACACTGTGTCTAATCTCATGAGAGACTGCTTTTTTGATATAAAAATCTGAGCCTTTCTTCTCAGATTATACAGGCCCTCCATAGCTTCTTATGCTTTTGTTTTGCTTTTAATTATTCTTAAACTGTTAACTGGCATAAACTTATAGAAAAGGGATGGATGCTCAGAGCTGAGAGGAAGGAACTGTATTTTCTCCTTTTGTAAGTATGGTGCTGTAATGGCATTTATTCTTTCTGTTGACTGCATCTGGAGATTTCCCAAACTGATTTGACACCACAAAGCATCTATAATGCTAACTGTGAGAAAGAGTGAAACCTCTCAAGTGACTTGAATGGAGATATGCCAATCTGGAACGAGTCCAGGTTTTGAATATTTTCTGGCCGTGCACGTGCCTGTAAGCATAAATCCATTCAGAGGTAGGCTGGATTCAGTGACATAAAAATCCTTGGAGATCTAACCCTTAGCCATTTGTCCAAATAACTCAGGTGTAGTGCAGCAGTGGAGAGGGCTTCCACATGCTGTGACCTTTGTGTTTTGCACTAGGACGCTATAGGGCTGCAACCCCTCTTTTTTTAATACTCTGCTGTGCAGAGCTCCAGGCAGGGAGTTTGTTTACCACTGCTGGTCATCTAAAGGCCCAATGTTCATTTCCTGCCAATTTGTTTGTCTGCAGTAGGTGCTAAAGGCAGATTCTGAGATGCCAGCAGATGACCAAGGAAAGCACCTCAGGCCCTCTATAACCCATCCTCTCAGAAAGATATGCCCTGGCCCCCAGCAAGTGGTCACAAGCTGTTATTTTTGGACTAACATCACACAGGTGCATCGTCTCCACCAAGAATTCCTAATAAAACAAAACAGCATTACTGAAATTCATAACTGCACAGATACTCCCAATTGCAAATCTTTAAAATACTTTACATATCACTGGGATTAAGCATTACTTGCTTTGAATCACCCTTGCCTTGGAGGCTATCAGCTACAGATTGGTTTTTACTATTGACAATACCTTTTAATTTAAAAATCTGTTTTCAAAAATCTTTTGTTGCAAAGCATTTCCTCTCCTACTGGGAATGATGTATCATTTACGAAAGTCTGGTGGCATTTTTTTTTTTTTTTTTTTTTTTGACATTTTATTTTTGACAGGGGGGGTGTAATTTGCAGAACACTTGTCAGGTGTTAGGTAGGAAGAGCATATTGTTATTCTGATGAACTGTGTTTTCTGAACACCATGTAGAATTTGTAACAATTTTTTTAATGTTGTCCTATGATTTAGAAGCAAGATACAACCTCATAGAAACTAAATGTATAAAATGGGATTTGTAAAATCAAATCGAAACATTCTTGTAACAAAGTGTCACTTTATGAACCTATTTCAGCTTTTTATTTTACAGAAGAATTTAGTTAATGTTTCCTATTTTGAAATACTCTTGAAGCATTTGTTGTGGGTGGCGATAGGAAAAGCAGATAGACTTTTGGCTAGTAGAAATGGAAGATATGCTATTGTTTTCATTACCAATTGTAACTTAAGTGTTAGGACGAAGCACGTATTTTGCTTTAAAGGGATATTGATTACTGGGCTGTATGTGCTGTAATAAAAACTAATACCTGTGCACTGAGTGATTAATGTAAAATGTTAAAAGTGAAATCTGCTCAGGCAATAAGAGCAGGCTGGTGTGTCAGAATTGGTAAAAATCTGTTTGATTTGCTTTTATAGAGTGAGACATTTCTTAGAAGCGCAACAGCATTAGGGGCCTCTTAACATATGAACTGCTCTTTTCACCAAGACAGTTTAAAAACATCTTAAAATTTGTATTAAATTTACGTTTTGTTTAAAAAGCTTTATTAAACCCAGAATGCACACCGAAGTTATTTAGACACTGCCCCTTTAAGAGCATGTCAGCATATAGTAAGTGCTCTGGATGTGCTTTAATTTTTTTTTATTGTTGAGGGCTTTTTTGCGTGGAGGAGGAGGCAGGGGGGATGTTGGACAATTCAGAGCAAAGGGGAAAAAACCTAACAAATTCTTGGGTTCTGTCCAACGCCTGAGCTAAGCCATGAACTCCATATTTGGCTTGAAATACGGAATTTTCTCCTCAACAGCTGTCCTTGGAGTCAGTATAAACTGTTCTAAAATATTTAGTTACCAGCAGACTGATAGTACAGCAGGCACTAAAACCAAATGCTGGGAAGCGCTGACCATCATAAGGGAGCCCCAATTCAAGGACAGTAGTGTACATTGCATAACACCGCAGCGATTCATTGCCGTCCATGATTCTGGTGTCATGGTGTGTTACATAACAGGAGGGTTCCCATGCACACCATCAGCTCTCCGGGGAGCCATGACATGCAGATCAATAAGGCTGCTTGCAGGAAGTTGCAAACCAGGCATGATGACAGAGGCTGGGTTACCTTTCACTTACTCCATAGAAGACCTTTAAAAAGACAAAGAGGTGTTCACCTCTTTGCCTGTATTTGTACTTTCTGAAGACACTGCTCTAATATATGGCGATTTTGGAAACAACTCTTCCTGACAGTGGAAGAAAGCCAAGAACCCCTCAAAATTTAGCTGGAACAATACAATAGCGCCCCTGAGTAAAACTTTACACATTGATTCATATAAGTGTTTGGTTAAAATCTCAAGGGACTGTTAAAATGAAGCCCTAAGAAAGATATTACTTTCTTTTATGAATCATCATAAATGAAAGACTAAAGGTTCTTTTTAAAATGCCCCCTTAGCTGCTGATCTGAAATCCTAAAGTAATCCAGTGTGTGCAAATGAATAAAGAGCTGAAGCTGAGATTACCTACTCTCCTGTTGTATATTTATATTTCTGCAAAAGCAGCAACCTTATTGTATATTTAAACAGTGCATAAAGGAGAGTGCATGCAAATAAAGGATGTCAGGTAGATACAAAGCAGACTGGCTAGGGTAAGGGGGCCAGGAGCTGTGTCTTCTCTTGTGGAACATTGTGCAGTTTGCTAAGTGCCCTGAATACTTCGTTATCATCACAGATGATGACTATTGCTGAAGTCTGAAGTATCGACGTAGGAGGTTTGGATGTGATTTCTGCAGAGAAAGCACTACCAGGATTCACTGCAGGTCCTTATGGCATTATTCTTTTCAAGGGCAGTTCAAAAGTGTATAACAAAATGGGTTTCCATGGAAATGCAATAATTAGCAAGAGGCATCTTGCTACTAAAGTAAAAGATTAAGCCTGTATGGGGACTGGATGTGGTACAATGGCAAGAGGTTGGTACTACAGTCTTCAGCTTACGATACTAAACTAACATCTCTGGCAGTGAGCTCATTCATGTTCTGCATGTTGTCTATTTTGAGCACAGTTAACCTTGTTCCCTTGAAGTACAACCAGGAGACTGTTTATGCTCTTACTGGCAGGAATGCAGCCCAAAAGCCAGCTTGGGCCTTGTAGGGGCTCTGTGTGTGGAGAGCAGCTCTGGGCTGATGAGGTGCTGAGAGGTGTCTGAAGGGGCTTTTGGGCCTCAGCACCCCAGTGGTGTGGGAGAGATGGGCGGTTGTCTGGCAGTTCTAGCTGTGCCAATGCAGGTTCCAGCTGACAGAAGTTAGCACCAGCTGCATCTCCGGCCATCTGAGGAGAGCATGGGGCACGTGAGATACTGGGGACACCTGATGGGCGCTAAACCCTTGTACCTCTGATTTTAGTCATGAGCCTCCCCAGTGAGCTCAGACAGTGGTGACCGCTCAAAGGAAGGCTGTGTCCTCTCTATCCCCTGCTGCATTATCATCTGCTGGGACCTGACAGAACTCTCAAGGGAACATGCAGGCCACCCTGGTCACTGGTGGTGACTGAGGCGCAGTAGGAAGGACATGTGGCCAGGCAAAGAAATGCTGATTTGGAGGCTGATCTCAGGAAGAATTGGAAAAGTTCATGAGCATCAGATGTCCAAGAAGGAGACTGACTGACTGTGAAACCATACTCTGCTTGCACTGGCACAGAAATGTCAGCTAGCCACAGCAGATGATATGGGAGATCTGTTCTCCCTCTCCACCAGGATAGAAATGAATGGAAATAGGCTCAGGACAGCAGAAGAAGCTACTTCTCCTTGCACACTTAGCTCTTACACAACAACTATGAGGTTCTACATGATGAGGTAGATGATGATCCATTTATGCAAAAGGAGTCAGCACAGTCAGGTTAGCTAAGCATTAGTATCATAACCACTTCAATGAAGAAAAAAATGCAGGTTATTGCTGTAAGTAACTCCTTTCTGAGAGGAGAAAGAAGGTCTGGTCTGCTAACCAGACCTGCATTCTAGAGAACTTTACAGATCCCTTGGCACTTGGGTTAAGTACCAGGAAAATTCCTGGCCTTGTATGGATCCGAGATTATTATCTGCTCTTGATTTTCCATGTGATAAGTGATGAAATAGTGATGAGCAGTTGTAGGGTGATCAGAAGAGATTTCATGTCCTTGGGGGATGGGTAAAGGAATCAGGTAGTATTATCTTCTGTCTTTCCAGTTGTAGGGAATGAAAAATGCAGAATGAGGAGAAAACAAGGGAAATGAGATGCTATGACTCAGTATCAGAGCCATAGATTCATTGACATAACTGAGACTTGGCAAGAAGAGCCTTGTGACTGCTGTGTTGTGATGGACAGTTAAAAGACCTTCAGGAGAGATAGGCAGGAGAGATAGACAAGGCGAAAGGGCAGTGCTGAATGTGAATATGGTGCTGGACTGCACAGTGCTTGCAGATGGCTTGTACTATGGAAGAATTATAGAATCACAGAATCACAGAATGGCCAGGGTTGGAAGGAATCTCAAGGATCATGAATCTCCAACCCCTCTGCCACAGGCAGGGCCACCAACCTCCACATTTAATACTAGACCAGGCTGCCCAAGGGCCCCATCCAATCTGGCCTTGAACACCTCCAGGGATGGAACATCACAACCTCTCTGGGCAGCCTGTTCCAGCACCTCACCACTCTCTCTGTAAAGAACTTCCCCCTGACATCCAGCTTAAATCTTCCCTCCTTCAACTTAAAACCATTTCCCCTTGTCCTGCTGTAATCAACCCTTTCAAAAAGTTGATTCCCCTCCTGTTTGTAGGCTCCCTTTAGGTACTGAAAGGCTGCAGTGAGGTCACCCCGCAGCCTTCTTTTCTCCAGGCTGAACAAGCCCAGCTCCCTCAGCCTGTCTTCAAAGGGGAGGTGCTCCAGTCCCCTGATCATCTTCATGGCCCTCCTCTGGACCCTCTCCAACAGCTCCCTGTCTTTCATATACTGGGGGCTCCAGACCTGAACGCAGTACTCCAGATGGGGCCTCAAGAGGGCAGAGTAAAGGGGGACAATCACCTCCCTGTCCCTGCTGGCCAACCCTCTTCTGATGGAGCCCAGGATACCATTTGCTTTCTGAGCTGCAAGAGCACACTGCTGGCTCATGTTAAGCTTTTCATCCATCAGGACCCCCAGGTCCTTCTCAGCAGGGCTGCTCTCAAGGACTGCTCCTTCCAGTCTGTATGGATGCCTGGGATTCCTCCAGCCAAGTGCAAAACTCTGCACTTGGCTGTGTTGAACCTCATCAGGTTCACCCAGGCCCACCTTTCCAGCCTGTTGAGGTCCCTCTGAATGGCATCCCTTCCTTCCACTGTGTCAAACGCACCACTCAGCTTGGTGTCATCACAAACTTGCTGAGGGTGCACTCGATTCCTACATCAGTGTCATTGATAAAGATGTTGAAGAGCACCGGTCCCAAGACAGACCCCTGGGGGACGCCGCTCGTTACCAGCCACCACCTGGACATGGAGCCATTGATGACCACCCTCTGTCCGCAGCCTCACAACCAGTTTCTTATCCATCCAGTGGTCCACCCATCAAATCCACATCCCTCCAATTTGGAGATAAGGATGTGGTGGGGGACGATGTCAAAGGCCTTGCTCAAGTCCAGGTAAATAATATTGGTGACGTGTTGGAATAGACCCCACTGCTACAGACAGGGCTGCCCAGGATCCCACCCAACATGGCCTTGAACAACTCTGTGGATGTGGAAATCCACTACTTCTTTGGGCAACCTGTTCCGGTGCCTCACTAGTCTCTGAATAAAGAATTTGTTTCTGAGATCTAATCTAAATTTTCCATCTTTTAGTTTAAAGCCATTCCCCTTTGTCCTATGATCACTAGACCATTTAGATAACAAAAAAATCTGTTTAAAGTAAGTTAACAGCAAGAGGAGAGTGCTGAGATTTGTCACCTCACAAATAGGGATGAAGATAAATCAGAGATATTAATGTCCTTTTCGTCTCTATCTTTAGTAGCACTGACAGACCCTGGAGCCATCAGAATCCTGGACTAAAGGACTGTAATGGAGTGAGTGATAAGCTGACATTTGACACTGGACTTGTGGAATTTACTACTGCAGCTGAATGCACATAAGCTGATGGAGTTCATCCCAGTGTTATTGCAAGATATCTCTCATTAATGTATCAACAGTTTTTGTGTGTGTGTGTTTTTTTTTGTTTTAATATGGAGATATCTCAGTTGACTATAAGCTAGAAATGTTAATTCTAACTTTCAGGAAGGAAAAGAAAGATGACCCTAGTAATTATGGGACTTTTTTTCCTCAATTTGGTGCATGCTAAAATTACGGAGAAGATTATTCTGGAAGTAATTGAAAAACACTTGAAAGACAATGAAGTCATTGCTCAAATCCAATACTGTTTCATGAAGGAAGTCATAACTTATTAACTAAATAACTTACTAAATGAAATAGCCTAACTAAATAAATAACATTGTCATACAATTTACCTGTCTATTGAGTGAAGGCAGTGGACATGAGTTTTTTTTTTTTTTTTTACTTTGGCAAAACTTTTGATGGTTTCCCTCACAGTATCATTCTGGACAAAATGCCGAAAATACAGGTAAATGTGAATATAATGCAGTGGCTAAACAACTGACTGAAGAATTGGATTCAAATTGTGGTAAATGTGGTAACATCAGGTATGTAACCAGTGGTGTTCTCCAGGGCACAATTTTAGGGCATTTTTGTTGTTGTTGTTGTTTGTTTTTGTTTTTAAATCAATGACGAGTACACGGGCATTGAGTGCAAATAAGTAAGTCTGTGGATGATACCACACTAAGAGGAGCTGTTAGTTGCATTGGGGTTAGAGAGGCCCTACAGAGAGAACTTGATAGATTGAGCTCTGGGCACTCACAAGTCATAAGAAATGTAACAAGAACAAATATCAGATTCTGCGCTTGGGGTGGTGTAATACTGTAGGTATGTATACGAGGGGAGAGGAGATGCTGGTGACCAGTGGTAATGCTGGTGACCATGCTGGCAGCCCATGGTTTGAATGGGCATATGCTCTGGTGGGTTAAACACTGGCTGGATGGCCAAGCCCAAAGAATTATGGTCAATGGAGTTAAATCCAGTTGGTGGCCGGTCACGAGTGGTGCCCCCCGGCTCGGTGCTGGGGCAACTCCTACACCTTACTGCTCTCTTCAAATACCTTCAAATGCCTGAATATATTCAATGTTCAAATATCTTCAAATGCCTGAAAGGTGACTGCAGTGAGAGAGGGGCTGGTCTCTTCTCATTGTTTGATAGGTGCCATGATGAGGGGAAATAGCTACAAGTTGAGCTAAGGGAGACTTAGATTGGATATCAGGAAAAGCTTCTTTAAAGGAAGAGCTGTTAAGCACTGGAATAGGCTCCCCAGGGAGGTGGCTGAGTCACCATCCCAGAATGTGTTTAAAATCTGTTTGGATGTGGTGCTCAGGGACATGATTTAGAGAAGGGCTGTTAGAGTTACGTAGTATGGTTAGGTTGTGGATGGACTTGATGATCTTTAAGGTCTTTTCCAACTGAGCAGTTCTATGACTCTATTATTCTAAGAGAAGTTCAGACTGGATGTTAAGAAAATCTCTACACTGCAAGGGGGCCGAACACCAGAACAAGCTTCCCAGAGGCCTTGAGATACATTGCAAAATCTATCAGCATTCAAGAAGCATCTGGAAAGTGGTTTTCAATACATGACTTAACCCTTATCTTGCTCTGCATAGAGTCAGGAGCTGGACTTGATCCTTTCCAACTTAGCATGATCTCTGGTTACTTAAGCTGAGAAGAACAGAGAAGGAATGGGACAGACAATAGAAAGAGAATGGTGAGGAAAATTGAGAGGAAAAGAGAAAGAAAGTAGATATGTAAATATATGCAACATGTAAAAATATAAAAAAAAAAAAATTCTGAAGAGATTGGGACTCTTTCTGTATTGCTAGTATTCTGGCACTGACAACTTCTCAATGGCAAATTAAATTATATATTTATTAAATTTAGGCAATAACTGGTTTCAGGTTTCTGTACAAAGTTGTTGTCTTTCTTAGTAGAACTACAGCTATGAATTAAAGACAGTATCATCTTAGATTTATATGTGGACACAGGAACCAGATGTTTAAATTAGTATGGTCATATGTAATACATTTTAAATTAAAACAGACCATTTTCTAAGAACAGTCTTCAAGAGTAATTTTCTCTAAAGCCTTGGTATTGGTCTAGAGAGCTAGCACGTGTAGTATGTATACTTACCTCTTTCCTGTAGCCAGCTGACGCAGGGCTCCAGCAGACTATCGAAGAGCCCACATTAGTGTTAAGAGTATTCAATGAATCTCTTTTGAATACCATTTAATTTATGACTGCAAAAGTTGGAAGGCCAAAGTTAGTTTTTCTACAAAGGACAGGAATGAAAGGCCAAGAATTATTGTGCAAGTGTCTGAAGAACTGACAGCATAGGTAGGCAAACACCAATTCTCACAATTCTCTCATGTGTACTGTTTGCTGTAGATTGCCTTAGGTGTCCTAGAATGATAAGCCATACAAGTTTCGGCTGGACGTAGAACTGAAGCTCATGCTCATGCTGCCAATGAAAATCCTGCTAAAAATCAAAAAAGCTCAAGTTAGAAGTTTAAAATTGTCTCTCTGCTGTTATAAAACCTAAATGAAGCTCACTTTCTGGAGATAAATCAACTATTTTTGCATGCATTCTTTCAGCAAAGCACTGCTATTTTGTTGCCTTCTGCTTTGGTGATCTAGTTCCCTGTAGGAATCTGAGTAGCATGAGAATATCCAGTATTTTGACTGAAGTCTCCTCAGAGAGTGAATTGTTTTCAAGTTTTTATTTTATAGAAACTAAATCACGGAATCATTGAATGGTTGAGGTTGGAAGAGATCTCTGGATAAAATATGGTCCAACCCCTTACCTGAGTAGGGATGCCTAAGCTGGTTGCCTAGGACCACATCCAGGTGCCAGATTTAATTCATATCTGTTGTAGTGAACCCACAAACTCTCCCCATAATCCATTGAAATTACACTTACATAGCTTTTAGGATTTCTATTAAAAGTCAAAGAACATAGAAGTAGTCAGTGAGAAATACTATACATGTTATAATCTGGAAGGCTACAGTTAAATATTCTGGATGGTCTTGTGTAACATCAAATAGGTTGTTGTACTTGACTGATAATTTCATTTCAAAGACAATCAATGGAAGTCTATTCTGAGAAATTTTGAAGTCAGCATTTTAATTTAAATATATTACTTGCCCTATGCATCGTTTAACTTTTCTGCAAAAGTTTAAAATTAATAATCTGCAGTTTTGAAATTTCAAACAACTGTTGATTTATTTCTTTATGGAACCTCTGTGATGAGTGCTCTGACTGGCAGAGCACAGAGGGTCGTTGTTGGTGGTGCAGAGTCCGGTTGGAGGCCTGTAACTAGCGGTGTTCCTCAGGGGTCTGTGCTGGGTCCGGTCTTGTTCAACATCTTCACCAATGGCCTTGATGAGGGGATAATGGCCACCCTCAGCAAGTTTGCTGATGATACAAAGTTGGGAGGATTGGCTGACACGCCTGAAGGCTGTGTTGCCATTCAGCAACCTGGACAGGCTGGAGAGCTGGGCAGAAAAGAAACGGATGAGGTTTAACAAAAGCAAGTGTAGAGTCTTGCATCTGGGGAGGAATAATTCCATGCACCAGTACAGGTTGGGGGATGAGCTGCTGGAGGGGAGCTCTGCGGAAAGGGACCTGGGTGTGCTGGTGGACAACAGGTTGGCCATGAGCCAGCAGTGTGCCCTTGTGGCCAAAAAGGCCAATGGCATCCTGGGATGCATTAACAAGAGCGTGGCCAGCAGGTCGAGGGAGTTGATCCTCCCCCTCTACTCTGCCCTGGTAAGGCCTCATCTGGAGTACTGCGTCCAGTTCTGGGCTCCCCAGTACAAAAAAGACAGGGATCTGTTGGAAAGAGTCCAGCGGAGGGCCACGAAGATGGTGAAGGGCCTGGAGCATCTCCCCTATGAGGAAAGGCTGAGTGAACTGGGTCTGTTCAGCCTTGAGAAAAGAAGACTGAGAGGGGACCTGATCCAGGTCTATAAATATCTGAGGTGTGGGGGGCAGAATGGCGAGGCCAGACTGTTTTCAGTGGTGAGTGGAGACAGGACAAGGGGAAACGGACGGAAACTGCAGCATAGGAAGCTCTGCACAAATGTGCGCAAGAACTTCTTTACAGTGAGGTGACGGAGCACTGGAACAGGCTGCCCAGGGAGGTGGTGGAGTCTCCTTCTCTGGAGATGTTCCAGACCTGCCTGGATGCCTACCTGTGCGACCTGCTGTAGGGAACCTGCTTTGGCAGGGGGGTTGGACTCGATGATCTCTGGAGGTCCCTTCCAACCCCTACAATTCTGTGATTCTGTGATTCTGTGAAAGTGGTGTTTAAAACTGTCAGTCTACAATCTGCAGTAAATCACATCTCATTTCTGTGAATTTTACTGAACACATACTTGCAAATAAAAATTAACTCACAACTCTCAAATGCTGATACGCTGTATCTGCTGAAACAACTGATTTTATAAAAATATTCATTAAAATTTATACTTGACACTTGGGCACAGTCTGCACTCAGTATGAAAATAAGTTTTTATGTAGTAAAGTTGTAAAATTTATGATGCCCATAACATTTCACTTCAGTGAATGCAAATACTTGAGTTTTAAAATAGTGAATTTCTCCTGCTGTTAAAAAAAATATGACCTGGAAAGAATTTTGCTTTGGACTCAGAAAAAGATTTTAAAGACAGTCTGGTCTTTTGGTCCTACCTTCCAGGATGGGTAGGGTGATTATCTCACTCCTTGTAAATGGAACAGTTGTGCCCTCATAAACATCAATGTTTTGAAATGATCTGTTTTGCCTTCGTTTAGTCCAAGTTTGTGCTAAGTATCTATCGCTATATTAGTAAGATAAAGGACCTAGGCACTGTTAAAATTATCTATGTAGCTCCTGTCTGCAGCCAAAACCAACATACACTTTCTCTGAGGGGACGAAGGAGGAGAGCTTGTCCCATTTGTTACTACTCTGTTACATGGGTGAATGGGGAAGGGGCTGCATAGGTTGCTCTGCATGTGGCCTGTTGGCTTTGGGCTCTGTGAATATAACTAAAACAACTAGAAGGATTTAACTGAGGGCTCTCTGTATTTAGGAAAATTTTCTTCTGGCAGGAACAATTTCTCAGTACTTGCTGGAAAAAACACTAAATGATACCTCAGATAAAAGAGCACAATGCTTTAGCAGAGAAGTGTGTTCAGTGGACAGCTGGTCTTTAGCAGCCTGTTCTCTCCCTGATCAGCCCAAAGACTCCTTTCTGAGAAATCATGATATATCTTTTCCTTATTCTTCTGGGCCTTCTTTCACCACAGATGTAAGTTGGAGCTCTTAATGAACACTTAAACTCGTCATATTACCCAGCACAGAGTTCCTGAAAATGCAGGTGGACAAACAGTTTTATATACGTCTCCAGCAGATATAAAACATCTTCAGTAGCTCACTGTAGTGAAAAATGTGGTTTCTCACCTATTTTTCATCTATTTCAGAGAAAAGAGAAAAGCTTCCTGAAATCCTATGACAGCAGTACTGCATCCAGAAAAATAATATATAACTAGGATGTAGTCCATAAATGTACCTAAGGTGAATTCTAAGATTCTTTCCCATGGGCTTGATTTCATACCAATGCATGCCAAAATCAGGTTTTGTAGTACATTCTACTGATGAATTCTGTATCCCAGAGAGGTGGGTCCCCAGTGCACTGATTATTTGAGTTAATATATTTGGCATCCAATACACCCATCTGAAATTCATAATCACTACGACTAAGAGGTCAAAAAAACATTTGGAAACAACTGACAAAGGCATTCTCTTGTTGTTATTGTTTCTAGGATTAACATGGAAACATTTGTCTTCTTGCAAACATTAGTTTGAACTGTTCTGCAATTACATCTCTAGTCCAAATCTTCTTGTGAGGAAATTAAAATAATTTGCCTAGAGCTTAAAATGGAGTCTTTTTAGGGCCATAACACCTTTTTGGGGGGATCTTTCCGAATCTCACAAGCTATGTAGGGTAGAACACGTTAGGAAACTTCTGAGAAGTTACAGTCAAAACATCTGGCAGTCTATCAGCCAATTTGTCATAGCTTTCCTGCCTTGCTCTCAGTTTTCCTTGTGGCTTCTTGTTTCTCATTATGAGTAGGGAGTGTCTAGCCACATGTCTGAGTTTGGCGACAAAGTTTTTCCTACGCACATTGGTGTGGCAGAATGCTTTGGGTCAATTTTACCTTTGTTTTTACTACAGCATCAAAATATAGTTGATGTTGTGTAAACTGATTGTGAGAATTCCAAGATTATGGGGCAAGAATGTGGATAGGGCCTATGACTTTTCTGAACTGTTGTGTAATAGTGGTTTACTTATGGTGAGCTACATGTATTCTGCTTCCAGAAACCTGCATGTAGAACTTAAGAACTCTTGCTTGTGCTCTTATGGGCTGAAAATACAGACTGATGTCATGCAGAGACTTTGGCATAAAATCTAGAGTCATCCTGTGCCTCCATTGGATCTGCAAAATTATTTCCCAATCTGTTACTTCACGCCTTGGTTTTCCATTGATTAAAAATAGGAAGTCCTTGTCTCAGAGAAGCTCTGAAAAAAAAGTACATGAATGAGAGTGATATTCTAGCTAAACACTGAAAAAGATGTCAGTGTTTTGTCCTTTTATTTGTGTGGCAAGTGTAAGTTTCACATGTCCGTTGTTAATTTTCTGGTTTTTGAGTGTTTTGCTTTGTAAATGATGTAGTGAACTAAGTATAGTGTCATTTAGTAATATTCACCGATTTTTTTTGCAAAAAAACCCCATTTTTCCAGTTTAGTAAAATAATAGTTTGGACAAATAAAATAATAGTGAAGGCCTTGTTGTCTATTGTATTGGTGAATCTTTTCCCCAAATGATGTCTCTTTATAAGAAAAGTAGGTAAAAATTAACTATATTTCAAAGTAGTATCCCAGCTTTGGAAATTATGGCTTTTTTTTTTTTTTCCCCTATCACCAATATGGCCTGAGTTTTGTTAAATGAAAGTTCTAAGTCTGTCTGTGTTTGTATTTTCCCAGGCTTTTAATGCCAGAGGGAATAATTTATAGGGCTGTAATTTTGTGGGTTACTGTGTTATGAGCACTTATAAATGGCTCCTTTGGGCACTAAAAGGGCCAAGAAAATGTAAATACAAACACAAAACAGAAACAAATACCTGCAACATGAAGAAAACTACATGGAGAGAGGCCACATGGCCTAACAGTTCAGCTCCACTTAATGGCTCCATTCAGCTTCTATTGATGTAAAAGCATGTTTTACTACTAGCTGTACTGAAAGAAAAATGAAATGCTAGAGCCTTACCTGTAACACAATCACCTAACTCTGTGTTTAATAATATCCATGCCTATTTAATTATTTATTTATTTTTATATTGGGCTGCAATTCTTTACTATCAAATATAACTCCTATTCCTGCATAATAATGAGTATTTTGCAGTACCTGTGTAGCTTTAGACTTGACCTACCAATGAGCTTTTTATGACGTTTTGTGTTTCAGTAGTTAAGAAAACCATTGGCTGGGGCACCTGAAGGGAGACAGGCATGGCAGGTTCTGGTCAGTATTACTTGGTACAAATAAACACTTCCACAGGGAGAAATCAGGGTGTTGCTGGTCTGTAGAAGAATATCCTATTGGTAAGAGCATCTAAGCATCCATCATAAGCAAAACTGCTCTGTTATGAGAATGTGTGTGTTTTATATCCAGTTAACTTCTGGTAACTGTGGGCAGCAGTCACTCAGGTGTGTCCCTGCTCAGGTTTGGTTCATCTGTGGGCCACAGCCTGACAGGGAGTGTCCCTTATATGGGATGGGCTGCTGGCCTGCTGGCATGCTGCTGTCCTTCAGTAGTGGGTCACTGTGGGCAGCAATTCCTTAGAGGGGTCTCTGCTGCAGCATGGGTCACCCATGGGCTGTAGGGTGTTTAGAATGCAGATGCAAGCCTCTTGCTTTCACCACCCCTTGTAAGACTTGTTTCTTTCTGTGTAAACATTTCTGTTGTGCTCCTACTACCACTGCTCTTACATTCCTGAACATGTCAGAAAAGCTATTCCTTTGCTCTCCTGTTCTCCACTGTTGAAAATATCTCTTTTAAATGAGTACTACATGCAAACTGTAATGCAAGCACAGTGCATGTATGTTTACAGAATGAAGTACTCTGACAGTACTGCCATATAAGTAAATATCTCATTTTGAACAGAAAGCATTTTTTCCTTTATCTTGTGATAAATTTTGCAAAAAGCTACCTGCAAAGGCATGTTGAGCCAGATCATGGGCAGAGGACCAGCTTGCTGCTTTCATAGAGGCAGAAGCTGCACAGGCCAAGCTCTGTGATTTAGCAATTTAAGACAGCGGTTTTCTATGAGGAATCCATGAGGTACAGCCAATGAAATCAAGGTTTTGCTCCTCGTATGTTTGATATACGGGAGGCCTACCTCTTCTGCAGAACTGGAATAGGGACCTCGACAGGCTGGAGGGCTGGGCTCGGGTGAACCTGATGAGGTTCAACACGGCAAAGTGCAAGGTTTTGCATTTGGGCCGGAAGAACCCCAGGCACCTGTACAGGCTGGGAGGAGCGGTCCTTGAGAGCAGCTCGGCAGAGAAGGACCTGGGGGTCCTGATGGACGAGAGACTGAACATGAGCCAGCAGTGCGCTCTGGCAGCTCGAAAGGCAAATGGGATCCTGGGCTCCATCAGGAGAGGGGTGGCCAGCAGGGACAGGGAGGTGATTGTCCCTCTCTACTCGGCTCTTGTGAGGCCCCATCTGGAGTACTGTGTCCAGGTGTGGAGCCCTCAGTACAAGAAAGACATTGAGATTTTGGAAAGGGTCCAGAGGAGGGCGACTAAGATGATCAGGGGGCTGGAGCACCTCCCCTATGAGGACAGGCTGAGGGAGTTGGGCTTGTTCAGCCTGGAGAAGAGAAGGCTGCGGGGTGACCTCATTGCAGCCTATCAATACCTGAAGGGAACCTACACCCAGGAGGGGAGTAAACTCTTCAAAAGGGCTGACAACAGCAGGACTAGGGGAAATGGTTTTAAGTTGAAGGAGGGAAGATTTAGGTTGGATGTTAGGGGGAAGTTCTTTACTAGGAGAGTGGTTAGGCCCTGGAACGGGCTGCCCAGGGAGGTTGTGGATGCCCCGTCCTTGGACGTGTTTAAGGCCAGGTTGGACGGGGTCCTGGGCAACCTGATCTGAATGTGTATGTTTGGTGGCCCTGCTAGGCAGGGGGGTTGGAACTACATGATCCTTGGGGTCCCTTCCAACCCGGGTGATTCTGTGATTCTGTGATTCTGTGAACTGTGGAAGATACAGAAATAGAAGAAATCCAAAATCACTGTGTTGGGCCATTCTTGCTCACATTTAATCTGCTACAAGGTTTGCTAATAAATCTGTTGGAATTAGGACTAGAGGCTGTGTCACATATTTGATATGACTGAGACAAACAGTCCTACCTTTTTCCCTCTATGAGGGAGCTTTTCTTTGATGGTAACAAAATGAAAAGGAGTGATGTAATCGGGAAACTTTTTAAGCCACACTGATGTTTTGCAGAAGGGTAGGTGCCATATGAACAATGCCACATAAGCTTTGAAACCTCCTGGCAGGGATGTCAGTTCTGGATGAAAAATTCTTGCCAAATGCAGCCTGTCATGTTTTCCATCACTGGAGCTGGATATTTGTGTATAATTCCTGTGGGATTGGAGGATGGTAATGTATACACACAGAAAAAGTTCAATTTCAAGTAGCTGCTAACATCCAGTAAACAGTATGTTCCAAATTCCTTTCAAGGTTCCTAGTACACTGATTTTTTTTTCTAAACATTGCCATTCACTGTGATGTTCAAGACTATTGGTGAGAAGATTTCATAAACACAAAAATAAAAGAACTGGTCACAAAATATTTTATAATGAAGTTGCAACAGACAGTGTGCCTTTCACTGTGTTACAGTTCTCTGTCTCTGGTGCAGCCCTCAGCATGGCATTTCAGGAAAGAAGGATTCCAGTATACCTCAGGGCAGTGTGTCTCTTCAGTTTTTCTGCTTGATAATGCCAGATGGTCTAGCTCCAGTGCATTTTTATCATCACAGAAGGAGGAGCCTGTAGACCTTTCTGATGTAGTACTTTACAACTAAGGTAGGTAGTACACATAGTTGTTGGCACTGAGAAGGTACTGAGTGGCAGAAACACTCTCAGAAGGGGTTGGAATGCACCTGTGAGCTCAGTGACATTTTTATAAGGAGGTAAAACCACTGCTTTCATTTTTTCTGAAGCATCACATGCATTTATTTGCGTATGTGCATACTTGTAAAAAGAACATTCACTTGGCCACATGGCAGCACTACAACCCATAGTAACACTGATGCTATAAAGAAAAATGCTCTGTATTTAACCCAGTTTGCTTCTTCACACAGCACAAGCTGTAAACATCAATAGCTACAGCTCATTCAAGATCATAAAATCCCTCTTCAGCTTAAAAGCCCAAAGTTTGCAACACTTTCTGTTCTCACAAGTTTCTCGTACAGTCTCTTGCAGGCTTTCCTTTAATGCCTTCAAGAGAAGGAAGGTGCTTGGGCTTCATTTAGGCAGAAAGAGACATGATGTGATGAACTTGAGAGCCAGAATATTTTTTTGAGAGCATATATAGTTCTTCTAGGTACTCAGTAATCAAACTTAAAATGTCTAGAGGTTGGTTTCAAAATCATGGTGAGGCAAGTCATAAAATGTACCACACTTTTGCCTTTTGCATTCTAGACATGATGTATATGCATCCTTAAACCACCATAAACTTCATTTGGTATGCAGGCCACCTAACCTGTGGCTTCATTTTAACTCTAAGGACATTACTCCAGGATCCCCTTGTCATCAAACGGTAAAAGAAAATGTCTTTGGGGGCCTATAGAGGGAGATCCTGTCTGCCTCAGCTTTATGATGTCAGTGCAAGTTGATTGTTTCAGGTAAATATTGTACACTCCTGCCTAAAAATAGATAACTGTGGTTGGTTGTTCATAAACAGAGCTTTCAAGAAAAATCATGTGGTGGAATATTCTTGGTAAAATCCTTGGAACTCACAACACTACGAGTGAACAGATCAGAACAAAAATATGGTTTCATTCTGATTCTTAGGTCCAATAAACACCTGCATCTGCAATGCTCAGAGTTCTCAGAGTTTCCTTGCCCTCTTTGCCCAGCAAAGAAGCAAGAAGTTAGTAAGCATTGATCTACACTCACAGACATTAAAGTACACCCATTTCTGTTGTAACTGCTGTGAAAATTTCCTTCCTTACCTTTGCTCTAAACTCAGTATCTTACACACACATTCACCTTATAATGACAAATAACCCACTGGCTTCATCCTTCATTCTAACTTTGTGGAGGACTACAAACCCAGAAGTACAAAGCAGGATCCAAACTGTTTACTGACATTCATCTGTGTTGGAGAAAAACAAATTTTGAACCTTACTAGCAAAAATTTGATTTGTATACTAATTAATGAAAGGCTTTTCTGTGTCTTTAATTACCAGTGAACTAAAATAAATAATTGTTGTCACATTTTTAAACATGGAATCTGTGTTCGGATGAACACAGATCATGCTGGCACTTCAATTGTTTGCAAAGAGTCTATGCTCTATTGACAGAATAGCAGAAGTACCTAAAAAATTTCCATTATGGAGATTTTGTATCATACAGAAGGGACTTTAATAGGTGTGATAGTTATTTGCATTTCAACATAACTTGTTATGTAAGCCAGAAAACAAGTACTAACTGAACTTCACAAGATGATTAATATAAATATAAACTTAATATAAAAATATTAAGTTCAGAAGAAAGATTATTTAAAATGTTAGTTGACTCACCAAAAGCAGTATAGTAAACAACCTGGGAATGCAGCGTTCCATTTAATGCTCTAAGCCATTTGTCTGCACTAGATTACAGTTCACTGGAACTGTAAATGAACTCAGAGCAGTCCTAGTACATACAGAAATGATGCCTTAATATCTTTTGTGAGCAAATTAAGGCAGCAAGTCAGCCACACTGGAACTTGCAGAGAATTTGATGCTGGAGCAGTTGGATTCAATAATGCAACTAATTATACTTGATGTGGCATTATATGAGAGGGTTCTCCAGCATAGACATAAATGACATGTTTGTTTTGAGAGTAGGAGAATCCCATCTTGGGAAAATCAGTTGAGTATTCAGGCTTGACTTTGAAGCCTTTGATGAGAGAAACATGTCTAGTCTGATCTGTGAGTGACAGGTTCATAAACCCGCACACTACAGTTGATACACTAATGGCCATATCATGCTCTACTGATTTTCTTTGCCATGCTCATTCAATTTCTTTAGAGACATCCAGAGATGAAAGAGAAAAATGCATAGTGTGTTGAAAAAAAGACCAAAAAGAGTTTTTGTTTGCAAACTCGTTATCAAGCAAAGCAGAGAAATGCACAGCAGCGGTGTAACTTAAAGAGGCCATGTAGAATGAAAGAATACCTGTCCTGTAGATGAAAACCTGTCTGTGTCCATAGGAGGTAAACATAAATTAGTAAACATACAATGTCACTGAGAACTGCGGGCTTCTGTCTTTGCTCACATTGCTGTTCACATCTGTGGAAATCATTTGCTATCCATTATGACATTTACTGCTTTATGTTATAATGTGATTTTTAAGTAGAATAACTGGCTTTGCATCTTCCTACGGAGTTCTTCCAGAGCAGGAGAAATCACGTCTTCAGCAAGCTTATGCTGAAAACAAGTGTTGCTATGGTATCGTTTCTCTTGTTGGTAGCTATCACTGAAGCTCCAGGCAGATGGTGTGAAGACCAGGGTAGTCTGTGAGCTGTGTAAATGTACAGCACTGCTTGTATTTCTCTTTGAGTGATATCTACTGGTTTTCTGTGCGTTGAACAGTGGAAAACTGTTTTTGTAGACCTTCCCAGCAGCTGGTATAGAATATTACTGAATCCATCACTCATAAATCTTCAGATTCCTTGTTTATTCTACTTCCAAATCACGCCTTTAATTAAGACATTTTCATCTGATGCCTCATTGAAAAATCATCTCTGTTAAAAATCAATGGCAGTAGCAGCCATTCTTACTGAGCTCTCAAGGTGTTTGTCAGATATTTTTGATAAAATTTTACTCATCCTGTACTTCACCCCAACAACAGTTGCTCCCAAATGTATGTACAGCCAAAACCAATGACATGAATAACACGTGACTGTGACTGAAGGGTATTTCTCTGTGTTAAGAGATGGCTTATAAATTCTGGGAAAGAGACATGATCACATTTTTGAGTTGAAAATTTGACTGCAACTCATTACATTCCATTTGAAAATTTGCAGGTTGTGTATTTATGTTGTCTGGAAATGGAGTCACAAATATACAAAAAAGTTGTTGATTTTTTTGCAATCTTGAAACCTGTTCTCAAATTCCTTTATCACAACAGAAAGCACAGCTGCATATTTTTCACTGTTTGCAGGACGGTGTTTAGCCAATGTATTAAATTCTATAAACTCATTTGCCATAACTTGAACTGGCACTGCGCTGTGACCCATGACCTGGTTTTAGCCCATGTGGGGTTCATAGCACATGCCTAGTTGATGCTCATGGGCTGGGCCACATTGGGTTGGACAGGCCCGCATAAAACCATTAATCTTTGAATTAATCTCCTAAAAATCTTTAAATCTTGTGTTACAGTAAAATTGTATTGTCCATATGGGTATACTTTCTGCTTTTCAAACGCCCTCTCTACTGCCAAAGGCTTAATTGCATTAATCCAGGGTTATCTTATGGTGTAGGAAAGAGATAGCTGAGCTAGGATGCTCAGGTTTAACTCAGCAGTGTCACTCCTGTTTGGTGGCCTGTGTCGAGTAACCTTCCAGTGCAGTGTGTCTAAGTGCACCCTGCCCTTTCCCCACTCAGCCCATGCTCTTGAGCCTTGGCAGTGTCTCCCCCACACTGAAAAAATTGGATTCTATCTTGATTAGGCATAAAGTATCACTCAAATGATGATTAATAAAGCACGTTTGTATGTGTCAATTGTGAAAAATCAATCAATGGGTAGGAATCTACTTTGTACTCAATACCTTCTCTTCCTCCGTGCTTCTCTCTCTCTCTCTCTCTCTCTCTCTCTCCCCTAGAGTGCAAAAGGAACCAAAAAGGCTATGAATAGCAGCTGTGCTCTCCCCTGTGACCTCGGTGAGAACTAAAAATCTGAAAATACAGCTTACAGCTAATAATGGTTTTGGAAGCTTACTCCTGTTACTGAAAACACATTTCCCTGCCCCAGCCCCTCCCCCAGCCTGGATATATCTTTTAACTGCCCAAGGGATTTGCATTCTTCTTTGATTTGAGTGTCTGGAAAGCCTTTGCCTTATTACACTGAATGATTATGAGCTTTGCAGCCTGTTCTCTCTTCTACACTGTTGTGTTGATGTTCATCAAATATTTCATCATTGCTGTCTCTTCTAACTGTCCCAGAAAGTATTATTTGGTAAACATACCCAGGTATAAATCTAGAGGATTATAATGGCACTATAAAGTTACCTTCAGCTGAGTGGGAAAGCAGTAGATAATTGTGATGATTTTTACATGTATTTTCTACTGGACAAATGTATAATTTGGATTCTTGTTGCATGCAAAAGGTCCAGACACAAGCAGAAAAAAAAATATTGATTAGTTAATACGTACGTGATACCCTTGGGCTGTTTCATCCATCTCTTTGGGTGATTATATGCAAAGTGTGACCCTACTGGTATGTAAGATACTCCTTTCTTCAACATAGACTGTTGTCTGTGCACTCTGTATGTTTTGATCATTGCCTTCATATCTGTCTTACTAGCGAACATTTGGTCCATTTCTCCATACTCTGAGGAAGACAGCTGGACAACAAACAGTTTGTGTTTCTTGATGTTCCTGCCCCCTCAGTGAAATTGACGCCTCAGCCAAGTGACATTTCATTTCCATGAAATGAATATGTGGAACAACTAGAGCTGGACACAAGACCCCACAGTTTTCTTCTTGTCCTTAGCCTGAGCCCTAGGTCAATAGATAATGGGATTGTAATGAGATTTATGTATGCCATATAGAGGACCTCAGAGGCCTTCCTTGCAACTTAAAGAATGGATCTTCCCAATAAACACTGAAGATCCTTTTAGAAATAAAAGCCATTTTGAGACTGGTTATGTGACTCACAGTTCTTATTATCCCAACCAATTCATCTTTGAGCTGTTATAACTGGAGGAGTTTAGTAATTTGACCTAATTTGCATAATATTTGTCACTGTAGTAAACTACAAAAAAGAGTAAGGTTGTTTCTACTCCAAACTGCATCTCTTTTTCCAGGCAGATGCTTTATTGCTCTAGCCCAGTGCATAAACAAAAATAAGGCAATACCTTCCTTTCATGGTATAACTTATAAAAGTAGTATCTATACCAGAGAGAGATGTAACCATTCAGGCACAGGCAGGTGAGCAGCTTTAGAGATGAAAGTAACAGAAATGGATAGAAGTCAGAAGAAAGAGAGCAAGAAATAGTATTCTAAGAAAAAAAATAACTTCTCATACCACATTCTTGCTTTACAGGAGATGGAAAATACAGATGGCAAATGTTGATGTCCTTTATCTTGCAGGGAATCTTTATTAAAAGCTTGCAAACTTAAAAGCTCTAATTACAAAATCTACAGTGATCTTAATACATTATGTTGTCAGACTTATGTGTACTAAGAACTTAGAAAATAAGGGAATAGAGAAGTTTCAGATGACTTTTTTTCTTGATATCCACTAAGGCAATGTGTTTGATCACAAAACAACTGATGTACAATTTGTTTCAGATAGTCAGCGACTGGCTTTTGTGATTTATTATTCTAACTGAAGAAGCATATATAACACTGTAAAGTAGAACCATGGATAGAGAGAGTATGAAAGTGCTTTGTTTTCAGAACTTAATTGGACTTATAATTAAGTTATTAGTGGGAAGAAATGGGAGAAATAAAGAGTATGGCATTGTGCCATCTAGAAGTTTAATAGTATGAAAGAAAAGCTGGGAAGATGGAATATAATATTTGGAGAAATAAACAAAAGATATAGAATGAAGGAATAATCTGTACCAACATTTGCATGACCATAAGCACACAATAACTAGAGCTACTCATTGATACCTATGTAAACAGAGACTCAGTCTTTTAAAGGAGCTGGCTCTGCAAAAACTAAAACCTAGAGAACCAGGAAAAGTAAAGCAGATCAAGGAGGAGGTACATCCATGAAATCAAACATTACATGTGGAGGAGGAATGAGATGGTTACGCAGCAGAGAGTGTAAAAGATAAGAAAGGTAATACTGGCAAATGCAACAAATACTCTGGGTTTAACATAATGGAATTTCAATGAGAGTAGACTGTGTACGAGAGACATGCAGAAGAGGAAGAAGAAAGGCTTCTAAGAGCAGCCTGAAAATTTTTCACTACCAGAAAAATTAGAAATAGATAAAATCTTGTCTAAATCTGTGCCCTTGCAAGAAAGGAATTCAGCACAAATAAGGACTCTGGCAAAGTATGGATCACATGAGATACTATGTAAAAGAGCTCATGAATCTTAAAATAGATGGTAAAAAGCTAGCCTGTATGTTCAGAGAGAAAGGGAATGAAAACTTTGAAAGAAAACTTGGCTTGGAAGCAGATTTGCAACGGCAAAGACCTTTAAAATTCCATGCGACCAAATAGTTTTAATTTCTGCATTTTGGGGAATTGGGCTGTCTAGACCAATACCCCAGGAATCTGAGGGAATATTGCAATTCTTTGTCAGTTAACCTCATCTGTATGAACCGGTTGGCTCTTCCAGAGACTTTGACAACAAGCATTTCCAACACCATGCTGTTTTGAAGCATTTCCAGAGAACCTACCTGCTGGTGGAGCTCTTGTTTCTAGTCTTTAGGGATAAGCAGGAGGCAGGCAAAGAACTTGTGCTCAGCCAAGCCACAATCACTTTTACTTTGGAAAACGCTAGACAGTTACAAAACAACATCCTGTATGTACCCTCCTCCCCCGCTTAGTGTGATCTCATCTCTCTTGGGATTCCTGGCTTGGACAACATCTTTCCTGCCTTTTCATCAGGCATGTGGTAGTGGTTTGGCCTTGTTACTCACGCAATCAAATTTTATCATGGTCTCTATCACTCTTTTGTTCACATACTTCAACTGGGAGCAGTCTATTTTGTGGGCTCCCCACCTTCCACTGGCTTCCTTACACAATTTGTCAAAGCAGTGACCTTACTGGCTGAAAACTCCTTTTTCTGATAAATATTATCAAACACCAATGGATCTTCTCTGCTCTTTCACTGTTAGTCCCTCCTGAGACCTCCAAATAGCAGCACAAGTGTTGTCTATATTCAGGAGGGAGTGAGCCTGAAGTGCAGTTGTTCACTCTAAAGTAAGGATGTGGGTAAAAGTAATGTCACAATGGCATTTCCCAAAGTACGAGTCATTCCTGGAATGGTGTGAACAGATCCAAGTGCAGAGACCAGTTCTTGTCTGTACACTGAATCAGTAAGAAATGGAACATTGCGCTGCAAGTATTATATGCTGGTACAACACGAAGCTTTGTCCTCACAACTCACCTATTTTAACCTTGGCACACTATAAAATCAATAGTCACACGTTAACAGTTTTCACATGTATTTATAAGCTCTGTGTGTCAACTGTTAGACTACCTCACAGTGTTCAGGTGCTTTTCAAGTCACTGGAGAGGCTGATGAGGTTCTCATACTCTCCAAAACTTATGCTTCTATTTGCAGTAACTATATTGTAATCTTTTTCTCTATTAACTTTCTTCATCTCATTGATTTCTTTCAATATGTTCATTTAGTAGCTGACTGAAAATCTCCTAGATTGTCTCTCAATCCAGATCATAGAGAAGATGAGTTTGCATTAGGGAAAATCACTGCTACTGTATTTGGCTATAGCTAAGATCCTTGCTGACTGTTTGAGCAGAGAGGCCAAGGATTTAATTTATCCAGGGACCGATTTTTTTTGTTACCTCTTCCATGATTTTGTCCCTACTCAATGGAGTACTCTATCCAATGCTAAGTCTGGCATTGTTTTCAAATAATGTAGCACTTGCAGCAAGAGGGGGGGGGAGAAAAACCACTTAAATGTTCTTTCCGTTTTTACTAGTAAACACTCCCAAGGGAGTAATTTGTTGAGATGATCCAAACATGTTATTTTCCAGCAGTATTTTGGAACTCTGTTGCAAAATTGGCAAATAGAGGATTAAATTTTTCGTGAAAATCTGGCACAGGCTCACGCAGATGAAGGTGATGGAGAGGGTGAAAGGTGAACATATTTTCCCCCTGGTATTGGTTTAATTTTTACCCACTACTGTGCCATCCTAGAGGAATATTTTGCAGAAGTAAGTGATACCATACTTCTACAAAAATAAATAAATAAAAATAAAAAATCCTAATAGTCTTCTGCTATCTTTTATTTTTTTAACTGCCTAAAACTGGGAGAACTAGGAAACTGGGAAACTAGGAATTTTTTGAGAACTTTCCTGTTTGAAAAGGCTCAAGTCATTTTGGTAATGTCTGGTAGAAAAAAAAACCCACCTTACTTCGTATTTGGAGAACTACCCATATTTTTCTATCCGAATACCTGAGAGTTTTTTTCTCCTCATCTTTCCAAACAAGCTTCTTTTAGCTGCATGCCACATTACAAATATTTGAGATTAAAGTGACTGCAGTGGAAATAACAGCCAATACAGGGGGAAGAGTATAATAAATCATTCCTGTCTCTAAATCAGTTTTGTCTCAGACATATTTTTGTCTCTATTAAATTGATTCTCGTGTCATTCATGGCTAGCCCCTGAGTTTGGTAATTTTCCATCATGAAAACTAAGATGGATAACTTTCTAATAGCTGTAAGAAAACAAAAATGATTCCATTGCACACATCTGGATGAACTGAAATCCAGCTTTCCAGGCAATCCATTCTCTCTACTGCTATTTTGGGAAATAATCATGCAGTCTTATTTCGGATTATTTTAAATACTGTGGGCTTATTTGCAAGAAATATTATTTCATGATTTATAACTCTTGCAACCCTATTGACTTATATGGAGAGCTAGACAGTGTCAGACTCGTTGTCATTCCCCAAAGTATGTAAATAGCAGCTGTCAGTACAAACAAGGCTGCAAAGGAACTTCCTTTGGAGGCCATGCTTGAAGTCTGGCTGTTTACTTATTGCTAGAAGGAAAGTGGCTAATGTGTTCTCTGCAGGCTCTAATACAAAGACAGGCTGTCGTGACAAGGTATCACTTGTCAAAGCACATGAGGAGATGTTTGATCCAGGGGTGCATTCTGTTGTTTTTATAAACTCATATCTGAAGTTATCCCACTGAAGGCAATAGTGCTATCCTGGAAGCTGAGTTCTTTGTACCTTATGTATAATCTGTATTATGTGGGGTATACAGAGGGTAGAGAGCTGTAAACCAGAGTTCGCAGACTGCCTGTGTGGTAAATTTAGAAGATATAATTCTATGATACACAGAACTGGACTCAATTTCTGACTAGAAAGCACAACTGGATTATTTCATTAGTAAATATAGCTAGTTGTCTTGGCATTTGGTTGTACAGAATCCTCCATAAGATTATTTCAGTTTGAAATGAAGTCTATACTTCTAGTTCACCAGATAGGAGGTCGAAGCATTGCATAAGTGATAGCATCAAACCATGGCAGCACTGTGCAGGGGAGTGGAGATTAAACTGATGTCTTGCACAGGAAGACATCTGTGAAACAGATCTGGTGGAGTCAGAAAGCATGGATGATGCTTCAGAAGGCAATGAAAGCTGGCTTTTATTCACAGACCCCTTCTCAGAAACAGTGTTCTGAGATTGTATGTATATATTTTTAAAAGCAAGATCCTCACTGGAAACAAACAAAAGACAGCGGCTAAACGAGGGAAAGAGAAAAAGCTAACTTATTTAAATATAAAATTATTTTAGTTACTCATTTGATGTGCACAGTTCTCAAAAATCACCATAAAAATAATAGTAATTTTCAGTGTTTGCAATGGTTTGCATATTTGTAATATATTGCATAGTGCATAGTATCAGTAGGAAACTGTTTATATCTTTGTCTTGAGTATAAGCAGGACCAGAGCAACCACATATTGATAAAGAGATGAAGATTGAGAGGTTGCAAAAGGTGATGGTTCAATTCCTGCGTGGTCAAGAATTGCTGTTAAGAGAGCAATTGCCCTTGGAAAGTAATCTAATCTACGAGCCTGCATGTGAGACTTCAAAGTGCTTTATCTGATCTTTTTCAAATATTGCCAGGATTTGCTTTCCTGTTCCAAAAAACTCTGCTTGGCAAGACTTCTGTTCTGTTTTCAGCAGGGCATTTCTTCCTAATGGCTTCTGCCAATACTTGTGCATGCACTGTTCAACTCCTTGTGCTGTCTATGGGAGTTCCAGCTAGATTAAAGGCAAAGTGTAAATGAAGAAGAAAATTTTTTGCACAGATTTTACTTAAGGGATAGTTGTATCACAAGCTATGTACAAGCTTGTACTGAGATGCAGACATCTCTAGCTGTGTTCTTCAGAAAGGGCAAAGATTTGATAGAATAACCCTTGTACATCTCTGATATTGTTGGACCTGAAAATTCCCTGCAACTTTGGAGAATGAACAAGCTATCAAGTAAAGATGTGAAGTGAAACGTACAGATTTTGCTGAATGCTTCCAATTTAGGATCTCGCTCAAGAGAATTGCCTACAAATGCTGCATGGTTATTTTCTGTCATTCCTTAGTCCCAATCATTGTCATTACTGATTTATTTGTAGGTGGAAGGAAGCCAGTGAATTTCCTTCTTCTTTCTAGTTCTGCTGCTGTAAGCACTCTTAGGGAGTTTTTCTTATTCCTCACTATATGTTTCATTCTTTTACTTTATTGTTTGCTGAGTGCACTGTTCTCTTCAATATCCAGAGTTACACATTTTATAGCTCCATCTTTCTTTTGGAGTCTATCAATATTATCTGATCTATCCACATCTGTAATTTTCCACAGTTTCTATTGTTTTACTGATTTGTTTCTCTTGCATAAAATGATATATATGCTCCACATTCTCTTTATAAAATCATTTAGAAAAAGTCTTTGCAGAACGTTCATTTTCAAATCTTAAGCAAACTCATCTAACAAGACAGTTTGGGATGACAGGATTCTTAAGAACATAGCAATAGGCAAGGTGTGAAAGGAGAAAAGATGTGAACATCGTTGTGGAAAAAGAAAGAAAAAAAAAAGAGATAAAAAATAATTTGTAAAGAGAAGCAAATTAAAACACATCATGAACTGGACAGCATTTGTGGTATCTTGGTTAAGTTTTAGGTTCCAGTTAATATGAAAGATTCCGTAACATCCTTTCCACTATGTATTGCTTTTAATTCTTAGAGCTAATATTGCTTCTGACTTTTGCAGAGTAATGTAGTAATGAAAAATGTAATGATCTTAGCCAGTAGTAGGCTATACCCAAAGATGCACTCAGTTACTAGAGGGAGCAGGTGGGAGGAAGTTGAACAGTAGTCATAAGGAAAGAATTGAAGGAAAGGAAAGAGAAGTAATTCCTCCAATAATTACTGAGCTCTCAGCTGAAGTTCAGTCTGGGTTGTTGAAATCTAAAATTGCTGTGAATGCAAAAGAGAATATTGCAGGGTTATGGTGGAATCACATCTGGCACTCTCCGTTCAAAGAATGAGTTAGGGATTAGAACTTGTGATGCCAGGTCATTGAACAATGTCTTTGTGATCTTGTTCTGTCTGTTCTATGCATAAAGAAAATATTCCAGGCTTCATTCACTTTGGACATCTCCATTAAGTCCTGGTAATGTGGTAAAAAATTCTAAGTCATCCGTATCTTTTGGGATCAGATAAAAATCTGCACTCAGATTTGTTTTATTACCCATTTTTAATTGAACTTAGTATATAATACAAGTGAGGACTCTCATCATGATCTTCCTGATCTAGTTTACTTTTTGAAATGTGACCATAACAAACACAAGGCAGACAAGTATAATCCTTCAGTGGTAATTATTTTCCATTTTCCATTCTATTTCTTAGTTCTCTTCAAAGCAAGCAACAAAGCTGCATTTTAGAATCATTGCCTCAGTGCCAATAAAAGTTCTGATATGCTGCATGCGCAACCCGTAGATATCTGTCAGCTAAGTGTTCACCATCTGTTCTATTACCCTCACAGTAAATAATCACTGTTGCAGCACTTAAATGAAAAATGTGCTGAAAATTTTCTGTGCTCATTATCAAAGTGTAGTGCGGCTCATTACAGTATTTCAAAATAGATCTTCATCGTATACCATGTAGGAGTACTAAAAGCAAGTAACAAAACAGGTGTGCACAAAATAGGGCATCTGAGACATTTTAAAACCTCAACAGTATTTCTGGTTATGATAGACTTCCTGTGGCATTTTATACAACCAACGATGAACTGTTTGGTAATTGTACCAACAGCTGAAATAAAGCAGCCTAGTCTGCAGGGACTCAGACCAGCCCTGGTCAGCTCAGTCTCAGAGTCAAGTCATTACCACTGGGTGCATTTAGTGCTTTGGTAAAAGTATTTGTGTCATCGCTGCCATCCTAAAATGACATTATCTCATTTGCAAAGTCCTTCTGGTAACTGGATATCTAATTTTATATCAGAGAGGATAGAAAATATTGCTTTAAATTTTTTTAATGTTGTGAATATGTAATTGAAAATGAATGTTTGAAATCATAAAATAATAGTGTTTAAAAAATACGGCAGCATTTTTAGAGATTAAACCTCAGTTTTTACAAGAAACTTGCAAAATTAAAATTACAAAACTTTAAAGAGAATTGTACCTTTTGTATAACTTCTGTGGAGAGAAATGTTTTTGCAAGGTTCTAAGCATAACTTTCTTCTAAATTTTTAGAGACTTTTATTCAGTCAATTGTGTACACTGTTAAAAGTAAAACTTCCCATGTGCTCTAAATTTGGTCCAGTTAATCTTTCAGGAGTTTTGAAAAAAGGGTTTTAATTAGCAACTTTATCAGCTAACTCAGTCACTCATTCCAATGCTTATCTGATACTAGGCTCTAGCAACCATCAGAAATAGGCTGACTTGTCAGTGGGACAGCTGAGAGAATCTGTGTGGTGAGGGAAAGAAAGAGACCACAGAAACTGATAGCATTAAATGGAATATGATATAAATCTGAAAGGAATTATATGACCAAGGTAACTTTGGACAGAAATCGATTTCTCCTGTATTTCCCCCTAATCTCCTAAGGCATGCCACCCAGAGCAATACAGAAGTCAGTTGTCCCTTGTGGTGACTGAAGCGACTGAAGTCCTTTGCTGATGAGGTCCTGTGCTGAAAATAAAACTGCACTGATGCTATAGATGCAAGGAGAGTTTGATGAAGCCAGCGTGTGTCTGTCAGCCAAAGTATTCATAAAGCTTTTTTACTGTCTTCAGCAAGGAAGATTTTGTGAGCAACCTTCTGTCCCTACCTGTAATTTTCAATTTTCTCTCCAAGGGAAATAGAGTGCATGTATTTGAACATCACTGCAGGGGTGATGTTGTTGGGAAGAGTGGACAGAATAATCGTGGATGAAGATTTTCTGGTGGATGTGGGAGCAGAGGAAATCAATGCTGATGTGTCTCAGGGATGAAAAGAGAAGATATATTTTTTCCAATGGGTGATCATCACATACCTCTTCTAGCAGAAAGTGGTTTATGCCCTAGTTGACACAGCACTTGATCATTAGCAGTATTCACCATGCAAGTACTTCAGTCTTTGCCCACACTGTGACTCTGTGATCAATCAGATAGGGATATCCTGTGGCTTTAAATGGCCTTCTTAGTCCTGGGTTAAATAAAAATGCCCAGAGACTTAGGGGAAAATAAAAAATAAGACAAACCAAAAGAACATACGTGATCTGCTTCAGGTAATCTCACACAGTAAAAAGCATGGCAAAAAAATAAATTCAGTAAATAAACATGGAATCATATATGATATTTCAAAGAGTGAATCACAGAATCACAGAATCACAGAATCACAGAATTGTGGGGGTTGGAAGGGACCTCCAGAGATCATCGACTCCAACCCCCCTGCCAAAGCAGGTTCCCTACAGCAGGTCGCACAGGTAGGCATCCAGGCAGGTCTGGAACATCTCCAGAGAAGGAGACTCCACCACCTCCCTGGGCAGCCTGTTCCAGTGCTCCGTCACCTCACTGTAAAGAAGTTCTTGTGCACATTTGTGCGGAACTTCCTATGCTGCAGTTTCCGGCCGTTTCCCCTTGTCCTGTCTCCACTCACCACTGAAAACAGTCTGGCCTCGCCATTCTGCCCCCCACACCTCAGATACTTATAGACCTGGATCAGGTCCCCTCTCAGTCTTTTCTCGAGGCTGAACAGACCCAGTTCACTCAGCCTTTCTTCATAGGAGAGATGCTCCAGGCCCTTCACCATCTTTGTGGCCCTCTTTTAAGAAACAGTGAAGGCTTTTTAAAGAAACATTTGAGGAAGAACTAGATTCTCTTTCTATTCACCTTACTTCATTTGCATTTGTGTAGTGGTCTGTGACAGGTTTTAGTCTTTCACACAGAATCATTTGCAATTCAGAATTCTTACTCACCTCATTTTTTTCCCTAAACAAACATGTTCCATTCATGTAGTTCTAAAACTGTCTTGTCAGCAAAAAAACTGTAGCTCTCACCAATGCAAGAGAAGTCTGATATTAAAAACATGCATCGCTTTACTATCTTAAGATGAACCCATTAGCATGTGGCTGAAGAGTAAGTTTGAGAGAGAAATCGTGTTAAGAGGATGGAGTGAATACCTGGTGCCAAGAAGATATTTTATGCTTGCTCAAGCAGTTCTGATGAGTTGATAGCTGAAATGTTTATGCTTTTATTCACATAGATAGCATACTAAAGACATCTATTTTAAACAACAGATAATCCAAGTGGTGCATTTAGTTTGTGATGTAACTCTGGCTGGTGTTCTAGGGCTTGTAGGGTTTGCTCCCACTCTCATTGACTTCTAGTTAGGCTCTGCAAAGCTAGACTCTTGACTTCTTTCCAATCTGAAAACAAAGGCAGAAAACAAAATAGGAAGAGGTCCTGGCTATAAATTTCATGTTCCTGCTTCTGGTACAGAATACAAATGAAAACTGCAGTACTTATTTTCACTCTTCTTCTAAAATGTGTAAAGTCAAGATTTCTGTTTATAAATAGAAAATTGAAGTATTTGGAATATCCTAATGTGTGACACCATCATATGCAGTATTTAGTGAAGCCAAGCTCCAAATTGTTTTACTTGATGCAAGAACTTACATGTCATCAGCAACTTTACTTCTGAGAGTTCTACAGAACTCATTTCTTAATCTTCTATTCTGTCACCTCCTTCAAACTGTCACAATTATTACCTTTGTTTGCTCATTTTGCTCAACAGCACTTTTCTTTATTCTTTTTCCTCATTCCTTGTCTAAGAAAAGGAATATTGAGTTGCCACTACATTATACTGAAAAAAGAAGACTAGATTTTTTTTCTGCCTGGATCACTTTATATCCCCAGCATCAAGTCTTGAGTGCCTATTGGAACCAGAGGTTTATATGCTCAATCTCAAATTCCTGGTCTTTCTCTCCAATTTATTATAAACCCAGAACGTGTAAAGGACAAATGTTTAAACATATGGTCTATATAAAAAGATCCTAGATACGTCTTTCAGCTTCCAGGCATTTTCAACTTTCTATGAGGGGTATCCATTTTGATACAGCTTGTCACATATTCAAGAAGGTGCCCTAAACAGTGTAGTCAAAATAAAACGAGCAGAAAAAGAACAATAAAATATTTATTTGACATCTGTTTATCCTGTACTTAATCTCTTTCTCCCTTTTTTACAAATCCTCTCATCCTCATAACAGTAGGTTAATAGGCCATCATAATAATTTCTAGATGTACCTTACTGCCCAGACTATTCAAAAAATAGAAGATGATCCAGTGGCACGTATTTACTCCAGGTGGGTTTATTCCTAGCTAAAATCAACTTCTGTTGATGAGCTTCCCATGCAAACAAATTCCTAGAATCTTTGTGGAAAAGCTGGTTGAACAATTAAGCTGTGTAATATTTTCAGTCTTTTCTGCCTTTTCTTACCAGGCTACTTTGTAATGTTTTTTTTTGCTTGTTTGTTTGTTTGTTTGATCACTCCTGTAACACAGGCTGCAACCATTATTTTTATTCCATCCCATTTGGAGACCTAAAATCTAAATTTTAAGGAAGTTAACTATTCACCGATAGAGCATTTTGTTCCTTTCCAGTTCTTATTCTAATATAGTCTCCTTGTGAAATCTCCATCCTGCAGCATTCAAACTAGCTGCATAATTGAATATATAAGGTACAGTCTGACATCTACTCAGTTTCTTTCATGGACTTTTTATCTCCTTTTTTAAAATTCTCCATTACAAGTGATAGTGCCTTCCTGTTCTGGAAATGCGCACAAGCCCTGACAGTCTGTGAAGGAAATATTAGAAAATATTATAACCAGGGACTTTAAAGTGCACAAAATACTAGGATTTCTCTGATAGACTCTTGCCATTATTGCATATGCATATTAGGTGCATATCATGCATATTAGGTACAAATTGAACTATGTTGTCCTTGGTACATCAGTCACAATGTTCTCATAGTTGTATCATCTGTATCAGTGGTGGTACTACATTAAAAGGAGACCTTAGTTCTACTTCCGTTTCCTTTTTAATGTTCATGAAGATAATCAACAATGTGAATGTTTTTTATGCTGTGGACATTGGCTAGCTACAGATTAGGTGGAGATACAGACATATGACAAGTGAGTACAAAGCACCAGCAGGTTGTCTTACTGAATCACAGAATGACAGAATTGCAAGGGTTAGAAGGGAAGCAAACAGATCATCTACTCCAATCTCCTTGCAAAAACAGGTTCCATAAAGTAGGTCACACAGGTAAATGTCCAGCCAGGCCTTAAATATCTCCACAGAAGGAGTCCCCACAATCTCTCTGGGCAACTTATTCCAGTGCTTTGTAAAGCACGGTAAAGAGCAGCTCTTCAGCATAATAGTACAAAACTTCCTATGTTCAAGTTTTAGGCCATTACTCCTTGTCCTATCACTACACACCACCAAGAAGAGCCTGACCTTATTGATTTGCCTTCCACCTCCCTTTAGTTTTTATAAACATTTATCAGATCCCCTCTCCATCTTCTTTTCTCCAAGCGGAACAGACTCAGCCTTTCCTCACAGGGGAGATGCTCTAGGCCCTTAATTATCTTTGTGGTCCTCTTCTGGACTCCTTCTAGAACATCCTTGTCTTTTTTGAACTGGGGTTCCCAGAACTAGACATAGTATTCCAGATGTGACCTTACCTGGGCAGAATAAATGAGGACCTCCTGACCACCTACACCTCCTGACCACGCTCTTTGTAACGCATACCATTGGTCTTGTCCACAAGGGCACACTGCTGGCTCACGGTCAACCTATTATCCACCAGACCCACAGGTTTTTCTCTGCAAAGCTCCTGTCCAGCAGGTCCACCCCTAACCTGTACTGATGCATGTGTTTATTCCTTCCCAGGTGCAAGACTCTACATTTGCTCTTGTTAAACCAACTCTGTTCAGATCATGTCTTCTAGAGTGTCAGCCACTTCTCCCAGCTTTGTATCATCAGTGAACTTGCTGAGGGTGGACTCTATTCCTTTATGCAGGTCATTGAGAAGATACTGAACAAGGTCAGACCAACACTGACCATTGGGGAATATCGCTAGTTATGCACCTTCAGCCAGACTCTGTGTGGCTGATGACCACCCGCTGAGATCTGCCAATCAGCCAGTTCTCTGAATGCCTTGACACGGTTACAGACAAGTGAATTATTGAATTATGCCCTGCAAGAACATTTCTTCTTCAAAGGGCACAGAGTAGAAGGAAAAAAACACAGTAGTCATCTTACACTACATAAACAGAAACATAGATAGTGGAATATTTGTGTCTTTGTTGAGAATGGAAAAAGCTACAAGTGAGACAGGAAGTAAAAGGTTACCAGCATTACAGAGAATGTATGTGAGCAGTGATACTACATGCACTGAGCAGGGAAAGGGAAAAAAGTCATTCAGTTCAGGCTGTTTTTAGCATTAATGAAAGATAGTTGTCTAAACTGTTCCCAAATGCCTTCCCGACGCAACTGATTAGCAGTGGTGAATACTAGAAGCTTTGTCATCATAACTTCTCAAACATTCCTTGTGGCATTCCTTCTTCTACTGACTTTCTTATCAATGGCATAGATACTATATGACTATTATTTTGTTTTCCACAATTTTTTTCTTATCTAAATTAACAGTCTTTCAAGCACTTCTTCCAAGTCATCTTTATTAGACTGCTTTGTCATGGTTGGCTTCTGGATTTTTCCTTCATCAGGTCCCTCTGCAAGTGATTGAATCAGTATTCCAGCTGAGGACTTAGCGCTCTTAAAAAGAGCACTTTGTGCATTTGGCAGAATATATGTCTGTTTAAATGCCTCCATCTGGAACTGGTCTTTTCTTAGAATGACATTTTTGACTCATGCATCTTGTGTTCTGCTACCTGTTGCTTGCTTTCCTTAATGTTTCAGTGAATAATCCCTCCCTATTACCCACTGAATTCAGTCCACTGAATTGGCATTTATGCTGCTTCTCCAAATTACTAAGACCGTATTGAGTTCTACTTCATCTTTTAAGCTTGATGTTCACTATAAATTTAAAAAACAGTTTCACTGTTTCATTCTCCAGGTCAAAAATGAAGTCACTGAATTATAGAGACAGCCAAAGGGGAGATTGCAAGGGGAGGCTTGATGCTGCCTTCCGTGTTGTTAGCTTTTTGATACCAGCTACCTGGATATATTATTCTTGTTTGTTATGGTCTCACATTCTAGTCCCATTTTTCATACTAGGCCAGACCAAACCACGGCCTGTAACCAGGTCAGATTTGGTATGATTTATCATATTATGTGGAGCATTTTAATAACTAGACTGTATCCTCTTGGCTGGAAATGCAGATGGCAGATGGCAGTTTCCCATCCCATTGTGACCATCCCAGACCATCACTGGAATCAGTCTCAACGGTTTTTCTCAAGTCAAGAAAGACAATTACTTTGCTTTTTCCCGATCTAAGAGAGTCTTTTACCCATCATTAAAAAAAAAATTAGGAGGGATCTTAACTGGTTTGTCTTTGCTGTGGCTAATCTCTTCATTCTTTTCCAGTGCTTGTAAACCCTTTCCTTCATGATGTATACCAAGTTTGTGTTTTCTTTACTGTTTTTTTTTTACTGGGAAGTTAAGCTGACCAGTCTAACATTCTCTCACTACCATTATTTTCCCCTTAAGTTCAGGACAGATAGCATGTTTCCCATTTCTGGATCCTCATTGATTCCTGAAGGTTTTAAAAGATTATTGGAAACTGTGATGAGAGTTTCAGACAGTCTTCAAGTTCCCTAGGACTAGCCTTAAAATCCAGGTGGTTTTAAGCCACCTGGATATAGAATATATCTAACATATAGAATATATCTAATGACTCTCTGATATTAATTCTGGTAGTGTAAGTATGACTGAGTCTTTTAGAGGCATTTGAACATAGTTAAAAAAAAGAAGCATTATGTGCTGATGATATATGGTATATTGTCTTCTATCTTTCTCATTTCTCATTAAGTAGTAAGCCAACATTTCTTCTGGTTGTCGTTTGAATCCCAGCACTTTTACAGAACCAATGTTATAATTTCTTTTCATTTAAGATGCTGTACTTCATTTTGAAAATACCACACTGGTTTGAATGTTATATGTTTAGGTTCTTTTTACATTCCCCCCAATACTCTCACTTGATTTTCACTTTCTATAGGCTTTTATTGTTCATATTCATTTAATTTGAAGCAAAGATAAATATTCTGTTTTAGTGACTAGATGTATATATCTATATATATATACATGTATATATGTATATATACATCTATTTATATGCCATATGTGCTGTATTTTGCTATTTGAAATGAATTATCACTGGTGCACTGAATCATGCAAATAATTGAGTACTGTCAGAAGGCTATCTAACATCCTGGGACTCCTAGACCAAAACTAATATTTGTTATCAAGAGCAGCTAAGCCACATGACAGTACTGCTATGCTCTTAAGTGTAGTGTTTAAGTAAAGTTCACCATTTATCCTTCACCCACAACATGCCAACATGCCACTTTCAGCACAGAAGAATATATATGATATGGGGCATGGCTTTGTTTTTCCTGCTGGGAAAAAAGAATTCATTTTGTCTTCATATAACAAATTTTGTCATGGAATTTCTGAATTTCAGAATTTTTTAATTTTTGCCTTTTTTTTTTTTTCTTTTTTCTTTTTTTTTGTATGTTTAGAAAATAGAGCAGATCACTTCTCCCTAAATTTTTTGAGATTAAGGTTGCATTATGAAACCTTATGAAATGAAACCAATGAAACTCAGACAAATAGTTTATTACCCAACTATATATTCTATTTGAGTGGTGGCTAATCCAAGTCTTAACAGATCCCTCTGATTCTGAAAAGGCCATATCAAAGGCCATATCATACTGAGATGAGAAATATTTTTCATCTTTATCAGGCCAAGATTTTACCTAGATCCTTCTTTCTATCTTCCTTCAGGGAGCTTACTCACTGAGAATGATCTTAGCTGTCATGATTGTAACAATAGAGACTGCAGCATTTTCACTTCAACCAGAGGACACTGTTTCCATTGTTACGTTGCTAAATAATCCATGTTGTTCACCACTGAAGACAACTGTTTATGAAAGTTACAAGGATAAGCAGCCACTCTTCCTTCGCCATCAAATGCGTCAGTTTCAGTGTAGTAAGATATCATGAAAGGAAACTTAAATATGTAGTAGTGATAAGCAGAAGAGGACTGTGTGAGAAAATGCAAAGAGAGTATAACAAGAGCAGCAATAAAGTAAGGTGGAAAGACTTTGTTTTAGTTTATCACAGAACATTTTCTGTCAACTCTGAAGGATAACTCCTGGAAAGAGGAAATGGCAATACAGTCAATAACTGAGGGGTCTCCAAGGAGTACCACAAGCCAAAAGACCTAATCTTGGCAGACTGGAGCTCTTAAAATTTTGGGTAAATGTGGTACTTTGTGGTTTTATCTGCCTCTGATGCAACACTTACTTGTGTGTCTCTCCCAGACATACAGCTTTGCAAGTGGAATTATTTAGGATTTCGTCAGATGTGATTAATTCTTCTGGGCTTTCCTGTCTAACCACAAGGAGGTTGTTACCCACATGCCTCTTTTCAAAAGCCATCTACACACAATATTTATATGGAATAAGAACAAAAGAAAACGTAGCTTTTTTTATTTTCTTCTTAGAAATACATGATATCCGATAATTTATTTCTAAGGCTTGTGACCAGTTCTATTTGTAGACTGTGTTTCCACAGGATGTAGAAAAGTAAAGCAGTGTGGCAGAATATCTTCAATTCTAATGTTTGAAGTAATCTGCTGTGGGATGGTATCTCCAAAAACAAAGAAAGATCATGCTCATTCAATTTTTTCCTTGTAGAAATACTTGACACCTACTTTCTTATCTTTGTCCCATCCATCTTTTAAGTGAGTTCTTTCTGAAGAGATCTGGGAAAACATGACTATAAATATGTAGATGTAAAAGACAATACACTGTTGTGTTTTCTTAACAAATATCTATTAGAGAGTTACTTGAAACTAGAGGTTATGTGATATTCACGTATACAAAGAAAATGCATAGCATATGCCACAAAGCCATGATATGAATACTAACACATTACTTATTTTAGTGCTGGAAACTGCAGCAGTTGTAACTATGATGTGGGTTGACATCCTCCACACAGCAAATGTAACTTGAAAATTTCAAGTTGTCTTGAAAGATCTGGCTCATGGTTAACAGCAGAAAAAACAAACAAACAAACAAAAACCAAAAAACCAAAAAACAGAGCTGACCATTATTGTGAAATAAATACTTAACACTGTTCAGTGACTTCTGTATATAATCCTGATTGCTTGGCTGCCTTGAATGTTTAAGATGAGACAGGAGAGTACATTGCCAGATTGCCATCTGAAAAATACTCATATCCTCTCCCTACAGGGAGCCCTTGAATTTCAGTTATAGACTTTTTCCACTGCACACTGAGTTTGACTTTTGTAGGTTCTACTTGTGTTTCCTTAGGGAGCAAAAATCACTGCAGAACTCTGTTCCCTTCTTCCAAAATACTTACAACTTGATTTGCCAGAGTGTGTCATATGTCATAGTTTTCAGAAGCTTTCCATATTTTCCTGCTTTTTCTTACAAATCTACGAAAGTAGATTATTTTGCATTCACAAAAGTGCATTCACTGGGTCAAGCCTGTTACTATGTGACCATATCTTCAGCTCTCATCTGATTGTGGCTTTTATCAGCAGCCATATGAGAAAAGAAAAAAGATCCACACATTGCTGTATCCGTCTGATACTAGAGATAATAAAAATGTGTACTCAGTTTCTTATACAAATCCTATCTGATTCTAGGAGTGGAGCTTTGGATTTATTTCCTTATCTCCTAAATTCAGTGCAAAAGAACAGCAAACGAGTTAATGTTAGAGAGGATACTGAGGAAGTCCAACACATACCAGACTACTGTGTCTTGGTGGCTTATTTCAGTCTGATAAGTATATAAATCCATAATCTGCTTTGTGATTTAGAGTGTTTCATTCCCACTCTGGGACAAGGTTCATATTTATTTTCTTCCTGCAGTGAATTACCTGAGACACTTTTATGAATAATATATCTTAACATTTAAAAGAGATTTTCAAAAGACTGTGATTAAGACTCAGGTAATAGTGTGCAGAATTTTCTAAGCTGTTTGTCTCAGTATTCAAATAATTCAAATAATGAATAATTCAAATAAATAATGAAAATTTTAATGGAAAAACTATTTAGAGGTATCTGCAGAAAAACTTGTGATATAAATTTTTGAGTTCCTTTCTAAGTTGATCTAAGCAAGATCAACATGTGTTTTACATGACTGTGATCTGTACTTCTAAGCATATTACATACATGGCCACTCATCCATTTGATCACAGGTTAGTAGCCCAACTCAAATCTCAGGTATTCAGGAACATATGATCAAGTATCTTGAATCAGTAAATGTTATTTAAGTTCAGTGAAAATGGTCTATTTTCAGATGCATGACACACAGACAAAAAGTTTAAAATGCACAGAATTTTTAATTCCTAGCAAAGTAATTACTCATATGAGATGTGGTCCACTTTTAACCAGAAAGAGCACTGTCTTTGGTAATGAAAAGATACTGAACTGCACATTTTCCATTATTACATCTATCCCTTGTTTCCTAAAGTATTTTCTGTGAAATGCTGTATACATGCTGTGACAAACACTCCCCAAAATGTGCATTTATCAAGTTTCTCTTCTTTTATTTACAAATATGTACAAAGAATTTCTGAATAAGTCAAAGGGATCTTTAAGATTTAACAGTGAGACTTTCCAGTTGTCTACAATTCACTGATGCAAAATTAGGTTATTTTGAATGGTAAATGCTATAAGCATGCAGCAGAAATATTGCCTCTCACAGAACTGCCCCCTAAACCATCCTAACAGGATATTAAAGGTAAGAAGGTTATACATCCCAGCCAAGGGCAATGGAATCATGCTGGCTCCCTGGCTTCCAATTGTAGTACAGAAGCTGCTTTAGAACTTCAGTGTGTGCAACACTGTCTTGTATCTGCAACATGAAAAATCAAATTAATGACCGAATCAATGTGAAATAAAATGTATGTATTACTATCCAGGTCCCAAACTCAGCTGCTGTGACAGGTTTTTGGGAAAGGAATCAAAAGCCAGCATTAGAAAATGGACTTCTCACTGCTACTTAAACCAGATCCTTAACGTCAAAATAACAGCTCTCCTTTGTCTGGAGCAGATGGACCTGTTTTCTCTTAAAAAACTGAGTAATGCTGTACAAATCTGTGGGCAGCTAACAGAAACTCGTGTCCATTCTTCTCTATGTGACCAGCTTCCTACTTGAATGGTGAGAGAGAACATAATTTGCAAAGGCAAGCAAGAAACAGAGCTTGCACATCTGACCCTCTTTCCCTGAACAAGTATGTGGATGGACCCATACAGCAATTCGTCTCCTACATCAAGTCTCCCATATTGCCTTAGAAGCATAAAGCACACTAATGTAAAGAGAGCCTTGGCTCCCCTCTGGAGCTGTAAAACAGCCTATGTAGCTATTTTGTGAGCAAGTCATTCGGCACCTAATTCACAAATGTGAAAAAAGTACAGAAGTTCAGAGAATGGAGAAAGCTTTTAGGAGGGGAAAGCAGCAAAGATAGATCACATAACAGCCTAAATATGTGACACATCCTTAGATAAAGTTGTAACTACAGCCAACAACTGCTGCTGGAGTCTGCCAGGAGTAGGTGCCATGACTAGCAGATATACTTCCTCTGTTTGGTATAGTGCTGACTGTTGAAACCAGAAGTACTCAAGAGGAACAAGAGGAGTGGGATAGTAAGGCCAAGGAAATAACGTTTTGTTCTTCAGAAATTTGTTTACTTTTTTTCATTTCCCTTAAAAAAATTCTGAGAATCCTGGTTACAACTCTGACTGCACTATAATTCCACGTTAGCAAATGCAAGTTATTTCTGGTTCAGAAGGGGACTTGTGTGCAGCTTTACTTCGGTATTTGATGTAGTTGAATTTAACACCACCCTAATTAAATGCAGTATGATACACAAAGTGCATCCCAAGTTATTTTTCTAGACTTCAGAGGTAAAAATTTAGATGTTTAGAATATAGAAAATATCAAAGTCAATGGTGCTGTTTAAGTGTTCGGCTGTTTATAGAAAATGGGCTAATGCCAGTCATGGCTGGCCCTTGCAGTTGGTTGTACCTGTGACTTTACTAGTCCAAAAACTTAAAAAGAAACAGTGTGTAAATTAAACAACCTCTTAATGACCCACGCTAATGGTTAGAATAAAGAGACGTAATTTTTTATGGGAACTGTTCCCTTTCTCTTTCCACTTCCCCTTTTTTTCTAAATTAAAATATGTTAGCTACTAGGAGAAAGTCTGTCTATTAAACATATATGGTCTTGATGTTACATTTTAACAAATACATTTAAAAATGATCATCAGTTTGGTTAGAAATGAAAACTTTGAATGAAAATTTGAATACTTTCTGTTCTAAGCTATTGGATAAATGTTAAAACTTACTGAGCTATGATTCTTGCTGGTAACAAATATTCAATCTTTTTTTTTTTTTTTAAGATTATTTTTGTACTGAAAAAATAATGAAAATATCGAGTCATTTTGAGAAAAGCTTGAAGCTAAACAATTAGTGTTAATTATGTCACTGAGTATGGTGAACTGTGAATTTTATCCGATAATATATGCATGTAAGACCTCCTTGAAATTTTTGTTTTTTTACTGGCAAGAAGTTGCAACACAGAGATTAGGTATGGATGAAACCTTTTCCATCCAAGTATCTCCAAGTACTGTTAAATGAAATTGCACCTCCAAATCAAGTCTTCTTGATGCATATGGTAACATTCCCATGTTAGAAGTCAATGAAATAACCCATGTATAAAAATAAAGTCTGCTGAAAGTCTCAAAGCAAGTGACAGATAAGGAACCAGGACAGTAGGTCCTGGGGCTTTGGTATGTAATGCACCATATATTTCTATCTAAAATCCAGAGTACAAAGTACAGGCTCTTACTGTTACTGTTATTAAAATTATTTTAAATACAGTGGGATTTCTTGTGGATTTATTGCTTCTGAGATCCCTAATTCCATTTAGCTGGGCAATGTATACCTAAAAAAAATGGCATAATAAAAATATGCTGTGTCTTTTGCTGTGCAGTTCAAGGTCATTACTTTGATCTTATTACTTTTTAAACCTTGAAAGTATACCAGTTTGAACTGAATGATGATCATGTGGGCAAAGTAACACAACACACATATGTTATATTTGCAAGGTGCCTTATCAAGGAATAATCCTCTCACATTTTTTCTCCAGTGCTAGGGCAGCATAATGCACATGCAGCGTGCTACAAATACATCTTTTCCTGGGCTTCCATGATTCTTCTGTTTAACAAAGAGTGATTTCCATCATTTGCAAGGTAAACTGTAAAATTGCTAATGCTGTCTGATGCAGTACTGAAAAGTGAGCTGCAAGGGCTCTTGCTTTGTACATTTGTATCACGGAATCCCAAGGCACTAATGGTATCTTTACAAGGAGGAAAAAAAAAAGTAGTAGCTGACAACTCAAAGACATACCTTACCTGAATAGTGTTATTGTGAAGAGAATAGACTTGTGAACAAAAGATGGAAATTACAGAAACAGGAATCGGATATCACAGGTCCAGAATAAGAATGGCTAATAGAATATTGGGCAAAAGACCGAAAGCCTGAGTGACAGCTCAAAGACAAGAGGGGATTTCATACTTTTTCTAAACATTGCTTCTCTGCTTCTTTCAAAGAAATTTTCAAATCCCAGCTGGCTTCCCTAATTAAAGAACAGTGAATGTTCTATAGATGGGAAATGTGTATGTGTAAGTAGGGAGGGATTGGATTATATTCACCCTCTTCTCAAAATGATCAGATCAATTTAAAAGTTTGTGATTCTTTGGGGATGTAAAAGAGTATTAGTTTGAATAGTTTCAAGTTAAGCACTGCAAATTTTGGGGGGCAGAATGGGGAGGGATGGAGAAAGCAGAGAAAGCGAAAAAAGCAAATGTGAGTGGAAGTGCCTTGAAGTCTTGCAAACTGATGACATAATGACTCTTGTCTGATAATGTAGTTCAATATGGATACTGTGAATCATGTTTTTTTTTTGTGTTGCTTCCTCTCAAGATTTTGTTCTTTGAAATGATACTCTCTTCCTTGAAATAATACTCTCCTGGAGAAAAGACAGAAATTTTTTGGTAGGTTGTCATTAAGTCACTATTCATTTGGCAATCCCTTCTAAATCAGTCATCTTCGAAAGAGCATAGACTTTGCACAGAATTTTTTGTTTTTTCAATCCCTTGACAGCTCTTCTAATTACTATTTATTCAGTTTTGCTGATGACATCTAAAGCACCCTGGGTAAGCTTGAAAAGTGGGCCCACATGAATCTAACGAGATTCAACAAGGCTAAGTGCACTGGGGTCAAAGCAAATAAATCAAAGATGTATCTACAGACTGGGAAAAGAATTCACTGAGAGCAACCCCATGGAGAAAGACTTAGGTGTTCTCATGGATGAAAAGCTTGACATGAGCCAGCAGTAAGCTTGCAGTCGGAAGGCCAACAATATCCTGGTCTGCATCAAAAGAGTGGGGTGATTGTCTCTCTCTGCTCTGCATTTTTGAGGCCCCAGCTGCAGTACCACATGCAGGTCTGGGGTCCCCTTCACAAGAAAGACCTAGGGATGTTGAAGTGGGTTGAGAGGAGAGCCATGAAGAAAGTAAGAGGGCTGGAGCACCTCTCCTATCAAGACTGGTTCAGCCGGAAGAATAGAAGGCTCCAGGCTTGTGACCTTCCAGTAATTACACTGGAAAGTCCCTCACTACAAGAAAGACATGAAGACACTAGAATGTGTCCAGAGGTTACAAACAAGACAGAGCTCTACCTTCTACACATTCTGGTTTTAAACTAAAAGAGGGGAGAGTTAGATTAAATCAGACAATACCAAGATGAGGGGAAGGGTTGATCTGAATAAGGGAAGATAGATCCTTCAGAGGGACTTGGATAAGCTAAATTGATGGACTGCAGCCAGTGAGATGAAGTACAATATGACCAAGTGCTGGACCCTTCACTTCAGTCACAATCCCATGCAGTGCTGCAGGCTTGTGGCAGAGTAGTTGGAAAACAGTGTGGAGGAAAAGGATCCAGGTTGTTGGTTGACACTTGGCTGAAGTGTGTCCAGGTGGCCAAGAAAACTGACAACATTCTGACTTTTCTGACAACCAGATCTCACTGACAGCTTTTGAAATGTCTTTCATTTCACAGAAATGAAGACTTTGACAAATCCCAGTGATAAGCACAGCAGAGCTTTCAGCACTGTTTGCCCACTCATCCAGCTCTTCCCTTTATGTCACATCTGAATGGAAGCTTTTGCATGTAAAAAGTATAGTGGGATGCTCTTGGTCTCTATTTTGAAAGAACTTAAGCTTCAGGGGGATTTTAGCATGGGGTTGTAGGATAAATCGAGTTGGAAGGCTCAGAGTTAACAGCAAGCTTCAATTCACTGTTGTTTGCAATCCCCTAACATGTATAGGTTGTGGTAAAAGCAGTCTTTTTTGGCACCAAGTGACTCACAAACAAATACTGAAAATCTTAGATTCTCATGTGACCACCACAATACAGAGCAGGAAAGCAGCAGGGTGTGGGGAATTTATGAGAGTAGCGTGGATAACACAGGAAGCCCTATCTAGAGTGTAGCTCCTGACCTTTAATGATACTGACTTGACTCTGCTTTCCTCACAATAACATGAACTGTCTTGGGAATGAGAACACAGATTTGCCCCAGAAACAGGCTGCTGATTTTTATTTTTATAAGTTATTTTCTTTTGGGTGAAGAATCACAAATAAAGCGATGTTGTAAGGGTGTGGCTTGCTTTCTGTGCTCTTGCGCTGCATTTGCAAAGCTTGGAACTAGATGATATTTAAGGTCCTTTCCAACACAAGACATGATTGTATGATTCTATGATTGTATGTCTGGGATTCTATGAGTTGCTCAAATTCATACATATATCATGCCTATATATCAGACAGGTAGGGAGGTGTCCCTGCCTATAGCAGGGTGTTTGGAACGAGATGATCTTAAAGGTTCCTTCCAACCTAAATAATTCTGTGATTCTATGATTCTATAATAAAGGGTATGGACTGGAAGGGCAAGGTAATTGAGGAAACAAGAAGATGAGCAAAAACTACATGAGTACTATGTACAGGTTTTACACCTAATAAACTGAATTTATGTAAGATAACATCCATGGATAAAAGTATTAAAATGAGTCAAACCATTTTTTTTTGCATGATATTTATTTTTAGCACAGTCACTTAAAGCCCTTCTTTGAGACTCAGAATTTAAAATATATATATCTCAAAACATTTTCAGACTTAAATGAGAGAGCAGACAATGAGGCAGGGACAAATTTTAAGACATATTACACATTTTCAAATGTAGAGACAGGAAACGAGGAAATGTAGGAAAGATTTAGATAGGCTATTAAAAAAATACGTTTATGATAAGGTTGGTGAGGCACTGTAACAGGTTGCTCAGAGATGTGGTGGACGCCTCATCCCTAGAGACATTCAAAGTCTGGCTGGAGTAGACTCTGAGCCACCTGATCTAGCTGTAGATGTCTCTGTTTATTGCAGGGGAGTTGGTCTAGTTGACCTTTATGCATCCCTTCCAACTCAAATGGTTCTATGATTCTCTGAAATGACTGAGATGGAAAGATAGAAAAGTCATGTCTATCTGAAGCTGACACTTGGCTATCACAGACAAATTTCATTAGAAGTGTTCACTAAAATAATGTTTTGCAATGATTCTGAAAAAAGGAAAGTAATGAAGGGAAAGTTTCTTTTTCAAGAAACATGTAGATATGGCACTTACAGATGTGGCTTATTGGGCATGGTGGTGATGGATTAATGGTGGGACTAGATGATATTGGAGGTCATCCCCAGCCTTAATGATTCCATGATTCTACGATTCTGTGAGAGAGTTCAGGAAGGCTGATCCATCTTTTTCTATAGTTCCCCCATTTTAAAGAGCTGCTCTGTAAAGATTCCTTAGTTATTCTTTCTATTTCTCTCTTTATAGCTATCTACAAAATTTGAAGTTGCTTTATTTGTCTAATAAAGCATGTGAACATGAAGAACGTGTTATCTTAAAAATGTATGTACTGCATATTTATAATTTCTTCAATGACACGTGGCTAAACTCAGCCAGAACATAAGCAGGTGCAGCTCAATTTGAGATCTTGAGTATGCATACTCTTGATATCAAGACTGGATTTTGTCTAGAATCTGTAAAAAAGTATGGTTCTTTCTTGTAGATCTTGACTTCATGCATAATTTTCTTAATATATTTCTGTTTTTACATTGATTATACATATTTCTGCTTCATTTTTGCAAAAGCTTGAGGGTAGCAAATAAACCTCGCAGCCTAATAAAATTCAACTTACAGGCAAACCCTCTTGTATATAAAATTGAAGAGAACAAAGTGCCAAGGGCTTGTATTAGTGCCATCCATTTTGTTAGCATTTTTCCAATTTATCTTGCGTTACAAACCCTCAGAGTACTATGTCTATTGTAAATATTTAAGCATTACTGTTGACATAAAGATAATACTGACAAATTGAGTTAACATTTCTGCTGAGGATTACTGAACATGTGTAGTGCAGAACAACATTAACACCCACACCGAGCCCTGTGCTCAAGCCAAACAGTGTTTAGTCTACAATACGGCAGTGTCCCTCAAATGAATTTTTAGCTTTGATTTACACAAAACATGAAACAACCTTTCTTGGATCAATTAATTGTTTGACTTTCATAATACATTTCCATTTTAACTAGATTATGTCTGTATCAAAGGACAAGTAATGGGTGCAAGATGTTTGTGCTCTCATGTGGGTGGATATTTGTGTGCACATGTGCATGGTGCCATTGCTCTTCCTCTAAGTTATTATCTTCCGTGTTTTGAATATCAGAACACGGTGTAGATATTTACTTATATGTGCCTGCATTGGCAAAAACACCTGTGGGTGCGCAGTTAAAGCAATAAAAAGGCTTTTTGATGTGTTGCTTTGTTTCCTAACAATAAAGCTTCTGTGGAAAGTTTTTCTTCTGACAAAGCACACACAGGGCAGAAGGATTAGGGAAAGAGAAGTTTGAAATCACTTACTCTAACAGTGTGATGCTCCTTCACTGTAGTTTGCAGTTTGCTTTTGGCACTTGCAGCCAAAAGTCTCCCAGAATACTTTTGGGAGCACTTTTTTTCTTGTCTTTGCATGTTATACACATTTCATATAGCACCAACATATTTTTTAATTGAAAAGAATTATAAGGCATTCATATGTATCCTCAATTTGCACAAAATTTGAAGTCTGACCCACTTTCAGCTTAGCAATATGTAAGGATGCTGCGTGTTAACATTTCTTGCATGTTAAAATTTTCAAAGGACATAGCTTGTGACATTTTGAGATGAATTATTTCTTACAAGTAGCATGAGTTAAGGCCAAGCCCTGTTTTCTTAATTCTGGATCATGGAAACACTAAAATAACTGGTGTGGATCAGGATGCCACGTTCCAATTCAGTTACACAGCATTACTCTTAGTTGCATCAGTATCAAATTCCCCACATTGATTCATTATGTTGATGAGAGATTTCCAAAATTTGTTTTATTATTAGGCAACTAAAAAAATCCTTTTCACATGATTTCCTTTTTTTTTTTTTTTTTTTTTTCCCTTTTTCTTAATTTTCTCATCTGGCAGACAATATTTTCCACACTTACAAGGTCTCCAATTTGTGTACTCATAACACTACTCTTAATAGCTAAAATACTTTTTAAGGAGAGGGGTTAAAACCATTTTTTGGTTTGGAAATTGAGGCACAAACTATCTGGCCTGCCCTAGCCTGCCTATTTGCATAGTGGCCAAACAAGAATACAGGTCTTCTCCAACTCCCAGCACTAAACCCAGAGACAAACATTTCAGAGGGGGTTGTCCGAACACTTACTGAACTCTGGAAGCTTGGTACCTGTTCCATGCTCACCACCCTCATTTGCAGAACCTTTTCCTTACAAACGCTCCCCTGCACAGCTCCATGCCGTTCCCTCGGGCCCTGTCGCTGTCACACAGAGCGGAGCTCAGCGCTGCCCTCCGCTCCCAGTGAGGAGCTGCAGCTGCCATCAATCCTCTCAGCTCCTCTGCTCTGGGCCCAGCACATACAGGGGCCTCAGCTGCTCCTCGCACATCTTCCCCTCTGGACTCTTCACGACCTTTGTAGTCCTCCTTTGGACACTATTTTTTTTTTTTTTTTTTTTGATGTCTTTCATTATAGCAAAGCATATAAGAATATAAATTAAGAATAATATCATATTCTGCCTGTCAGAAATAAATAGCAAGCATTTAGACATTTTACATCCTTCCTAAATCTCTGCCCATGGGACTCAAATAGCATCCGAGCTCTTTACAAACTTTCCGTATGTCTATACTCAGTGCAACACTATAAATCTGAAATATGAGGAACCAAAAGAAGACACATTAGAAGAAATGATACATCCTTACTCGTGCAAATGATAAATGGTATGTTAAGATCTAACTGCTGGTTTCTGACATGAGCTATTAAGAAATAATCCAAATCTAAAAGATCAGTTTTATTGTTCCCTTACTTCAGCCCTTTTGTTTTAGCCCATTGACTTCTCTGCCACATCATGAATTCCTGTCCTTTCTGCTCTGACTCCTTTCCTTCTCTTGCAGTTGCATTGCCTACCCACTCTGCCCCCCATAAAAACAATTTACTCTTCATTTTTTCATTGCTGGGGTGGAATTAACTAACTCACATGTGACTCATTCTGCAGATAAGCTGAGATAAAGTGATCAGCAGTTGTGCATAAAGTACTCTGTAATTTCTTCATAAGGAATCTCTTTATATTTTTATTCTTTGCCCTTGTAAGGCTAATGAAAGGTAAGTAATATAAGCATTCAGCAAGTCATCTGACATGATACAAAATGTTATTCGGAAGAATGTCCTGTTTCTCTGTTTAGAGTGAAAACATAGCAGGTAAAAACCAATGTTTCAACTTTTTATATAGGAGTCTTGTAATATAGACACAATACCTTTGTTTTTATTTTAAATACTTTCTTAGTGTTTGGCTATAGATTAAATTACAAGGAGGACCTTGTCTTTCTAGTTGAATCTTTGCATAGCTCTCTCTTTGGAAGTTTTCCGTCATAGTAATGATAACATGAACGAAACTTCCTCTGTCTTTCTGAAATCATTGCTTATAACTCCAGAGCTTTTTTCTAGCTAGGAATCTTGGGGATCTTTTCATAGTTAGTAAAAGTTTGTCAGTGGTACTTGTGTCATAAAGACCTAAGATAACACAAAATGAAACATATTTTCAGATATGTCATAATTTTCCACAAGTTCCTTTTCCAGATAAAAACTAGACAGAAAAACTTGCATCTCTGATAATATCCTTTCTGAAGAGATGCAAAGGTTAAAACTTCTGGAAAAATATTGTGCTTGTTAAGAGGTACCTTTAATGATCTTTCATGGGATTAAGGATTATTGTGGGTCTACACTGATACTTGAACTGATGACTGAAGAGAGGAGATAATGAACTTGTAATCAACACTTATGAATATTTAAATAGGTATTAATGACTGGGAGATATATCTGCCTAAACAGGTACTTAAATGCCTGGGAGGAAATCAGATCATACTGAGACTGTGGAACTTCTGCAGCAGAAAGCAGAGATTTGGAAATAAAAAAGTCCTTTGTTTATGATATGCTTAAAACTGTGGAAGATGACCTTAAACAGCTAGCCAGTCAGAGGTAGGAAGCTAGAATGAGTGCTGGTCCAGATTTAGCTAGCTGTGTAATGTAAATTAGACTTTTTCATTGATAGTATTTTTTGTCCTTTCCCCCTAAATAACATAAAGTGTATGAAAAGCCACTGAGCTGAGTAACAAATAATTGCTTACGGAATGGAAGAGACAGTTACCTACTGCTGCTGTACTAATGTATTTAATAATAGACAAATAACAGCAACCTCCTTTATGGCATCCACAGATTTTCTTATTACTTAGTTTCAAGTTGTTATACAAATAAGCACATCAAAATATGCTGCTAGAATAGGGCTATTTACAGACACATTAAAAGCGGGGAAGTAAGAGTTCTTTAGTGGGTAATATGCTGTGATTGCGCCTGACATACCATATGGAAAATGAACTACCCAAACCGTGATGCCAGCATGGTGCTTACAGGCAGGGGGAAAATGGAGTACAGGAATTAAGCATTTTAAATGTGATAGAACTCTTAGAAGGAGGAACAACTGTGTGTATATAAAATGGATGCATTAGCAGTACAGAGAAATTATTTAAAATGTCTTAGTAGCAGGAGAGTTAGCTAAGAACAGTAGCAGAGAATTTAGAAAAGGAAACTTCCTGACCAAGAGATCTATAAGCAGTGAAATAACCCCCCTGGGAAGGAGCAAAGACTCTGTGCCACAGAACTTGAAAACCAAAACTGTATAAATTGCTGGTAGTCACTGAAAGGTGACTAGACCAGAGGAGCAGGTTATCATTTGCAGTTCCTGTGGTTACTGAAAGCTTTGATAACTGTCCTTTCCCATATAAAACAGCACTCTTCATCTTCCTTTGGATGTTGGGATAAAACTGATCCTTTCTGCATGGGAGAAAGGCTCAGATACTCAGGACAAATGCCCAACCATTGTTTTTCTTTAGAGATTAAAGGCAGTCTATTGCTTTCCCCTGCACTGCCTGCTCTCAGTTAACTATCTGGCTTGTACATTTCAGAAGTTTACAGCCTTGCCTTGCTATTCAAAACTTGAAGCTTCTGTCTAGATCTGTTATATTTTCAGAGCTGGCTTTCAGGCAGATTCCTTAAATAATTAAAAAAAATCTACACCTGTGTTGTAGTTGTAGTGTTGTAGTGAAAACTGGATAGATATAAATCAGAGTAGAACTTTCAAGAATGCTACGAGTCTGAGAAGGTGTAAAAAAGATGTTACAATAAATGAAGTATCTCATTTGATTTGAAATATCAATTAACATTCCCAAATTTTTGAAAACTTAGTATCAAATCTATGGGCAATTTAAAAGTTAGCTGAGCCAGAGGAGAGGAAGAAGAAGAAAGAATTTCATACAGAATTTCTTTATATTTGTCTGTGTTTTATAATGGCTGAGACATGGGTATACACCATACCTATTCTTTAGAGAGATCTGTCCTTTATTCTTTAGAGATGTCCTGGGAGAATAGAACTGAAGCTTCCACATACTTGATTATAAATATGTCAAATGCACAAATGTTTTAATTAATGCAATTTGATGTATTATTTAATTAACCTGATAAGAAATCAGTGACTACCCCTGTGCACAGGCTGGAAACAAAGGAAATTCATCCTCAGAAAGCTGCCTTTTCTGCAGCAGAAAGATTCCACATGAAAGCTCAAAGTGGTTCTTTGTGGGCATTCCCAGCAAGTAATCCACTTGTAGGAGGAGTAAATTCTCTTCAGAGATTCACTTTTAGTGTGATTCGTGATTCTGAGATCTTTTCTTCTGTCTCCACTGAAAATGAGACATTTGTGTATGCATAATATTTTCAGAGCATCCAGAAAGTGTTTAAAATGCACTTGCATGCTGCAACAAATAGGAATTTCCAGGACTTAGTCTTAACTACTTTTTTATCTTAAAATAAATGAAAAATGAAGCTTTGAAGTGGCTTAAGTAGGAGCAGTGAACTCTAACAGTGTAATTCCTCCACTGCACAATAATGATGTTTTTCTGCCATAATTGTAAAATTATGCTCGTAGACTCAGTATATTCTTTCCAGTTTGAGAATAACCGAAGAAAGAAGCTGTTAGGATGAGAGGAAATACTTTCTGAGTCATTTAGGAGAATAGAATTGTTGCTCACCATTAAAAATAAAATCCATTAAAAAAAAAAATAGAAGAGGGAGGAAGATGAAACCATCTTTTCATCTTAGCATAACTGGGAGTTCCCAGCTCTCTTCAAATGAATAAGAGCTTAAGTCAGTGACAGAAACAAAGGTGAAAATGGAAGGGCTAGGTTACAATTTTTGGTAACAAAAAAGTCAGTTTAACCTCCTTTTCATAGCTTATATGGAATCCCTGTGATACAAATTTTCTGCTTCCTATTGCTTTGTGAAAAAATAATTTGGAGGCCTCGAGACAAACATATTCAGTGGAATGCCAAGAGAATAAAATTAGCAAGAACACTGTGCACTAAAAGTCCCAGAATCCAAACCCAAAAAGTGCCTGTCAGCAGTGTGTTTTCACTTTTTTTTTTTTGTCAGGAGTGTGAGTTGCTAAGGACGGAAGGATGATCTTGGCAAACAGGGAAATATCTACAGCAGCAAAATACATGTAGTGCTGTAGACTGCCAAACAGGTTGTTACTTTTCCTTTTTGGACTGATACTGATGGCAGGAAGTCTCCTTCCTTTTCTGGAAAATGAGGTGTCTCCAGGTTGTGGGCATGTTTTCTCCCTCTCCTGTTTTAAAGTCTACAACATTATTGCATGTGGCATACCAACAATAAGCAACAGAAGATATGTGATTGTGCAGGCTACTTTCAGGAACTGATGAATCCCCCAGTGTCCTAAATTAAAGAAATGCAAACATTTCAGAATAAAAGCAGTTGCTTTAACAAAGCAATTGCTTGAGATGTGACCTTTGAGAGAAGAGATGTCCTCGCTGTAATTTAATCATCTGTCATCTGTGTGCTTAGTAAATGAATGCATAAGGTGCTACAAAAGTACTGCAGATCCCAATGACTTCAACAAAGACCCCGGCATCATTAACCTACACACAGAGAAAGGTTCTAAATAGGGTAGGACACTGACATTTCAGGAGATTTGCAACTACCAGGAAGTACTGTAGGAGAAAACAGAGACCATGTGTCTTGTGCATCTAATGATGGTGGGGGCAGCAGCAATGGGCGAGAGGAACATGACTCCAAGTTACATGCACAGTTTGGAAAGGGTGAGTGAATAAAATGTGTCAGTCTCACTGACCCCAGTCCTGCCTGCTCTGGCCCGCAGAGGGAGAGCTCTGCAGGTTTTACTAGTGATTTTTAGAAACTTTTTGCCAATGATGTTGTTTTGAAACTGGGTGTACTGGGATAGATGTCAATGGGACTGAGCTAAAAGCTTCAGGGTTTGTCAAGTCCTGTAATTTGTCTGCCTGTCTAAAAGGCAGGCGTGGGTCTTTGCTAAGAATTAAAGGTAACTGGAAAGAGTCAAAATACTGCTGGAGGAGATGGAGAGGGAATCTAACATCTGGGAAGTATGGGGAGAATGAGAAAGTCTGCCAGGAAGGTTTGAGGAAAAACAGATAGCAAGTTGAAAATACAGTGAAATTATACAAAATTGGGAAAGAAGAAATTGTGGAAAAGCATTTGAAAAAAGCAGCAAGCATTCAACAAAATGTTAATTTCCATATAGATAAAAATCCCCATGTATATTATAAATATTTTTTGTTCTTTATTTTCTGGTATGTATTCACTAGCAAATACAGCCACCTTTTGTTTGGAAATGGAAAAGAGTCAAAATTATAGACCCTTAAGTCATAGTCCAGAAAATGTGTCTACTTGCATGCTTCTATAAAATAGCTAACTTCTGTGTCACTTCGCTATTCACTGTGGTTTGTGTTCATCAGTCTGCTCTGGTTACAGAGGATGCTGGTAAGCTGTTGGCTCAAATAAGCCAGTTATGTTTTTCAGTGTAGAGGCTGCATATTCGGACATTTGAGGACCAGGAGAAGACCTGTGTGAAGACCAGCCTGTCTTCCTCCAAGACACCACTTTCACAGTAGATTTGGAGCCTTTTTAGCATTCAGGAAGCTGTAATAGTGTCCTTGATGCAACAATCCTTCTGCCTATCCTGTTGTCACAGACTCATAGAATCATAGAATCTTAGAATTGCTCAGGTTGGAAAAGACTTTCAAGATCATCCATTCCAACTGCAACCTAACCATACTACCCTAACTCGAACAACTCTCCACTAAATCATGTCCCTAAGCACAACATCTAAATGTTTTTTTCAACACATTCAGGGATGGTGACTCCACCACCTCCCTCGGGATCTTATCCCAGTGCTTAACAACCCTTTCTGTACAGAAGCTTTTCCTGACACCCAACCTAGACCTCCCCTGATGCAACTTGATGCCATTTCCCCTTGTACTGTCACGTCACCAGTGAGAAGGAGACATGGCCTTCCTATTGTGATCACATCTTGCTATAGGATATGTCTGCTATAGGAATGCCTATTTTCCTTTTATCAAACCTAAATCTACCCACCCTGAGCTTGAAATCATTTCCCCTTGTTCTATCACAACATACCCTGCTAAAGACTAAACATACCCTGCTGTCCACTTCTTTCTTGTAACTCCACTATAGATATTGAAAGGCTGCTATTTGATCACCTTGAAGCCTCCTCCAGGCTGAACAGCCCCAGCTCTCTCAGCCTGCCCTTGTAGGAGAGGTCTTCCACCCTTTGGATCATTTTTGTGGCCCTCCTCTGGACACCAACAAATTTATGTTTCTGCTGTACTGAAGACTCCACATCTGGATGTAGATGAGGCCTCATCAGCATGGAGCAGAGGAACAGGATCACCTCCTTTGACCTGCTGCTATGCTTCTTTTGATGCAACCCAGGATATGGTTGGCTTTCTGGGCTATGAGGGCACATTGCTTTCTCATGTCCAGCTTCCCATCCACCCCCAGGTCTTTTGTGGCAAGACTGTGCTCAATCCTTTCATCCCCCTGCTTGTATTGGTAGTGAGGGTTGCCGTGACCCAGATGGAAGACCTTGCATTTGGATTTGTTGAACCTCATGAAGTTCACCAGTGCCCACTGCTCAAGCCCATCTAAGGTCCTGTGGATGGCATCCCATTCCTAAAGGTGTATCGATTACACCCCACAGTTTGGTGTCATCTGCAAACTTGCTGAGGGTGTGCTGACCCCACTGTCAAGGTTGATGATGATGATATTAAAGAGTATCTGTCCCAGCACTGATCATCATGGGTCACCGCTTGTCACTGATCTCCATCTAGACATTGAGCCATTGACTACCACTCTCTGGACTTGATCCTGTAGCCAGCTCTTTGTCCATTGAACAGTCCACTCATCAAATTCATACCTTTCCAATCTGGAGAGAAGGATATTGTAAAATACCACATTAAAGGCGTTCCTGAATTCCAACTAGATGACATCAGTGGCCCTTCTCGTGTCCACTGATGCAGTTACACCATCGCAAAAGGCCACTTTGTTGATATGCCCCCCCTGATCTGGTGCTCACAGACCCGGTCCCATGTAGACAGTTTGGTTGCCAAAAAACCCAAAATTCTGGCGATGGCACCGGCTATAAAGCCAGGTATTTAAAGATATGGTCCTTTGATTTGTTCTGTTCTTACCCAATACAGGAGGCAGAGAAGATGATCTGTGCATTCAGTTTCTCCAGCTGTCGTCCAAAGGCCATAAAGTCTCTTTTGATAGCCTTTGACTCACATGTAGCTGCCTTCATCTCTCCCTGCATGGAAAAGCAGTGAGCAGTTGTCAGTCATCAGCCATACCACGCTAGGTAGTTTCCTGGTGACATTCCAGTAAATGTAAGTCCATATTGTTACCTGCAGTCACAGAGTCAGTTAGTCAAAGCAATGTAACTGATTAACAAAAGCTGGATTTTTTTTTTTTAAGAAATGAATTTTTGGATAAGAAGGAATCAAGAAGAATACAAGAATATTACTTGGGCTTCTATTGTATTTATTGCTATTTACTGGCTTGTTATATGTTACTGCTATGAAAATAGGTGAGGCTTCTTCTTAGCTTTCGTATCACATTTTACCAGAATTGAAAGCTATGTAATTTTTTTTAATTGCTAATTCTTCATAGTCAAGTTGGAATCTAAAAGTTAGGCTACCTCGCATATTTTTGCCAATCATAATTGCTTTGTGTTTGCAAATTAGGTGACAGTGCTATTGCTGATGCACAAAGATGGCCTGACTCCAGCTCCTTGTTCCATACTGTAATTGGCTTTGCAGTGCTAACAGAAGTGAAACATTCCTTTTGTCAGAAAAAGCAGGAGCTACTACTCAAAGACACACAAAGAGCAGATAGATTTTGCGGGAATGTGACATTTCAACTGAGTTGTTTTTTGGAGCATAACTGCCACTTTAAAAGAAATAATAAAAAAAGTTTGGAATAACTCTGCCCTAAAGGAAAAATTATACAGAAACTTAACCAGTTTACCAACTTACATTTTTGTAAAACGACAAGCAAATAAAAGTATTTCACTTGAGAGAGGTTTGTTGGAGTGTATTGCGTATCCCTGAAGTATAAGTTTTCTTTTACAGGAAACACAAAGAATTTCCTCCAAAATGATTTACAGAACTATTTCTTAATGTTTGTAATTCAACCTCACTTCCACTTCATGAGGAGAGAGAATGCAAGTTGTTGGCCTCTAGCAGACTTGTGATCCACATCTGCTGGAACTGTCAGGGGCACCAGCTGGGAGAGGTTGGGGAAGGACTGAGATTTTCACCTTCAGACTAATAGCAATGAAAAATAAAAGTCATGATGGCTGTCTCACCTTTACACTGGGAGGTGTTTTGTAGGTTATTTATTCTGTCTTGCAAAGGACAAGGACACACTGATTTTAAATCACCACAATATGTAGTGTTATTTACCATCTTACATTATGTATATTATTATATATTCCAAATGTAAACAATAAACAATATTTTTAGTGCATCATAGATTCATAGAATCATAGAATGGCCTGGGTTGAACAGGACCTCAAAGATCATCTAGTTTCAACCCCCCTGCCCTGGACACTGTTGCCAACCACCAGATCAGGCTGCCAGAGCCACATCCAGCCTGACCTTGAATGCCTCCAGTGATGGGGCATCCACAACCTCCTTGGGCAACCTGTTCCAGTGTGTCACTACCCTCTGTGAAAAACTTCCTCCTAATATCTAAGGAAAACCTCCCCTGTCTTCTTTTAAAACCATTTCCCCTTGTCCTATCACTATCAAATCATGTGAACAGTCATTCCCCATCGTTTATATGCTTCCTTCAAGTACCTTCCAGTATCAGATACCACCTGAGATAAAATCAAAGAAATGCAACCATAAATGAAAATCACTGATGATTTTTTAACTTAATTAATATTTCATGATAAAGGTTTTACAAATTTAATTAAAAGTTCAACCCAGATTTTCACTTGGCATATTTTCTATAGAATTGCTTTTTAAAGTCTGATGATATTGAGAAAGACCCTTTATATTATAAATGCAATTTATACACATCTCTGATGTGATAAAACACCTAATAGTGCACATGACCACAATTCATTCAGGTATTTTATCCTTTTACTAAATGTTGACTAGATAGCATGGATTTGGATTGCTCTCTATGCTTATGCAGCAGTATTGAAGGATAATGCAAGCTTTTAAGTCAAACTGTCTTATCATAAAATACAACACAAATCAAAATATATTGTGATTGACAATGCTTTCTAAAGGATTTTGAGATAATACTGTGGCCATTAGAGTGACCTTTAATACTGTATGCTGTTCCGGGCTCCACAATGTAACAAGGATGTTAAGGTGCTTGAAGGCATCCAGAGGAGACAACAGAGATCGTAACAAGGCTGGAAGGCACGTCTTGTGAGGAGAGGTTGAGGACGCCTGGGTTGCCTTGTCTCAAGAAGAGGATACCAAGAGGCAGCATTATTGTTCTCTGCAGCTCTTTCCAAGGAGGGCAAGCATAGTGAGGTGCCAGGCTCTGCTCATGGGAACTGACAGCAAGATGGGAATGGCACAGAACTGCTGGACTGTGGGAAGGTTCAGACTGGCTGTTAGGAAACATTAATTTACTGTGAGGGTTACCAAACACTGGACGTCTTCCTGGAGAGATGTTTGATGCTCCATGCCTATCAGTGTTCAAGAGGCATTTAGACTATGCCCTCAGTATCCTTTAACTTTTAGTTGGCTCTGAAGTCATCATGAGGCAGCTGGACCACAAGCTCCTTGAAGATCCCTTCCAATTGAACTACCCTAACTTCTAAAAACAATAAAGGTGTTTAATTTGGGAAACAACTTATGTCGATACTTACCTGGTGACAGTCTGGTATTTGTGACCAAGTACTTAAAAAGATGAAGGCTGTTATTCAAACTATCTGTTCCAGTAGTCCCAACCAAGTTTATCAGAAACCAAAGTAAAAGTGGCATAGGAATGACAACTATCCTGACAAAAATGAATGTCTCTACCAAATGACAAAAGTGATGGTATTATGCCAACATATGTGGAAAAGTGACAATCTCACAATAAAGTTAGAAAAATATTTGAATGTGAAGAACACCTTTTATTGGTTTTGTCATCCTGAACAAGCTACAGTATAAGTCTTCATCTTATGTGACTTGTTATGTACTTGAACATGTATTCCTTGTTTGGATATACTATTAGTACTTTGTACTTCAGCTTACACTTTAATATTAAAGTTGAATATATAAAGAAATACTTGGAGATAATAGGATAAGCAGGCACTAACAGCCCGATTCTCCTCTCTTGCACATTAAATGGCAAATAATTTCACTGAAATATGTACAATATCACTTGTGTAAACATGTGTTTAGTAGGAAAATTAAGCTCTCCAGTGTTTGCATTGTTATTTGCAAGACAGTCTTTTCTACTTTATGCATGCAATTACTTCCCATATACTATTTTGTTTCTTCTTTTTCAGGACTTGAATGGAAAATACAGAAAATTGTGTGATCACACAATCAAATGGTGTGCTCACTTTGGAGCACCCAAAGTGCAGTGCTACTAGAAAGGTTTGAATTTAAAATCTCAAGGATTTGCGAATGAAATGGATGAACATTTGGAAGATATTATTAGTCAGCTCTTGGAAAGTTCTACAGAGACGTGACATACCTCTTACCAGAGGTAACTCCCATCATGTTTCAGTGTGGAACAATCTGACATTTTCTCAGTATTTTTTTCTGTACTTCAAAGGCAAACATAATTGCAATTAATCTATTGTACAAAATGTGCTATTTGGAGACAAGTTTGTTTCCATTTTGGGCACTCTGCTAACTCTTCATTTCCTTTCAGTTAATCCAAAAATTCTCTTACTCCACCCTTACTCTGATGAAGTAATGGCTGCTCAACTATCTTCAGTGGCAAAATAGATCTGTGATGTGTAAATCCAGAACAGTGACTTTTGTCCGTGTTTACAGAAATGTCTGAAAAGACAATAGATAGAAAAGATAGAAGTGCTACTGTTGAAGTGGAGGGTGTTCTGCTGGGTTCACAGTTCTGTCCTTTACTATTGTGCAGGTGGGATATAGTGCTATTGCATGGGCCTGTCTCATTCTTTAGCAATCTTGTGCATAGAGTGTAATGAGATGAAAACAGATCCTTCAGTGCTTCTGTGTGAGGTGAAAGTTTGCTTTTGAGTAGTTGTGAACACTGCTTGAGTCTACAGTGTGTATTAAAAAAAAAAACACAAAACAAACAGGGAGTTTGCAACTGGAGGAAACAAGGTCTCAATGTAATTTGAGACAAATATATTGTCATTTGAAACTTTCTGTGCTCTGTTGTTTACCACATGATGCTACAAGAAATTTCCCTCAGTGACTAGGAGCACATCCAAGGCACAGCCAGGCCTTACTTAGCAGGTGTTTGCCACATGCTGTTGTGATGGCTAGGATTAGTTGGGTAACAGTGAACAAACATCTGTCTTGTATTATTCATACAGACTTAGTTTCAATTCATATCAATGTTTCTATCAGTATGTGACGGTTGATTTGATCCTCCAAAGTTCAGTACTAGGTCTGTTGGTAATGGATCCACTAAATGTATCTTTCTATTCAAAGATGTAGTTTCTTTGCAGTGGTGATGACAGGACTTGCAGGTCATCTGAACATGAAGAAAGGGGAACTTTCCCAATCATCATGTGTGAGGGTTGTTTCCTAACCATTATGTATTCTGACTATACAAAGCAAATAAATCTTCAGAACATATCTAACCCCAAAGCAAATCTTGCTATAGTAAATTCCAATGGGAAATTAAAATATCAGGAAACAATGTTTATTTTCAAATGTTTTGCCAGCTGCAGAAAGGAGTCCAGTACGTAGAACAGACATAGCCTGTTTGGTTGTTTCCTCTCCTGTGGCCAGATTTCTCTTGCTAGTCCTCTCAGTCCTCTTTTAGAATATTTATTCTCCCTTGCATGCTGACTGGCAAATAGCAATCCAGGGAAATAAAATATGTGGGAGACATTTCCTGATGTTTCATTGACCATTAGGAAAGAAAAAACAGCTGAAGTTACAAAGTGTGTAAACCTGTTATTTATGAAGTAAAGAGCAGTGTGATGCAGAAAAGGTAATTAACCCTGAGGAAAAGTTTCCATATGAGAAAAAAAAATAAGAAACAAGGCCATTTTCAGGGCATTACTCCATTTTCAAAGACTTTCTTCTCTGGCTTTTTCCATGCCTTATTTCAGTTCTCCTTAGAGAACTGTTCTGGAGTTCAATACTCCAGAACTTCTTCAATGTATATTGAGAAACCAAAGGAGATTGGTTGATTGGTTGCTGGGCCAAATTTACTGTGATCAATCAACACCTTTCTTTAACTCTTACACAACCCTGTTGTGTTTTGTCTTTTCACCAAACAGGATGAGAAAGTTAATAAAATCTTTAAAATCTGGAAAAAGTCTCTGTATCCGTGATTTCTTCTGGAAATGCAATGTGGTGGGATGCAAACTGAGAAGATTTCTAGAGGATATAAAGAGTAACTTATAAAAAAAGTTAATGGCTTTTATAAAGTTAATGGTTTGACCAATCAAAGAGGAGACATGGGTTGGCTCTTGTGAAGCCCCATCTGCATCCAGGCCTGGGCCCCACAGTACAGGAAGGATGTGTAGCTCTTGGAGAGCCCAGAAGAATGCCACTAAGATGATCAGAGGGCTGGAGCACCTCTCTTATGAGGAACAGTTGAGGAAACTGGGCTTGTTTAGCTCAGAGAAGAGAAGGCTGCAAGGAGACCTCATTGCAGCCTTCAAGTACTTGAAGAGAGCATATAAACAGGAGGGGGAATGGCTGTTTACAAGGTTGGATAGTGATAGAACAAGGGGGCATGGTCTTAAACTGAGACAGGGGAGGTTTAGGTTAGATGTTATGAGGAAGTTTTCCACTCAGAACAGGTTGTCCAAGGAGGTTGTGGATGTTCCATTGCTGGAGGCATTCAAGGTCAGGCTGGATGTGGCTCTGAGCAGCCTGATCTGGTGGTTGGTGACCCTGCACGTTGCAGGGGGGTTGAAACTAAATGATCTTTGAGGTCCTTTTCAATCCAGGCCATTCTATGATTCCATGATTCTATGATCTTCTATTCAGTAATAGAATTGTCTGCCTGTTGCAAAAATGAGATAGTGGACATAATTGTATCGGGTTTATGCAACAAGGTTGTGGTTGCAGGGCATACTGCAGGAGTGACCTATATGAGCAGAGCCCAGTAGCTGCCTCACTGATCAGATCAGAACCGCAGAGGTTAGAAGGGACCCTTAGATATTATTTAGTCCAACATTCTTTCTGAGGCTGGTTTGCCATGCTAGGTTGTTCTGAGAGAATAAATTTAAGGAAAAAACTGCTGTGCATCAGCAGCTGGGAGAGAGGCATGAGTAATGTGAGAGAAGGAGCCCTCTAGGCACTAGGGTCAGTGAAGAAGGAGAGCAGAAAGTGCTCCAGGTATGCAGCAGAAGTTCCCTGCAACTCAGGAGAGGCTACAGTGGAGAAGGCTGTTTCTTATTGCCCACGGGCACCATGCAGAGCCACCTGAAGCCATGAAGGAGCCCACAGTGCAGCAATGGATGTGGCCTGAAGGAGGCTGCTGCCCATGGAGGGTACCCGTGGGAACAGCCTTGGGCAAGAGTGGAGTCTGCAGTGGAACAGGAAGCCCAGGGGAGCTGCTGCCTGTGGTGAACCATGTGGACCAGCACCAGAAGGGTGGCCCTGTGAGTATGAAACTGTGTTGGAGCAGTGCTTGGAGATCTGTAGTGTGTGGGAAGCCCATGGGGATCAGTTCAAGATGAATGTCATCCTGTGGGAAATACATGGAGCAGGGGCAGATTGATTCCTAGCACTGAAGTGGTGTTAAACCACCAAAACATTTAGTGTTGGTATTGACTCACCTTGAAAGTTGCATGCAGACTAGGTCTCCACAATATAAAAAAGATGTTAAGGTACTTGAAAGCTTTGAGAGGAGACAGCTGAGCTGGTAACAGGTCTAAAAAGCATGTCTGGTGAGGAAAGGCTGAGGACACCTGGTAGGCTAGCCTGGAGCAGAAGAGGCTAAAGTGTGATTTTATGAAACATTTATTTACTGTGTTATCAAATACAGGCTTCCTGGAGAGGTGGTTGATGACTCATGCCTGTCAAGAGTCATTCAAGAGACATTTGGACAGTGTCCTCAATATGCTTTAACTTTCAGATAGCCCAGAGAGGTCAGGCAGTTGGACTAGATAATTTTGAAGGTCCCTTCCAACTTCTTATGTGCTCCACTTTCAACTCCAATTATGTTATACCGCAGAAGATGAAAGAGATTGAAAACTAGGCGGTGTTCTAATTATGGGTAGCTCCTTAATTCTACTCTATGGTTTCTTTTAATATGAGACCATGATTTAGGTGTTCTTAAACAGATGAATCAACTGAAAATGCTTTCTGTTGAACACTGAGGATTGAAAAAAAAAAAGGTGTTTGTGTTACTTTGAGTAATTTTTACAGCACTTTACTGTGATTCTTTGGCATTTAGTACATATTGTTTTTTTCTGAATATTAATACAATACTGAAGTAATAATAAGATATACACAGCATCTCTTTTGTGGATATTTTCTGTTACAGGCAGACTAGGCTCAGCGAGATATTTTTGTATTTTATCCAGAACTAGATATGAGTAAGTTGTAAATGGTGTTCATGAGACAAGCAGTTGTGGAGACAGATTATGTTTGCAGCCATCTGCTTTTCTTCTGTGTCCAGAGCTGTGTAAGAATTATACGTAACAAAGGAGTCAAACTACTGTAGATGACATAACACTCATTGAAAGAATTTTTTTTTCATAATCAGAGTGTTTGGAAATGACCTAGCCTTATGAGCTGTTGCAGATACGTCTCACGTGGCTTGAAATCTCCTTCCCCACATCAGCTACTGAGTTGTAGAGGATAGATCTTTCATGGCAGAATATGCAACATGCTTTGTAGTCTTTCATACCAAGACCTGGGTGGCCTTACTCAGTCAGTTGCATAGAGTTGAAATAAATTCTTTCTACCTCTACAGGTTAGTAAGAATTGAGTTATTTGTGGATCTGACAAGGACAATAATAAATGATTTGGTGAGAATGAGCAGTAGCCTTTATGCATAAATATTTTCAAGGTCTTGTCAAAATTGTAAACTTTCTTCAAGAAAATATTTGTCCAAAGAAGTTAGATCATCTTGTTACATAAAGCTTGTAGCACATAGGAAATTTGGTGATGAGTAGTAGTTAAATGAGAACAGATTGTTAAGACAAGTCTGTAATCAGATAGCGAGACTCCAGAACAGGGTAAAGTGTAAGTGGCTAAATAAATAAATAATTATGTATTGAAGTTTTGATCTTGTTCAGTGCTGAACCCTGACAATTAAAAAATAAGGCACTTGATTGTCTGATCAAAGCTTGTTAAAACTCACTGATATTAAACCTTTCCATGGTATCAGCATGAATCATATAATCAACATAAAACTCATAGGATTCATATGAAAACTAAAATACTTTGAAACCCATGCAAAACAAATGGAAATGATTTAAAGTAAACCACTTATTTCTACTGATTTTTAATGCCTTATATTTACTTCTCTAAGACTCTGTCTTAGTTTTTGCTGAAACTATTTTTCTTCAAAATGGCTGGTACAGTGCCATGGTTTGGATTTAAAATTAGAATAATGTTGATCACAGATCGATGTGTTAGCTGTTTCTTTGTGCTGCAGAGACAAGGATGTTTCAGTTTCTCACACTGCCCAGCCAGTAAGGGGCTAGGGTTGCACAAGGAGCTGGCCGGCGACAGAACCAGAATAGCTGACCCAAACTGCTCAAAGGGATAGTCACTAACATATGATGCTGATGTCATGCTGAACAATAATATTGACAGTTGGTATTGGGACACTGCTTAAGGACTGGCTTGGCATTGATTGGTAGGTGGACAGCAGTTGCATTATACATCATTTGTACATCTTCATATTATTTTCTCTTCCTTTTCTGTCCTATTAATTTGTCTTTATCCCAACCCCCAGATTTATCTTTCTTTTTCCCCAGTTCTCTCCCATGCCATTAGGCATGAGTGAATGGCTGTGTGGTTGCTTAGCTGCCTGCCAGGCTAAGCCACAACAGTCCTTTTGGCATCCTTTTGGTACCCAAACAGTTGAGATAACGAGAGTTCCAATTAGATTTTGCATAACAGTGTTATAAAAAATTTGCTATAAGCATTATATTAATTTAATTGTTGCTGATCACAATGCTAGTTTATTTGTTTATGGAGTTGTTTTATTTGCTTTTAGAGTTGTTTTTCTTAAATCTTTTCCTGTTTATCATCTCTAGGGACTGAGCTCAGTTTGTTTAAGGTTTTCCAGTTCGTGCAGAGCATTTTCTCATGTTACACTGATTATGTAGATAATCCAGTATTTGTAAGCAGTACAGCCATCATTTTCACACTTCAGGAAACTTACCATGGAAACAATTAACAAATATAATCTTTATGCCAGATAAATGAAAGTACTTCTTGAAAATTTTGAATATTCTTGGGATGTTCAAATCAGCATGATCCTGTTGCTATGTCTCCTACACATGTCTAACTCCTACACAGTTATTAAAAATATCGCCCAGGCACCTTCTCTGAGGCAGAATATTACATATTATCTGAGGCAGTAATTACAGGCAATATAGAAGAAAAAGTATTTGAGGAAGAGAAAAATATCTTAAAGCTGGTTTTGCCGTAAAGCAAACTTAGGTGAAGGAACCTGAACTGGAAATCCATTTTTTAGGAATAAAATGGCAAGATGGCCATTGTTAGATCTCCATGATTGTGGTCGACAAAACAGCAGCTCTGTCTCTGCCAACTAGCAAATAGGAACAACATTTCCTAGACGTTGTGGGTCTTTGGAGAATGCATACTCCTGAATGTAAGTCCGCCCTGTCAAGAGAACCAGAGAAAGAATGATTTCACATGAAGCTCTGAGCAACAATACGACTGTGAACAAATTAAACAGAAAACAGTTCCTGCAGTAGCACATGGGCTGGTCCAGACATGACAAGATTTAAAAGACATGCTCTACACTGCGGACAGGGAGAATGGCCTCATTTGTCATGTAGATGCCCACATACCCAAGAGCTGAGCCTCCAAAAATATCAAAACAACCAGGAGGTGCAACAGGCTGCTTGGATTGAAATGGCTCAAGTAGATCTGGATTGGCAATATAGGGGTTAATATCTCTGTCTCAGTAAACATCTCGGTCCATCACGGGTCCAGCATATAGATGGGCCGAGGGCTGGATTTGACCACACTTACTATTACAGGCTAAATTAATGAATGCTTACCTCTGGTGGAGCCAGAAGTGGCTACAGCATGCAAGCAATCCAACACTGTGTGCCATTTATCCTGGCCTGAAGGACTGTTATGACAGAAGGAGTCCAAAGTCCTGGACTACATAAACCCAATGAACATTTTAGAAGGATGGCCTATGAACTAAGGGAATGACCTATGTGTGTATTTATCAAAAGACAGGAAATGTGATCAATTGGAGTGCATGGGAAGGTGGGACCTGAGCATGACGTAAGTAGAAAGAAATAGTGTAAATAGCAAGGTGGATATTGTCCTGAGATAATTTTTGCTGTCCCTTGTATTTAGGAGAAAAACAGTATTTATAATACTCTAATGTTTCAAGTTGTTACGGATCAGTCCTTACACAGAGCCAAGGACATTTCAGCTTCTTACATTGCCAGTGAGGAGCTGGGTGTGCAGAAGAAGCTGAGAAAAACAGAACCAGGAAAGCTGACCAAAGTTGGCCAACAGGATAGTCTATGCTACATGGTGTCATGCTGAATAATAAATCTGGGGGGAAATTTGTCCCCCCATTGCCTGTGGAATGGCTGAAATTTGGTCAGCAGGGTGCAGTACACCTGTCGAAGCATAATGCAGGTGTCCTAAGGCGAGCTCAGGGAGGCCAGAAACCTCCTGTGGAGCAGAAGGGCAAAAGCTCACTTGATCTTGATTTTTTGTACAAATACAGACTGTGAAAGTGGGGCCTCACAATCCTTCTGACTTTTTGGATTTTATGCAATTGCATTGTGAATTGTTTATATATATTAAAATCTTGTTATATGTATATACAAAGAAACTGGTATTATTTTTGTTTTCGCTTCCTTTCCTGTCCTCTTAAACTATCTATCTCAACACATGAATTTTACTTTTTCTCGACTATATCCTCCATAATGTTCAGGGCAGAGTGGTGAGCAAAAAGCTGTGTGGTTAACTGTTTCAATGGACGCCTTCAGAAAATTTTGAGACATATTATTTTTGCATTAGCTTTTTATAATCTCACATTAGTCGTATTATTTTCTAATATATTCCATAAAAATATGTATTTTTGCTTCTTAAAATCTTCAAAAAGTAATGGCATTGATATTTAGTTCAGGCTGGCTTTGTTCACAATATTAAATCACTGTTCAAAACACGCTCCATCCTCAAACATATATTCCTTTCTTGAAAATGGTATTATTTATCCTTGGTACATTTGTGGGGTGTTTTAAATGAATTAATGTCTATTAATGTCTAATTAATGTCTAACTAATGATTATTGGTTAGATAGCATATGTATATGTTTTTAAATTCTGCTGTGCTGCGTGACCAAGAGAGGGGAAATCAGCCAAACAAGAAATGGAGCATATACTTCTTGATAAAGGCTAAATCATAGAATCATAAATCATAAATCATAGAATTGCTTAGATTGGAAGAGACCTCAGTGATAATTCCAGGTTCCTCTGGATGACACCCCCACCTTCTATGCTGCCAATTGCACCACTCATCTTAGTGTCATCTGCAAACTTGCTGAAGGCACACTTAGTCCCATCCTCTAAGTCATTGATAAAAGTGTTAAAATGTACCAGTCCCAAGATGGGCCCCTAAGAGACACCACTATCAGCAGCCTCCATCTGGCTATAGAGCCATTGACAGCAGCCCTCTGGTTGCAACCATCCAACCTATTCATTTTCCATCAAATAGTGCATCCTTCTAATCTGTATCTCTCCAATGTAGAGATAAGGACATGTTGTAAGACCATGTAAAAAAAACTGAAGAAGTCCAGGATAGGCTGCTGATACGCAAAGTCAGCTATTTTATGACTTTCTCCTTTCCTATCCTCTTGTTTCATACTGTGGTGACAGGGATTGCCTTCTTGTTGAAGCATTAAGTTGTTCAAACAAAGTCTTCATTCATGACTGATGATCCTAAGCATTTTAGTAATAGAAGTTATAATAAATGTTTGTAATGAGAGAAACTGTGTAGTGTTTATGAAACATATATATTTGGAACTGTCTTAGTTTCAGCTGGAGTGGAAGTGTTTTCTTTAGTACTTTTTTCTTTGAGTCTGATATGATATTCTAGGAGAATAACAATGTTGATAACATACTGATGTTTATTATTTTTTTCTGAACAGTGTTGTACTAAGCCAAGGCCATTTGCAAAGGGGCCAAGAAGCTGAGAGGAAATGGAATTGGAACAGCTGATTGAAATTGGCCAAAGGGGTATACCATACCGTACCGTACCGTACCATACCATACCATACCATCATTCAGAAAAAGTTTTGAAGAGGGTGAGAGTTGATCTTTTTCTCTTCAGCTTCTTGGGTTCTGCTTGGGGTGTTAGCTGGGATCAAGGATAAAATAAATCCCTTCCTTTCCATTTAGTGGGCCTGGAAAGTGCTTTTCACATAGATGTACTGTGGGTGAGCAATTGCTTGTTCACTTGTTATATACATTCATATATATATATATATATATGTATATAGTCATACATACTATACATATACATATACATATACATATACATATACATATACATATACATATACATATACATATACATATACATGCATATGCACATACACATACACATATATATACAAATATAAATGGTTTTATCTCAACACATGAGCTCTATTTTTTTCCCCGCTCAGATTCTTTCCCTTATCCCACTGGGAAGGGACAAGTGAGTGAATGACTGTGTGGTGCTCAGCCACATGCTGGGTTAAACCACAACGGGAACACATGCTGAAGTTTTGTGTCTTTGTTTCAATCAAGTAGTACACATAAATAAATAGTAATTCCACTGAACTCTACTGTCAATCTTAAGAGTAATTCCATTCAGATCCATGCAGTCACATCAGCATGAAATATTTTCTTTATATACTCCTTTGGTGTACTCCTAAAATACCTAAAAAATATATCCTACTGTGTCTTTGCTGGTAAAAAAGGCAGAAAAAATCCCCCTCCAATTTTAAATTGGATCAAGAGCTCATAAATCACTCTACTTTGGAAGAATTAGCAAATTGTTCAACTAACATACACTATTTAGAGCAATCAGTCTCTTTAATCTCCATTCTCTGTCATAGAAGCATGTTATCATTTTTTTATTACAGTTTCATGATAAAGTACTTGTGCTGAGCCATCTTGCTTCAGAAAACATATGTACAATGATTTTGTGTTGATTAGTGATGATTGCTTGTTATAGTTGACTTCACAGGTTGGTGATTTTTGGCTTTAATCTCGAAATAGACAGCAGTTTTGAAGAAATTATTTTAATTCCTTACCTTTATCACAACCATCTGATGGTCTCAGTTATTCTATCAGCTTGCAACTTTCATTGCAGAAAGAAAAGAACACTAAATCCTGGATGAGCTCAAGGGAATTAGTTGAATTAATTGAATCAGTTGAATTAATTTGATGCAACTATTTAAGGATCGATTCAACCTTTTTTTTTGTATTCAGAGAAAAACGTGATATGTATATTTTCAAATGATCTCTTTCTCATCTCATGGAAAAGGCAGCCAGCAGTTAAATACGATTTTTTTTTTTTTTTTTGTCCTGCTTGGTATTTTTCATCACGGCTGTGTTTGCAGGCAGATATAGTCAGGAGCACTATGCTGTATTTGAGTCTTGCAGCTTGCATGGGCTGTTAAGATATCTTTCAGTTATCTTTGATAGCATAACAAGTCGTGTTAGACCATCATTTTTCTGGGCGCAAAGTCTCTTTTCAGGCTCTGATTCATTTCTTTGTAGATTCAAAGCCGCTATTGTAGTGCTCAGAGCCTCCTTTGGAGTGCCCAGTGCTTCCCCTATAGGACCAAAGGTGCTGTTTTGGGCTCAAAGAATCATTCTCGGGGTCCGAAGGCCAACCAGAAGAGTCTAGAGACCCTTTTCTCAGATTCCAAAGCCAAACTTTTGTGGTCATTCTCTCATTTTCAGGTTCCAAGTTGCTTTTCCAGGGCCCAGTGTCACAGGTTGGTGTTCAGAAAGTCATTGTCAGGCTGCAAATCCTCATTAGAGCATCCAGAGCCTCATTTGAATATTCATAGTTGAAAAGGCACATGTTTCAAGGCACAAATATCACCTAAAACTCTAAACTTTCTTTTGGCAGCTTGAAAGCATAACAATAGGAAGAAGAATCTTAATTTTACAAGTTTCAGCAATTGCATAGTAGTTGTGCAGCACATTGGCCTGGCACTGGGATAAAATAAACCCCTTCCTTTCCATTTAGTGGGTCTGGAAAGTGCTTTTCACATAGACATCCTGTGGGATCCATGAACCCTGGAAAGCATTGAGGAAGGCAGTGAATAAACCTCTGAGCCAGGTGGCAACACAGCGGCTGTGGGCAGAGGTGAGGAGCCCCTCACTCAAGCTCTGTGCAATGCATCTGGACAATTAAGAGAGCTAGGCAATCACCAACCACATGAGGTTTAAGAAGAGAAGTGCCGGATTCTGAACCTGCAAAGAGAAAACCGAGGCTATATGTAAAGACTGGGGGATGAGACTCTGGATAGCAATCCCACTGAAAGGGATTTGGCTGTCTTGATCAAGAATAACTTGAACATGAGTCAGCAGAACGCTCAGGCAGCCAGGAAGACCAACCATATCCTGGTGAGCATCGGACTAAGCACTGGTGAGGGAAGGGGCTGCCCTACTCTGCACTGCGTTAGTGAGGCCTTACTTCCAGTAATGGGTGCAGAATTGGGTGCCACAATACAAGAGGGGATAAAACTACTAAAGAGTGTCTAGAGAATAGCTACAGAGATGTTGAAAGGTCTGGAGGGGAAGACATATGAGGAGCAGTCCCTTAGTTTGTTCAACCTGAGGAGGAGAAGACTGAGAGGAGACCTTGTTGTGGCCAGCAGCTCCTCACAGAGGAGCAGTGCAGATCTCTGGAGACAGTGGCAGGACCCAAGGGAATGGCATGGAGCTACAACAGGGGGAGGTCATGTTGTATATCAGGAAAAGGTTCTTCACCCAGGTAGTGGTAATGGCATGGAGGTTCAAGAGACATTTAGACATATGGTCTGATTTTTGGGTGGTCTTGTGTGGAGCCAGGAGTTGTCTTCCACAATCCTTACGAGTCCCTTCCAACTACGGATATTCAGTGATTCTAAGAGTATCAGGGAGAATAGTCTGTGAAAAGAATGGATTTGTGGTTTGCAGCTTCATACAGTGAAAGATGTCTGCTTGCCAAGACAGTGTTTTCTTAAATATAGCACCCACTCATGAACAATGATTTTATACCACTACTCTACCATGATTAGTGACACATGACAGCTAATTTTGTTTTTGTTTTTGACATCTACTCAAAGCAGTGAGAGACAGTAAGTTATGAGAGCATTAAAAAAATCACCTGGTGAAACTGCCAATCTGCCAGTGTCCAGATAATGTTACAAAACATTAGTGCACCTTGGGGATCTTGGGGTCATTTTCAGGGACCAGACAATGAATTAATTGAGGACTCTGTTTCCCTTCTGGCACTAACTTGGCCTTGTGGGTAACTGCACTTTAGGACTGCACTTCAAAACTCAGACCGTAGACTACAAAAATACATTATTCTGGGAGTTCCTTCAGTGATTCACACGTGCTACTTTCTCAGGAACGAACGGTCAGGCTTCTCTACTGGCAATAATTCCTAGCTTCCTTTGAGTCAATGGCTGTTATTTCATTCCCAAAGGAGGCTATTGAGATGCTTACTAATATCCAGTAGTCTGAAAATATATGTTTTCTTTTTGTCTTTTTTAAGAGTTTTTCCCTCCCTGCTTTTACAAATATTGTCAGTTATTTTTGGTAAGTGCTTCAAGTATTCACAGTGCTATGTATGGTATTGATAGGGTGTACATCTTTGCCGACTGTCATGCTTCTGCCTGAGGAATAGAGCTACAGAAATAATCTGCTTGTCATAGACTTTGTCTAACACACCATGGAAGAACTTTTTGATTCTCATAAAAGCTGGACATGAAATATTAGAATGTAGTCATCTCTGACCAAATGGCTATTTATGGAACAAAAGAGCAAAATAATTTTCATTAATTCAGTTTGTTATCTGAAACACTGGAACATCCTCTGACTTCTTCCCTTTTACCAAAAATGTAAAAATAATCAGAGATTAAGTCTAGACTGTCCTCAGAGCAGAGAACATGCTGTGGTTCTCTCTTCCAGTGCATCCATGTTTTCTTGCTTGGAAGTGACAGGATGAGGGGAAGTGACACAAATGGAGGCGCATTGAGAATCTACCTGGCCTTGGGAGCTGAAAGTGCTGTGCATCAGACTGATACTTGTATGTAAAAACTTTGCATTTGTATGCACAGATCAACTTTACAGACATTTTCTAGGCTCTGGTTTCAGCAATTGTTTTCCACTGATTGTTGTTGCAGTTTTTTTTTCCTCTAGTTTAACTCGTAGTCATCTTTACTCATTGATGTTGTTTGCCAGAATCCCTTTGGGAAGCCAGAGGTAGAGGGACAGCAGCACAGCCAATCATGCAATCTTCAGTGAGAGAAGAAGTAACCAACAAAATGAAATAAATAATATCCTCTCAGAGCATTAGTGTTCTCAGTGTTAGAGGAGCTTGCCATTCAGAAAGGCCCGCAGTGCAATGCAATTTCAGTTACGTAGTTGACCAACTATTAAAGTTGTTTATTGCTGTTCACATCATTGTTATGCTGCATGAATTCTCTTTCATCTCCAGGTTCAGGTTTTGGATACACATTCTTTTGGAAAAATTTCAAAGTCAGTAAGCCAAGGGCTTATAGTGCTGAAGAGGTTAGTCATAGCTTGGTTCAAATTCTGAACAATGATTAAGCTTATGATTTCTGAAATGTTTATGTGAGCTGTGTCTTGCATTGTTTATTGCTGTTGTTGACACTAACACGTATGGTCCAGATGACAGAATAAGATCTGCATTTGAGATTATGTGGTGTATTGTAAACTCAACATTGCAGATGTACTTCTAACTAATCAAAGACAGAGGAATTGCTTTGAGTCACATGTTGGAAAGTTAAGAGGGATGTTTAATGCAACTCTTCCATTTCCAACTTGGAGAAGCTGACAAACACAAATAACTGGAGGCTTAGCAAGACATTCTGAAGCTACTAACAGGCTTCTTTCTTTGGAAAACCTTAAGTACAGCTGAAAGAAAGCTCTACAGATTATTTACAAAATAAAAGAGTAATTAATACCTGCTGGTGAGAGCAGACTTAATAAATACTGAGTGTTCTACAAAGTGACCTAAAGTAATTCCCTCACAAGAGTCCGATGAAATACAATAAATATGTGACTACTCCCATGTTGCAGCTGGGGAAAAAAAGATGCAGACTTTCATATCATGGGGACATAACTAAGCCTGGAGCCCTGTTACCAGAATTTTCCTCTCAGTATGAGGGGAATGCTAAATCCTTCCAAAATGTTAGTCAGTTATTCAGGGGCTAAACCACACACACATTGTTCACTCCTGAGAAAACTGTGGTCTCAACCGAGTGTCTTGGATTTATGTTAAAAATGCAAAAAAGAGATGGGATTTTAGCACTTGTTTAGATGCCTAAGCTGCTTCTTAACTGTTGGCATCAGATATGTAAATGAATTTTAGTAAAAAGCACTCAGAAAACACTTGCAGGTCCAAAATGTAGTGCTCCCATACTGCATTACGTTCAGCCAAGAAAGCCCTAGAGAGGGAACAAAAATTTGAATTTGTTCTTGAATTTTCACTATTTCTTCTATGTTCACTTCATTCACATTTTCTGTTGGGACTGCTGTCCTTGGCATTAGCTTTACTTACAATTTATTTGTACATTTTCAGTTTTACTTACATGATCACAGCAGTTTGTTAGCCAACTGCTAACTGCACTGGATTGGAGTATAGTAAAGCACAATGAAGTATCATTTCATCTGGTCTACCATTTTTTAACAGTACTATTGTACCTTAATTAGTATTTCAGACTTGGAATCTTTCAAGTCAGAACAAATTCTATTGATATTCATAATTTTTCTTACTTTGAGAAAGCTCAACTCAAAGCTCAGCAAATTGTCTTAGGATGAATGAGATGAAATTGGTGTTTTTGTCTGAGAAGTACCAAAGAAGAAGAAAGTGTACTGGGTTTCTGTAAAAGGCTAGGACTGGCAATCTGGTATGGTCGCTGAATCATACTTAAGAGGTTTCCAGCCCTACTTTTCTGTACAGTTCATTTTTGTTCTAATCTGTCTGTTTCAGACATCTCTGCAAAGGCAGGTAACCAGTGCTCATCCCTCTAACTTCCTTTTTGTTATTTCCAGAGGACCAGTGTTAGACTTTCTGTTGTACTACGCTGAATGTTGTACAAATTGCTATTTCATTATGCTTGTCTGTCCGTTTATAGCCCTCTTGGAAGTTATTTATCTGGGATACTATCTGATATGATTTAGAACAAGGAACATTGAAACTTTATTAATGTAAAATATCTAATATATTTTGAGGTACTAAGAGCTTTGCACAGAAAAAACTGTTCCTCTTTTCTACTTATCTCTTACCTTTTTAGAAATGATATACTTTCGATATCCATGTTTCTTTTTTTTTTTTTAATGAGTAAAGTGGTCTTATGGCTTTCGTCTGGTTTTACAAGAGATATTCTTTTTACGATGGCATGCACTGTAAGAAATTTTTGTTTATAAGCCACTTTGCATCAATAAATTGCAAATGTAGTTTATACAGAAATAAACCACAGCCTAATTACCTACAAATGTAATACAGCCTTGTTTCTTAGAGTTTTTGTTATTACTGCAGTATTGATAAACCATTAACAAAATAAAAAGGAGCTTTTTCTTAATAGTTAACACAAATTTTACGTTTGTTTATGTGAAAAGAAGTAGGTGTTATGAATGATCAAACAAAATAAATCTCAGTAGCAAAAGCACTAAAAGCCAATTGTATACTTTTCATCCACAGTCAAACACTTTGTTTTATGAACGTTTGAATATTTTTATTCGGGAATAACCAAACATCTCCAAGTGCTAATATATTTATTAATTTTAGTTTTGCCACAGTAAACAAAAATTAGAGCATTTGGATTTGGTTTGTCTTGTTTGAAATATGACCTTGTAAAACTGGATCACATTTCACCATTTGTATTTACATATCTTCACTCAAATACAAAATTGAATTATACAATCAGGCTACGTGAAACACATTGTTTTAGTACCAAAGCATTTCTCTAATCTCTTTTGCTGTTTAGTATGATTCGTTTTGTAAATATTTACAAGTTTGTTTCTAAAAGCAAGAATTTTAAATGAGGTAGGAAAGACAAACACAACAGAAGTAACAAATCAGGAAAGTATTTTTTCTTGGCTACAGAATGATTTGCTTCAGAGGCTGATGAATGTTGCAACATAGAAGTTGCATGGAGGTAGGGGTACCCTTTTTTCTTTTCACCACAAGAACTAACACTGTACTTATGAGTCTTTTACATCTTTGTCAGCTCACCTCTACATTTAAAACTATTCTACAGCACCTATTTTTAACTAGACTTGATCAGCAGAGCTCAAACGTTGTTCTGAACTTATCCATTGTTCAAAATCAGTTACACTGACCTTTTATAAAACAATTTGTCCTCCTGCTTTGACAGAAACTTCATGTAGTGATTTGTGAATCAAGTTATCTAGAAAAGGTTTTTATTTATTCAAACGTTTGTTTTATTTCCACCACTTATCATTACGTTTGCATTGTGACAGTTTTAATGAGATGGATTTTTGTGCAGAAGTTTTGTGTTGTGTTGAAAAGCTGTCCAGGAATGTCCAAATGAAGTATAAAACCTTTTGAGAACTGCAGGAAGAATTTGCTAACCCGGGGAGAGCATGAAAGCCTTTTACTGAAGAAAGGATTCAAGTAGCTGGACAGAGAAAGGTGAATGTTGCTTAAAAATATGTATTTGACTCAAAGGTACAAACTTCACTTTGTCTTGTTACTTTTCCTCTCCTTCTATCAAGCTTTTTAGGAGTGAAATTTTATTCACAGATATATCCTTGGTGAAGTAACTAATAATTAATGGACTAGCCCATATGTTTATGTACAGGAAGTTTATTATGAACCCTTTCTATAAGCTCTTCATTTGTGTATTATGCAATCAAAGGAACAGGGATGCTAAAATCAGGTAAATCACACAACCAAACTCAATGAATTCTGCAGATTATTAAGTTAAAAATATTAAGTAGGGTCATTATTTAATGGATAAAAGAAAAGACATGACATAACAATCACGTATGTTTTAAATATAGGAATTGATAGTAAATAATAACAGTAAAACTGCTGAACACTTAAAATATTCGTGTGTGTGTGTCCTCAGAAAGAGAAAAAACTCATTCTGGTTTGCATTGTAGTCATTTATTTTCAGTACTTCTCTAAGCAGCAAACTGCAACTTTATAATTCCTACTTCAAAAAGTCATCTCCATCTTTGTCTATTGTACTCTGATCTGCTAGCAGCTCCAGTCTCTTTGGAGGCATTCCTGATACAGTCTTTTCCTTCAACAAGTGGGTTGAGTTGCTGTAACACCAGTCTTATATTTTAGTTACAACTTACAGCAGGATTTTCTCTATTTTTTCTTGAGAAATCTCTTCAGCCTGGTTTACTGAAGATCCCTCTCTGTTGCTCTACCTCACTATGAGTGCGGAGCAGGTTTTGTGGTGCTAAATCTTCAAGCCTAGCAATGTGAGATTCTCAGTCAAGTGGCTCTGTTTGCATATGTTTTTTTTCTTGACAAGGTGCTGGAGGCAGGGTCTGGGGAACAATGTTGGGATTTTTGTTTTATTTCTTTCTCTACTTACTCATTCTGTAAGAAAAAAATGACAAGGACATAGAATCATAGAATCACAGAAACGTAGAATGGTTTGGGGTGGAAGAAATTACAAGGATCAAGTTCCAATCTCTGCCACAGGCAGGGTTGCCCTCCACTACATCAAGAATTTAGATCAGTTTGTCCTGGGCCCCATCCAACCTGGCTTTAAACACCTCCAGGGATGGGTCACAGCTTCCCTGGGCAACCTGTGCCAGGACCTCGCCAATCTCTCAGTAAAAATCTTTCCCCTGACATCTAATCTAACTCTCTCTTCCTTTAGTTTAAAACCATTCTGCATTGTCCTATCACTATCTACCCATGAGGAAAGTTGATTTCCCTCATGTTTATAAACTCGTATGCTGGAAGACTGCAGGAGGGTCTTCTCTCAGCTTTCTTTTTTCCAGGCTGAACGAGCCCTGTTTCTTCAGCCTGTCTTCATAGGAGAGGTGTTCCAGCCCTCGGATGATCTTCATGGTGCTCCTCTGGACCTTGTCCAAAAACTCCACATCTTTCATTTGTTAGGGGTCCCAGACTTGGATGCAGTATTCCAGCTGGGGTCTCATGAGGGCAGAATAAAGTGGGATGATCACCTCCCTCGTCCTAGCTGCCCCTCTTCTGTTGGAATGCTGAATACCATTGGACTTCCAGCCTGCAAGCACACACTGCTGGCTCACGTCACATTTTTCATCACCAGAACTCCTAAGTCCCTCTCAGCAGGGCTACTCTCAAATAGTTATTCTCCTAGTTTATACTGATTACCATGGCTGAAGAGCAAAACCTTGCAATTTGCTTTGTTGAATCTCATTGTGTTCACAAGTGCCCACCTTCCAAGTTTCAAGGTCCCTCTGGATGGAATCCCTTCCTTCTGTTGTGTTAGCTGCACAGCTTAGCTTGATGTCACCAGCAAACTTGCTGAGGGTGCCCTCAGTCCCATCATCTGTCGTGATAAAGGTGTCAAAAAGTACCAGTCCCAAGACAGATGTTTGAGGGACACTGCTTGTTACTGTCCTTCGCCTGGACATAGAGCCATTGACCATAACTCTCCAGCTATGACCTTCCAACCAATTCCTTTTCCATCAAATAGTTCCACCCTTCAAATCCACATCTTTCAAATATAGAGGTAAGAATGTCATGGGTGACTGTGTCAAAGGTCTTGCAGAAGTCCAGGTGGGTATCACTTGCCTTCCCTTTGTCCACCAATGATGTCACTGAGATGGTAGCAAGTATTTCTTCAGGCAGCAGCAATTGCACAATGTCACCTACTTCGGTAGTTAACTTTGTAAACAGGTTCTCAGGTGCTCTGATGCTATGAAAACCATATGTCCTCTAACTGCTAGATGCAGAACTGTAAACACTGAGGTATCCACACTCTCTTTGTATGTGCTTTCTCAAGTACCTACTATGTTCCTGAGCCCACTCAAAATTTGAATTCCAGCACGTTGTGATTACTGATACTGTCTCTCCTCTATCTGGAATATGGGTGTTTTTACATTTTTTTCCCTTAGCTCTTACATAATCACAGTATAGAGAAGAAAAGATATAAGTATGTTGACAATAGTATCAGAGGCCAAGATTTGCTGGCCTAGGATGTCTTCCTAGTGTATAGTTCTCAGATAACTGGCATAGAGCTGAATGTGACAGTACGGAAGGAAAAGTAAATGTACACATTCTTTGTATAGCAAAACCCATCAGGGACATAATTGGACTTAATTTTGTATAAACAGAAGTAGCTAAGAAGATAAAACAAGTACAAAGAATATAACCTGCTCCCAAGTTATTATACATTCCTAAGAGACTTGGAAGGAGCAGGCAGAATATATTTTGGGTTGCCCTGGAAGTGTCTGTAGGGAATATGGCAAATGATCAACAAAGTGGAAATGCTGTTGGGACGGATATGGAGGCATGCTGGGGAGGAATGGAGGAAGAAAGGAAAGCTCTAGGACAAAATGGTGAAACAGGGGGAACATGTTTCGGTGCTAGATAAGAAAATATAGAGACCTTTAAGTATAGATTTATATCAAGTCAGAGAATGATAGATGACTCAGGCCATTGTGCTTGAATGTGTGGGCTGGTAATATTACTCAAGTCTAAGAAATGTTCTGGAGTTCATCTTTGGCTATGCTATTTTCACTGAATGCCACCAAGTACTTCAAAGCTTTAGATTTCACTTTCAGTAATATAGTACTAGATTGGTGCCTGAATTAATGATCACCCCAAAAGAGCATGGCAGAATGAATCACCTCCATCTGCTTATATGAAAGGTGGCAAGCAGAAAAATCGGATACGGTGTCTGGGAGATCATTCCTAAAACCCACACTGTGTTCTGTACAATTTACAAGAGAAAACAGTGGCATGGTCCTTGTTCATCAGATTGCTGTTTGGAAAAGTAATGGACCCTTAGGAACACTGAGAAGGATATCATAGAATCACAGAATGATAGAATGGCTTGGATTGGAAAGGACTTCAAGGATCACTGAACTCCTGCCCCCCTGCCGTATGCAGGGCCACCACCCTCCATATCTGGTACTAGACCAGATTGCCGAGGGCCCCATCCAACCTCGCCTTGAACATCTCCAGGGATGGGGCATCTACAACCTCTCTGGGCAGCCTGTTCCAACACCTCACCACTCTCCCTGTGAAAAATTTCCCCCTTACATCTAATCTAAATCTTCCTTTCTTGAGTTCAAAACTGTCCCCCTTGTTCTGTCATTATCTATCCTTGTAAAAAGTTGACTCCCCTCCTGTTTATGATCCCTCTTAAATACTGGAAGGCTGCAATGAGGTCACCCTGCAGCCTTCTCTTCTCCAGACTGAACAAGCCCAGCTCCCTCAGCCTGTCTTCAAAGGGGAGGTGCTCCAGTCCCCTGATCATCTTCATGGCCCTCCTCTGGACCCTCTCCAACAGCTCCCTGTCTTTCATATACTGGGGGCTCCAGATCTGAACGCAGTACTCCAGATGGGGCCTCAAGAAGGCAGAGTAAAGGGGGACAATCACCTCCCTGTCCCTGCTGGCCACCCCTCCTCTGATGGAGCCCAGGACACCATTTGCTTTCCGAGCTGCAAGAGCACACTGCTGGCTCATGTTAAGCTTTTCATCCATCAGGACCCCCAGGTCCTTCTCAGCAGGGCTGCTCTCAAGGACTGCTCCTTCCAGTCTGTATGGATGCCTGGGATTCCTCCAGCCCAAGTGCAAAAACTTGTACTTTGTTGTGTTGAACTCATTAGATTCACGAGCCCACCTTTCAAGTTTATTTAGGTCCCTCTGAATGGCTTCCCTTCCTTCCACTGTGTCAACCCCACCACTCAGCTTGGTGTCACCACAAACTTGCTGAGGGTGCACTCGATTCTGACATCGATGTCATTGATGAAGATGTTAAAGAGCACCGGTCCCAAGACAGACCCCTGGGGGACGACGCTCATTACCTGCCTCACCTGGACATAGAACCATTGTTTACTACCCTCTGTCTGCAGCCTTTCAACCAATTCCTTATCCACTGGGTGGTCCACCTGTCAATTTCACATCCCTCCAATTTGGAGATAAGGATGTGGTGGGGCACCACACCAAAGGCCTTGCTCAAGTCTGGGTGAATGACATTGGTTGCCTTCCCTTTGTCCACCATATATTTGACTTTCATATACTCCACCGTATGCTGATAAAAATCAAGGAAAATTGGAAGCAGTGATCACCGAGGCAACTATCTTTTTCATTTTCTCGAGGACAGGATCATATTTCCATACTCACATTTTGCTTTCTGGGTAGATACAGGACCATGAACAAAAATTTGAAGACCATGTACCGAAGATTAATCTACAAATCTTGCAAAGAGCAGAATGTTGCAATGACTCTAGAAAGATAATTTCTGGGGGTTACTGCAGGGATATTTTCATATTTCACAGTCAGTATGAAAGGAAAAAGTGCTACAGCTTTGTTTAGGTATAAACAGTTCTTTTGTTGAAATAAATAAAATTATCTCATTTTCTGTAGACCAGATTAGTATTGTTTTCAAGCACTGAGTCTGAATAAAGAGCAGACTGTTCTCATTCAGAGGTGAAATCATAAGTTGTTTCCCCCCTTAAATGTCCCAGGACTTTTTGAAATGACATCACCTGCACATTCATCAAAGCTCTCTATTTGGCATATTTTTTTCTGGTTTGGCAAAAATTAAGCAATGACTTGAATATGGTCCAATTTGTAGAAAAGAAATACTTTTAAAAATACATCTGTTTTAAATTTGTTTTGGAGGCTTAGTAGTATAAAAGTTTTTATGCCATTATTTCCATACTTCTTTTTCTCCCTTCAAGTTTTTGGAACATGGATTGTGTAGGATGAATCAGAAGTGTTTTCTTATTGAGCAATCTGCAAATTAAGAGAATAAACTGCCCAGAAATGTCCATGTTTTCCCGATAACCTCGTTTGAGGAAAAGCACGTTTGTCATGGGGGTGCTGCGGTTTCTTCCCACTGGGTGGGTCGGCCGTGCTGGGAGCGTCTTCCTCTGAGCAGCTCTTGAAAAGCATACTGCCAAAAGTACTGTGTGAACAGCCTTGGAGGTGGTGGAGGTGCCTCCCCAAATACAGAATTGGACTCAATCCACAGTGCTAGATGTATTGATGTCTGAGTGGAAGAGTTGCTGTGTACTTGCTGACTGGGTCATGCCTGTGCTCTGGTGTCATGCCAGCTTCTCTCAGAGCAGCAGTGGGAGCTTGCTGAGTGTCCTCTCTTCCCAGAGGAATCTCCTTCAGTTAGATTTTTTTCAGATAGGAGGCACAGTGTACTCCCATCCTGTGCATTCTGGTACCAGTGAAGTAAAGTATCAAACAATTCACAAGCCTAAATAAATATGCAGATCAACTTTTGGGTGCCAGTACATTTTAATATGGGAAAAGTTCAACCTTTTCTCAATTTTATTGTTAATTAGATAATAAACTTAGGCTTTTATTTTTCCTGATTACTTTTTAGTTTGTGTTACAGTGCACTGGACAATAGGAGTCAGGCTGTGGGCAAGTAACATTTCTGTATTAAATTAATTAAGGACACCAGGCTAGAATTATGTAATCTTCATTCCTCAAAACTGAGAGTTTGGTAAAATAATTAATTCTTTTCATAGCAACTTTAGATCGAACCCAGAAGGCCAGCTTATTGCTGGAGTTAATGAAAACAATATCACTGCTCTGTACTCCTGTTTAAAGTCAGAAGGCTAAAAGCTGTGGGTTCACTGCACCAGATTTTTCCACTTGCTTACACTTTATAATATAAGAACTGCTGTAGTGGATTAGAGCAAAATAAGAAGAAAACTAACTCTTATCCCCAGCAGTGACTAGTACTTCATATTTAAAAAGAAAACTGTCTTTAGCTTCTCAGTAACACCACGAACTTCACTCAGTTTACTGCTGCTCCTGGAGAGGGATGCCTTGGCTGCATGTAACTACAGCATTTTACTGTTGGGATAGCTCAACTAGCTTTACTCCAGCCAGTTCCCTGTCTAAAGCGCAAAGTGGCCTTCACCATCACTTGCGTGCAGAGCATGGACGTACATCATCATTAAGTAACCCTGAAGAGCCAAACCAATATTTTTGATAGCAAAGTTTGGCACACATGGTGGTCTTAATATTTAGGTATCTACTTACTCTTTCCTGGACCTATATGTCCCCGGACTTTTAGACCAGTGTATACATTTGTGATAGTCAGGGCTTATTTTTGGATGTGTTAGCATTACTCCAACTTTGGCTCTTTGTACTTCTTCTATTTTTTTTTTTTTTTTTATTATTCTTTGTGTTGGAGAGGAGAAATCAACTTCAGATGTTCAACTTTAGAGAGCTGAAATTTTATATACAGGTAGTGGGAGAAACAAGAACAGGGAGTGGCATTTGGTGACGTACAGCATCTTAGAAACAGTAGCTGGTGAGTGCCTTTGGAATTAGACACTTTCTTTGTGACTAGAGTGCCAAGAGTGGGCAAAAAAGAAATTAAAATTCATCCAGGATAGATGACAGATGACCTTTGAGAAGAGAAGGTGTGCTAACTCAGGGGAAGCACTAGGCTTAATAAAAATGGCTGGTAGTCATTCTGGCTGTATGGGAGAAGGCAAAATGACTGTTTTTGAGGATGAAACCTACGTACCTAATAACCTGTCCATACTTTTCTCTCTTGTTTGTTGCTTAGATTCATTTTTTATGTTGTAATCTGATTGCTGCACAAACACTTACAATTTTATTTGAACAAGACAAAATTTCATTCCAGAGAGCTGTCAGATAGTAATGTACTGGATAGTGTACACTGACAATCTTTTGTAGATATCCAGCATATGCTGTTTTTTGTCTGTCATTGGTCTATACAAGTGGAGAACTTGCATATCAGCTCCACAACAGTGGAGAGATTCATAGGAAGCTTTTATACTAAAACATGCAGAGGACAGATAGAAATTGCCTTCTGCAGCAAATTTATCAAGAAACTGTAAGAAATTATATATATATTTTCCTCTGAATTTACCTCAAATTCTAAACAAAGCCCAACTCAATGTTTTAGAGCTGACATCAACTATATATAATTTTCATTATTGCTGTTGTCATTTGTTTGTTTGTTTTGTTCTTTAAAGCTCTTATTTTAGAGCTGGATAGTAAGTGAAGTGGTCATTTGGAAAAGATTACCACAAGGATGAAACTGGTCAATTTTAAATATAGTAATGATGGTTATATTTTGTGAAAACAAACACCATGATTCTTGTTCTCAGCATAAAATATGAAGAAAAGTGCTAAGATGTGCTGTCAATGATTTCATAAAACCCATATTAAGTTTTAAAAATGAGAAGCACAAGGGGAACATGGAAAAAAGTAAGTGCATAATGAGCAAAAGAATACAGAAGCACTGCTAACTGGCATCGCAGCCACCAAGAAAAGCAGGCCAAGAAATAACTGAGAGGGAAAAAAACGAGATTTGGGAAATATGAATCCTAGTGTAAGAAAGGCAATGACATGTGGCATGAAGCAGTTGTCAGAACCTAGTCAGAGGAATAGGTGAAATGTACATGAAAGAACAGAAAAAGATGAATTAAAAGAGTAAACATCGTCTCTGAAGAGGAGACTCATTACGGCAGACTGAGTAAAGAAGAGTACTTAGAATACAATGTGGTCGTTATGTACAAAGAACAATTAGGTTATGAATTAATAGTTTTCTTTTATTTTGTCCTTATTCTTTCTGTATGTTTTTAAACCTAAGTTATCTATTTATTAAAAGCTTTTTTTTTGTTGTTTAATGAGATGCTTTCACAAGCAAAACTTCAGGATTAATGTTGGAACATAGCAGATTTTTTTTTTTTTTTTTTTGAGAAGTATAAGTAGATCTTATACTTCATGTGTTTATTCATACTTTCTTTGAGATGTTCTGTCTTTCTTAATCTTTCAATTCTATCTTTTGCCTCCTGACTTTGCCAGTCCCACTGGGAGAATCCAGAGAAGTTTGGAGAAACACTTGAGGTATTTTCTCTTTTTTCCCTCTGTCAGAACTTACAGTCTAATGAAGCACAGATGCAGTCTTTTTTATGAGTTTCTAATATGAAATCAAAGATGAAATAGGGAAATATCTAGTAAGTGGGGAAAGTATGTAATTGTGTGACCATCACTGTGTTAGAAATTTTTGCTTTTGGAAAGCATTCATGTGTGCTTGCCACCAATCTGGCCATCCTTTTTTTTTTCCTCCAAGTATGTGCCTACAAAAGGAAAATGGTTTGAGAATAGCTCTAAGTTAGTAACTAGTAAATTATACCCTGTCATAATTTAATTGCAGGAATTCATGTGGCATAGCTGCTCTTAATGGTCTTGTCCCAAGGTGAACAGCAGCACTGCAGCTGAATCACCCTGTGGGAGGAGCTTCCAAAAGTTGGAAGCCTGGGAGAGTTGACTGAAGATATCCAGCTTCCTCAGTGCTTGTGAGAGCAGGTGACACAGTGAGGGCCAGAAGCAGCAGTGTAACACCCTCACATGTACATAGGCAGCCCCCTGGAGGCATAGCAATCAGGATTGCAATGACCAGGGTGGCAAATAGGGCATGGCATAGCAGTTTGCATGGCACTTTGCAAAGGGAGAACACAAGATGGACTGCTTTGTTCTCCTGTGGATCTGCACTCTGTTGAAACAAACATGGTGAGTATCCACCGCAATGGTCAAGCTCAGGAAGAAACTCAGGCTGGGAGGCCTCAACCTTTCCAGACTGACGCACCCATTAGACCTGTTAAGTAGAAACAGAGCTGCCCAGACCTTTGATTGCAGAGAGCTTCAGAATCTGAAATTCCTCCAAGGACTTGAGGACAGGGAGAGTGTCATGGCTGCAAGCATGCCCAGCTTGACTAACATTCTTAGCTGGTGGCCAGGTTGCACATGGAAATCATCAGGCTGAGAATTATCCAGCAGTCTGAGAGAGACTGATGCGTGGTGTCATACAGAGACATGGGTACATTGACAGCCCTGTCTTAAGTCCTTGCAAGGGAAGAAGCTAAGCTAGCTTACAACCCAGATGAGACAGACAACAAAAACATGCATGAGGGAGCATGAACATTCACCACTGTTCAGAGCAGAAGGGGGAGCCTCTCACTTGCTCCTGAAGTCCTCCTGGCCATCAGATACCAAGCTCTTGGGACAGAAAGAGAAGGTGTGGATAAGAGATGATTCAGAGCTGGAAAGGGACAACTATCTTAATATGGTACAACCAAGCACCCAAGTCCAACCTAGTGCCACCAAAGAAAGGTGAAGGGTCTTTTTAACTGGGATTCTGTGCTAAGGGGCATTAAGGCACCCATCTGCTGCCTGGATAATCTCTCAGGTGGATTTTTTGCCTGTGAGGGGCTTACATTTTGGACAGCAAGAAGAATCTCCAGGTGTGATAAATACAGGGAGTCCATTCCTGCTCTTTCAAGGTGGGTCACAGGAGTCTGCAATTAGGAAATCATAAATTATTAGGAGATGTTATGTTCTTTGGGAGAATGTTTAAGGGATGCACATCGTGGAGCACAAATAGTGCTCTTCTTGATCCTCCTAGTTGCTGATTGTGACCTGGGTAGAAAGAGGAAAATATATCAGTTGAATGAATGGCTGTGTGGATGATGTCATGCTCAGGGTTTTAGGTACTGTGATCTTGGAAGCACCTTTGAGAGGCTGTGCATGTTGATGTTGGATGGGATGAAACTGGCCATGTGAGGCAAGAATATACTGAGCAGCAGGCTTTAAACTAGATTTCATAGGGAAAAGGATGTGCTTCTGAGTGACAGAGCTAGAGAACACTGTTGCATTAAGCAGCAGCTGGGAAGACCTTGGACTTGTCCCAAAGGAATTTGGGGGGGCATCTCCAGGGAAGGTAATGTTGCTGATGGACCAGCTGAATTCAAGCAGAATGGGAAATAAGTAGGAGGAGGGAAATGTGGGAAATGTGATGCAATTAGAAAACTATTAATTTATATAACAGGGAAGTGGTAGGTAGGACAAATTGTACAACTGTCATACTATAATTGAGGGTGACAAGCTTTTTAGAAGGCATAGGCAAGACAAGATGGCAGGGAAGCTGCTCTCTAAGTTAAGAAATTGATAGATTATGAAGAGAGAGCTGTATCTGAGAACCAGCCATGACTAGGTTGAAGGCTTGTGAGTTAAAATTAGGGACCAGACCAATAAAGGACATTTGGAAGTCGGGGTCTGCTACAGTTAATCTGATCAAGAAGAGCTTGTTGATGTGGTCTTCTTGCTTCAATTACAAGAGACATTATTCTGGCAGGCTTTCATCCTGATGGGAGATTTCAACTTTTTAGATATCTGCAGGGAAAACAACATGGTCGGCTGCAAGTAATCCATGATACTCCAGGAGTCCATTGAGGATAACTTCCTTGTCCAAGTATTAGATAAAACAACCAGAGGTGAAGTTTTACTGGACCTGGTGCTCACCAATGAAGGAGATCATTAAGGAGGTTAAGCCTGGAGGAAGCCTAGGCTGTAGCAATCATTCCCCATTTGAGTTCATGATCTTGAGGAATAAGAGCTGCAGAGAGTGGAGCCAGGACACTGAACTTTAGAGAGTGAAATTCCAGCTATTTAATGAATTATTGGATGAGATCCTCTGGAAAATTGTCCTTAGGAACATAGGAATGGAACAAGGCTGGCAGCTATTTAAGGATACTTTCCTAAAAGCACAGGAGCTGTCCATCATCCAACACAGGAAATCAAGCACAAGAGGCAAGCAACCAGCATGGCTCAGCAAGTACCTCCTGGTCAAACTGAGGGAAAAGACATACAGACAGTAGAATCAGGGATGTGTGACCTGTTAAGAATACACAGATGCTGTCTGGACACGCAGAGATGGCATTAGGAAAGCAGTGGCACAGATGAAAAACTAAAGTTAGTGACAGATGTGAATAATACTGAAATCAGATTCTGCAGGTACATTGGCCAGCTTAACAAGATTTTTGCCTCAGTCTTCACTGACAGCCAGGCTTCCTATTGCTTCTCATGTCCCTGAATGTGTAGGTGGAAGTCAGGGGAGCAAAACTCTCCCGGTTGTAAGTGCAGAGCAAGTTGAGACCTCCTCATGAGGATGAATGTGTACTCATCTATGAGGCCAGATGACATGCATTCCAGGGTCATAAAGGAACTGGCTGATGTGGTTGTATTACTACTCTCTATCATATTTGAATAGTCATAGCTGTCAGTTCCATGTGACTGGATAAAGGAAAACATCAATCCCATTTTCAATAAGAAGAAAAAGGAAGATCCAGAGAACTGTAGGCCAAATGAGCTTCTGTCTGTACTTGGGAAGATCATGGAGCAGATCCTCCTGAAGAGATGTTAAGGTATATATGAGATGGGAATCATAGAATCATATCATAGAAGAGGTGATCTGAGACAGTTGCTCTGGATTCACTAAGGGAAGATTGTACCTGACCAATCTGGAGGCCTTCAAAGATGCAGAGACAACACTGTGGACAAAAGAAGGGCAACTGATGTCGTCTACTTGACCCCCTGACATAGTGCTGCACCACATCTTTATATTTAAATTATAGAGATATGGTTTTGAAGGCTGCACTGCTTGGTGGATAAAGAACTGGTTGGATGTTTGCAACCAGAGATGTTGATGTTGTCAACAGCTTTATTATATATATATATATATATATATGTTATATATATATAACAGCTGGAGGAGGTCATGAGGGTGTTCCCCACAGGTCCATCCTAGCAGTGCTCTTAATATCTTTACTAATGACACAGACAGTGGGATTGAGTGTACCCTCCGCAAGTTTACTGATGACACAAATCTGAGTGGTGCAGTTGACACAGTAGAAGAGAAGGCCTACATGAACATAATGAAGTTCGACAAGGCCAAGTGCAGGATGTTGTACTTGGTTGAAGAAATCCGAGATATGAATAAAGACTGGGAGAAGAACTCATAGAGAGCAGTGCTACTGAGAAAGACTTGGGGATCCTGATGGACAAAAAACTGGACATAAGTCAGCAATATGTGCTTGCAGCCAGAAGGCCAACAGTATTGTGGACTGTGTCAAAAGGAGGGTGGCCAGCAGGGCAAGGATGTTGATTTTCCCCCTCTACCCTGCCCATGTGAGGCCCCATATGGGGTACTGTGTCCAGGCTTGGGGTTCACAAGACAATAAATAAGTGGGGCTGTTGGAGAGGGTCCAGAAGAGGGCCACAAAAATGAACAGAGGGCTGGAGCACCTCTCATATGAAGACAGACCAAGGGATTTGAGCTTGTTCAGCCTCGAGAAGAGAAAGCTCCAGTACTTGACCTTCTGGAACTTGATGTTATAAGCAGGAGGAAGTTAGGCTTTTTACATAAGTGTATAGAGATAGGACAGAGGGGAATGGCTTTAAACTTAGAGAAGGTAGATTTAGACTAGCTTTAGGAAGATATTCTTTACTGTGAGGGTGGTGAGACTCCGGAACAGGTTGCCCAGAGAGGTTGTGGATACTCCCTCCCTGGAGGCATTCAGGGCCAGGCTGGAGGGTGCTCTGATAAGCCTGATTTAGTGGTTGACAGCCCTGACAAAGGGAGAAGGGTTTGGAAACAGATAATCTTTAAGGTCCCTTCCAACCCAAGCTATTCTATCATTTTACGATTCTACGATAATTTATGTTAAAGAAAGGCATCTCTCTGGTCCATACTTCATCCTGATATGAACAGCAGTGTTGCTGCAGTATGTTCAAATTAGAAGAAACAGCTTCTTAAATCTTAAAAGTGTGAAAAGCAGTCATGAAAGGTGGCTGCAGAAAGACAGTGGGCAGTTGTCATCTATTACTCTCCCTAAAAGGTAGGTAGGTATTCAGTCACCAGGTGGGGATCTTTTGCTTCCAATGTGACTCCCATCTACAAGAAAGATCCTAAGGAGGATCTGGAAACTGCAGGTCTGTCAGCCTGACCTTGGTGCCAGGTGAGAAGATGATCTTGAATGATCTTGAGTGAGATCAAATAGCATGTGTGGGTTAACTGGGGAACTGAGACCAGCTAGCATGGTTTCATGAATGACAAGTCCTGCTTGACCAGCCTCATTTCCTTCTATGATTGAGTGACCCACCTGATGGATCACGGAAAGCCTATTACTAGACTTCAGAAGGATTTTGACACTGTCTTCCACAGAATTCCCCTGGAAAAACTGTCAGCCCATGGCTTGGACATATACGCTTTTTGTGGGTAAAGAACTGACTGGATATTCAGGCCCAGAGAATGGTAGTGAATGGAGTTAAATCTTGCTTGTGACCAGTTACAAGTAGTGTTCCCCATGGATCAGTATTGGGGTCTGCCCTGTTCAATATCTTTATTGATGACCTGGGTGAAGTATACAGTGAACCCTAAGAAGATTTGTAGATGACACCAAGTTGGGAGGAAGTAGCAATCTGCCTGGGATAGGTAGGCTCTACAGAGTGATCTGGACAGGCTGGACAGCTGTGCTGAGGCCAGTAGAATGAAGTTCAACAAGACCAAATGCCAGATCCTGCTCTTTGGCCACAACAATTTCAGGCAATGCTACAGGCTTGGGGCTTGGGGCAGAGTGGGTGGAAGACTGTCTGGAAGAAATGGACCTGGAGGTGTCAATGCTGGGCTGAACACAAGCCAGCAGTGTGCCCAGGTGGCCAAAAAGGCCAATGGCATCCTGGCTTGTATCAGAAATAGTGTTGCCAGCAGGAGCAAGAAGATCATCCCCCTGTACTCGGCAGTGGTGAGGCTGCACCTTAAGTTTTGGCCCCTTCAATAAAGGAAAGATATTGAGGTCCTGGATCATGCCCAGAGAAGGGCAACAAAGCTGGAGAGGGGTCTGGAGCACAAGCCTTACACGGAGCAGCTGAGGGAACTTGGACTGTTTACTCCAAAGAAGAGGAGGCTCAGGGGAGAATATATTGCTCTCAACAAGTACCTGACAGGAGGTTGTGGAGAGGTAGGGGGTTGGCCTATTCTCCTGTGTAGCTATTGATAACACTAGAGGGAATGGCCTCAAGTTGCGTCAGGGGAGATTCAGATTGGACATTAGAAAAAATGTGTTCTCCAAAAGAGGGGTCAGGAGCTGAAAAAGGCTGTCCAAGGAGAAGGTTGAGTCATTATCCCTGGAGGTGTTCAAGAAAGTTTAGATGTTGTACTAAGGAAAATTGTTTAGTGGGGAAACATTGGTGATAGGTGGATAGTTGGATTGGATAACCTTGGAGAGCTTTTCCAACCTTGATGACTTCATGATTCTATAATTTCATACTCCTATCTCAGAAACACAAATCAGCAGAATGGTTTCAGACTGACTACCTGAAAATTCCATTGCAGAGAGCTAAATATTCAGAAATGTTTGGGTTAAACAGGTTACAGAAGAAAGCTCCCTTTCCACTGTAATAAAAGATTATTATAGTGGAACTCTATATAGAGGAGCACTCTATATAGAATAGTTACACTTCAAAGAAGCCACAGGGATTAGAGAGTAGTCATTCCATGAAGAAAGTTTTAAAAAACAGGGTTTGTAACAGGGTTTTGTATTGTTGAGACTCCTAGACACCATCTAAACCTCATAAAACTTACATATTTCAATTATACTTATCAACAATGCACTGATGTCAGATTGAATCTTGAAATTCCTATTGAAGGAAAATGTTTCAGTAACAGGCCTCTGGCTGAGCAAGAATTCCAAGATTTGGACCATAGCTGCATCCTGTCTGTAGCTTGGCAGTGAAAAAGTGCATCAAAACAGTAGCTCCTTGCAGTAAACTGAGAAGGCATTAAAGCTGCCCGGTAGCTAGCAACCAAGGCAACATCATTACATGTAACCACACTAGCTAAAAGTCGAGATTATGCCAATTACGTAACCACAGTATCCACAGCAGCTAACAAGCAAGACAGCAATTGTAATGTAGCTCCAGTTGTGCTGATGTCTTTTGATTGTCTATTCATATAAAATGCCAGGAAAACAGAAATTTGGAATTTCTTATGTTGTCTGCTGCTTATATTGACCATATAGCTGTGCAGATCAGCTGCTGAAGAACAGTGCCTACAGAATATACAGCCTGGGCTAAAATATTACACTGCATTACATAGAATGCTATGCAGTTTTAGCATTTAAAGTCCAATTTAATTTATTTATGACAAAATGACTATTTAATTTTTGCTCCCCCTCTGTATTTTAATGACATAATTGCTTCAATTATAAGATTCAATTACAACATAATGCATTCAATATATCCTATTGTCAATTTCTAATTAAAAAAAAAAAAAAATTAGTTACTTCCTTAGCATGGAAACTACTATATAAACTGATTGCATTTTGAGTGATGTAAAATCATGCAGCAAGGTCAAAACATACCTATATGTCATAATTGCTGTTATTAGATTTCTGGATTCAGTAGTCAGTAACCTAGCTAACAACTGAAAATGACACGTAAGTACAGAGAACTACAAAAAAGTTCATTTATCTTCAATCTTTCTTTTCCCGTTTCCTTTTCAGATTGACATACATGAGCATGTGCTCATACTAGCTTTACTAAGGATTTTAAAACTGATTGTTTATTAAATTAAAAATGTTACTAATAGTAATTCTTATTTAGTTGAAGGGGATCTGAAGTTTTTGTTGTTTTTTTTTCAAGGTTGCAGTTGAATTTGGCTAAACAAAAGTTATATAAAATGCTGAAATCCAGGGAGAACTAATCTTTAGAATCTTTTCCCAGAACACTCAAACTAAAAGACTGGAAGCTTACAAGAAAAACTAGGAGATTTTTTTTTTTTTTTGAGGGATATTTCATTCACTTAAAAATACAGACACAGTTTTAGTTGGAACTATTGGAGAATTTATGCAACAGTTGAGGAATAATTTTGTTTGAAAGTTTGCAACTTTTTTTTTTTTTTTCTGGAAAAGTGACATGTTTCATTTCAAAGTTCTCCAGGTCAGATGTTTTACAGTTTACCTTTGGAAAGACATTTTGTTTTGAAATTAGATTCTGAAGTTTAAAACTCAAATGTTCTTTGGTTTCTTTTTCAAAGAGGGTTCTTTCTTAAAAAAAAATAGAAGACTAGCAGAAGTACAGAAGTGATTTTCATCTCACAGAGTGACATTTGATTAAGATCATTTCTTTGACTAACAGGTCCTGGTGTACTCTGCAATTGAAGATGCACTTTTCTTACGTAAACTGTTATGTCACATTAAATGTGGATGCTGCATTAAACACCTTACAATGAAATATGCCAAGACTGATTGATAAACAGCAGTTCAAAATGAGGTTCAGAAAGTAATTCTGACCTGGATGTCCTATTTGCTGCTTTGACTGCTCTGATTGAAATAATCTGTGAAGTAACAGCTTTTGCGTGATAGGTCCAGACACAAATTAATAAGACAACAGCATGTTGACCTACTAAACAAAAGCACAACAGTCTGATAACTACAAACAGAGTTGGTTATTTTACTGCCTAGCTGAAAGCTCCCCCTCTCCCACTCAGATTGTTGTGCAGTGGCTTCTTCTGGCTCTTGTGAAAAGCTGCAGCTGCCCAGGCAGACCTACCTGGGAATGTCCTTATGCTTTAACACTGAGGTTGCTTTTTCCCATAGTAGTTATGGAAAGAGGTGTTTTTTTTTTTTTTTTTTTTGTCTGGTTTGGTTTTCTTTTAAATAACTTGGTGGTTCTATTATATAAATCAAACTTGATGCAAGTGAGCTTGGTCCCACAGCCAGACCTTTAATGAATAAACAGTAGTTTTCCTCTGTTGGAGATGTCTGATTACTATTACTTGCTGCCTCTGAATTATATCATGCTGCAAGTCAAGGTTAATACATTGATCCTGTAACATTAAGAAAATTACCTGCCAGGAGTATGTGAAATACATTTTTTGGGTGACTTGCAGCAGAATCTTTTGCATCGTCAGAATAAACATTAATCTTAATACTGCCTTTGTGTTTGCATGAGAATTTATAAGCTGTATGAACACTCCAGCACTCTGGAAGTTACATTTTTGGCAACTTATTCCAATGAACTTGAACAATGTTTTTTCATTATTCTTGTGTGTTACCAAAGTTTTGTATGACACTGCATAATCTGTTTTCCAGTGATGTTTACAGCAGACAGAGTATATCTAAGATGACTTTGTCCAAGAGGAGTGAACACTGGGGTAGTATCAAACTTTTGACAGAAATTCAGTTTCTTAACTCTTTTGTTCCTAGCTGTTTGTGAAAAATCTAATCAGAAGAATTAGACTGAGAACATAAACAGACATGTGAGTTTCCAAGAATTGTTTTAATAAGTAATATATACAGAGTAATAGGGAATCAAATTAAATTGTTTAGGGTTTTAAGTATTAATCTAATTGTCATTTATCCACTTATTACTTCTTTTTTTCAGTTCCTTAGTTTTAAATTCAATTGGACTAATAATTTCCATACTGAAGATTTACACTTTCCTGTGAAAAGAACACACTACAGATTTGAGCATCATCTATCAGGCTTGAAGGAAATAGAGATATGCAGTCCCAATTTGAATGTGGTTGGATGTCTGACTGTTCAACACAAGACAGCACGTGCCAAACTGGTTGCTGCTCATTACAAGTCCCAGGGCATCAGTAAATATCAGCATAAACCAATGCTGTCCAGTTGTCTGATCTTCATAAGCAACATGTCAGTGAAGGAATTGTATTTTCTATTGTTGTATTAAAATCCCACTGCTTTTGAACAATAAATCAGGATATAGTAAGATGCTGTGACTTGATAAATCTGTTTCTGACAAATGCCCTTTGGAGGACCGTGCTGGAGAGAACAGACATTAATATGCTCTTAGAGAATTATGTGTTCAGAGTTTCATTCATACTAGTTCATATTAAATGTAGGAAATAATATAATGTTGAAAAAAAAGTTTTAATATATATAATTCAGTAATTTCCTAGCCTTTGATGAGTTGATTTGTTTTAATAAAAACAAACATTACAGGAAGGTAAATAAAAGTAGTTCCTTTTCAACAGTATTTTTAGCTGTTTTCCATTTTGAAGTTGCTGTAAATCCCATGAGTTATTTGAGTTTAAGAAAAAGAAGATTTCAGAAGTAAAAATTTTGTTGTTGAAACATTTGTTTCTACAAGAATTGAAGATACTGTTATTGAGGTCACTAGAGTAACAGCCCCTGAATTAGATTATACCAACTGATGTATCATATGCATTCATGATATTGAAGATTACAAGGAAGTTGCTAAACTATGCAGGGAGGAAGTTAGGAAGGCAAAAGCCCAACTTGAACTCAGATTGGCCACCTCAATAAGAGAATAAGAAATCCTTTTATAAATATATCAGTGATAAGAGAAGAACCAAGGAAACTGTTCATCCTTTACGTGATGCAGCAGGGAATGTGACCACTGAAGGAGAAGGCCTCAACGCCTTCTTCACATCTGCCTTTAATAGGCAGATCAATTATCCTCAGGGCAATTTATGCCTGATCGGGAAGTCTGTCTGGGCTGCTACATAGCATACACCCCTGGTAATTCAGGTGGAGACGGTTAGAGAACTCCTTCTCCATTTGGACTGTCACAAGTCCATGGGTCTGGACGGGCTCCATCCTAGGGTGCTGAGGGAGCTGGTGAGGGTGATTACCAAACTGCCCTCGGCCATCTACCAGCACTCCTGGTTATCTGGAGAGGTCCCAGAGGACTGGAGGCTTGCTGATGTGACTCCCATATACAAGAAGGGCTGTAAGGAGGAGCCTGGGAACTGCAGGCTTGTCACCCTGACCTCAGTATCAGGGAAGTTTACAGAGCAAATCATCTTGGATGAGATCACATGGCTGGGAATCAGGCCAGCCAGCATGGGTTCATGAAAGGCAGGTCATGCTTGAGCAACCTCATCTCCTTCTATGACTGGGTGACCAGATTAGTAAACAAGGGTTGATGTAGTAGACAAGGCTGTTCATGTAGCCTACCTAGACTTCAGCAAAGCCTTTGACATGGTCTCTCACAGTATTCTCATGGGGAAACTGGCTGCCCATGGCCTGGACAGATATACCTTTCTTTGGCTAAGGAACTGGCTGGTTTCATGGCAGTGTTCAAGAGGCATCTGGATGAAGAGCTGCAAGATATGGTTTAGTGCTTGTGGTAGCAATGGTGATGGGGGGATGGTTGGACTAGATGATCTTGTAAGTCCTTTACAACCTTGTGATTCTATGATTCTATGATTCTATATTGCTTAGGCATTCAAATCTTCTCTCTGATTTGAAAGATAGATTTTTGTCCTTGATCTGCCATATGTGAAATCATTGTCCATATTTCTTAACTGAAACATTTAGACTCATCTGGTGAAGCTATTCCATTTCTCTGAAGGTATGTAAGAATTAGCTGTGCCAGAGGAACGTGGGAATGAGTGTTTGCTAGGATGATGCAGACACTCAGTTGGTAGATCCACTGACACATATCTTCTCAAGCAGAGCAGCAGAAGGGTTTGGAGTTGAATCCCCTGTGCCTCACACGTCCTTGGAGAACTAGCTCTGTTACACAATAAGGCTTGTTCTGATTTAAACTACCTAGTGCTGGGACATAGTTCATTTCTAAGAATATGTAGCCAAATTGTGAGGTTAAACATATTGCCTCTTGAGGAAGATGAAGCCATTTATTTGCACTTCTTAAGTAAGCTCCTTATTCAGAGCAAGAATGTCAGTGCTCTGCTCAGCTGTCACCATTCCTGGCTCATAACTCAAACCTGACTACTGCCTTAACTGGTGGGTGTTGTGATGCAAATCCCAAAGTCAACTTTGACAACCAGATCTCACTGACAGCTTTTGAAATGTCTTTCATTTCACAGAAATGAAGACTTTGACAAATCCCAGTGATAAGCACAGCAGAGCTTTCAGCACTGTTTGCCCACTCATCCAGCTCTTCCCTTTATGTCACATCTGAATGGAAGCTTTTGCATGTAAAAAGTATAGTGGGATGCTCTTGGTCTCTATTTTGAAAGAACTTAAGCTTCAGGGGGATTTTAGCATGGGGTTGTAGGATAAATCGAGTTGGAAGGCTCAGAGTTAACAGCAAGCTTCGATTCACTGTTGTTTGCAATCCCCTAACATGTATAGGTTGTGGTAAAAGCAGTCTTTTTTGGCACCAAGTGACTCACAAACAAATACTGAAAATCTTAGATTCTCATGTGACCACCACAATACAGAGCAGGAAAGCAGCAGGGAATTTATGAGAGTAGCGTGGATAACACAGGAAGCCCTATCTAGAGTGTAGCTCCTGACCTTTAATGATACTGATTTGACTCTGCTTTCCTCACAATAACATGAACTGTCTTGGGAATGAGAACGCAGATTTGCCCCAGAAACAGGCTGCTGATTTTTATTTTTATAAGTTATTTTCTTTTGGGTGAAGAATCACAAATAAAGCGATGTTGTAAGGGTGTGGCTTGCTTTCTGTGCTCTTGCGCTGCATTTGCAAAGCTTGGAACTAGATGATGTTTAAGGTCCTTTCCAACACAAGACATGATTGTATGATGCAGACTTGTAGATCACCAGAGACAGGCTGCTGATTTTTAATTTTTTGAAAATTTTGCTTCAGTTTGGGTGAAGAATCACAAATAAACGGATGTTTTAAGGATGGCGTGCTTTCAATTTTTTGAGATATGCATTTTAGTGGATATATCTATAATTTAAATAAATTCAAATTAACTTCAAGCAAAAACATTCTAGTCTGTGGAGCATGGAAAGATTGTTTAGCTAGGCAGGATGTTATTATCTCTGCACAATCCAACCAACACAGCAGGATTAACGTATATTCTTAGAGTGATGGTGTGACATTTTTCATGACACAAATAAGCATTACGTATGCATTATATGACAGCTGAAATATGGTGCTTCCAGCAGTCCCCCATTGCTGTTTCTGGCAATAGGCTGACATTAGCCAAGAGTGGAAAATACATCTTCCTGTAACTCCCAGTCTTATCTAAATTTTAATTTGGCCAGAGTCCAGGACTTAGTTTATGACCTCTGATGAGCTCACAGTATGAAGCAGAAAAGACTAATACTTCATATGTGTATTCTTATCCATTTCCTTTCTATTGTATTCTTTCTCACTGTTTCTTTCCATTTCTGTAACTTTCCATTCTCGTACTAACATTGCACAATCTATTGGCAATGTAGTTTAATTACTTTTTTTATTTACAATTAATTGATACTTGAAATTCATTCTCTGTGAACAGTTATAAATGGAAATTTTAGTTTTTTAATAACTACAAAAAAAAAAAAGTCTGTAAGTTGAACTGTTTTTATGTGGCCTGTTTTGCAGAGAGGTTTCCTTTCACGTCTCATCAACTGCTACTCAAAAAATACTTTATAGCATTAATAAAATGGAAGTGGAGAGTATCTGATGACAGGAATATTATTTTCCTAGACCATAAGCTAACCTTGGTGTTTTAATATCATCACCTATGGTGGGTACATTAAGGTAACCTATGACCTTTTTGTTTGCATGCCAAACAGGTTTTTTTTGTTGTTGTTCCCTCTTACTATTAAGAAAAGACTCTTAATTTAATCCAAAGCAGTGTGGTTTTTAAATTACGTGAGAGAGCTATTAATCCACACTAGTAGCATTTATCATACTTAGCTGAGAGAAATATTCTAAATCAGCATTTTTCAACACTGAGGTGATGACTTCTCTGGAGACAAGATGAGGTCTTTTAATAGAAGCTCAAGAAGAACCTAGGGAAAAAAAAGTTTTTAGTTCTTATTAGTCCATCTCTTCTGGGACCTACTAAGGGCTGAGCTATTTATTTATGGACCCACACTTATATCCTGTAAGCGTTTTGATTTCTGGGTCTCAAGAGCAGGAGAACAGCTGGTGAGCTGCTGTACTCTTCCTGGTGAGAATGAACAGCAGACGCAGTTGGTGGGGAAGTTGCTGTTCCAGTTCTTCTCAAGTGGGATAGGTCTCTCCTACCTACTGATGATCTCCTGTGTGCTGCATAGTGGAAGGAGACCTGTAGGTGAGAGCAGGACTGCTCAAAGGCTGGGTGATGGGCAGCATGTTGAAGACACCAGCCCTGTGCTGTGATCAGACAGCCCAGATGTTTGTACAGCTGCTGTGGCACAGGACTCATTCACCACGCTGGAGATGACATTTTCATTCTATGTCCTCTATATCTCAGGATGCATATATTTTCCTCATTGTTTTCTTAGATAAATTACTTCCTTAATTTAAGCATAAGGAAGAGCTTTTATAGACTCTTTATCAGCCGATAGGACTGCCACAAATTAAAGAGGACTGGTCTGATGATAGTGTACAAGAAATAGATATATTTTATGCTAAAAAAAGTATATATCCTTTAGCGACTTCTGGGTTATCTGATGAGTTAGCCACCATCAGGATTCATGGCAGTGGTCATGACCTGTTACAGCCTGTGGCTAAGCAGTCAAAGTAAAGGGTTCTTGCCCTTGACATTCCCAAGTTAGAGGCAAACAAGGACAGGCGTACTTGTTTAAGCACTGGTAGTGGCATGCTCAACAATGAAAAGGGAAACATGGATGCATCAATGCAATTAAATTAGATGAAACAGACATGGAATGTATTAGTCATGGAAAAATCCCAGCTTCCAGCTCTTGAGGAGACAATTTCTGGAAGGCTATTTTTGTGATATGATTGACTTTTAAATGGAATCCACAGTGCTTTGAGAATTATCTGGAGGCAAGACCAGCAAAAACATTCAACTATCCTAGATCAGTGTTGGGAATAATTACAATCGTAAATGGCACTTCTAACATTTTCTTAAATGCCCTGCTACTTGGGAGCTCCTGTGATTGTCTTCTGTACTGCAGGCTAAGAGGAAAGACAGCGCCCTGTTTGCTTTTGCATGGATGAAGCAGGAATAAGTGGAAAGGTTTGGAAACATGTTGAGGAAGAAAATACCATTGACATGGTGAGACAACAAAAGTAGCAAGAAGTTTAAAGCTTCACGTATAGCTAAGACACGCAGAGATCTACCCTGCTACCTATCAGATTGTAAAAGCATGATAACAGTGCAACTTCTTTCTCTCCATCAATAGTCACAGTTGCATTTGCTGCTACCTGACATCATAAGCCAAGCTGTTGAATTGTACTGAATGTTTCCTTTCTTTCCTTCTTTCTACTGGAAGCTTCATTGTTTACTTGAGATTTTGGGGAGCAGTGGAAGATTTTATCTTAATAGATTAAGAATTTTTCCATTGGGAAATGGATTCCTCTGTAATGGTTACAAGTGAATTCAAGTAGTAATTATAATAATACTGCGCACATGGACAGCTTGACTTTTCTCTGATTAAAGAGACTCATATTCATCAGATCTTTGAGAAATTTTATAACCTGTTGTATGTGTGGTGCTTTATAAACAGTGTTCATGCTCAATGATTACATGATGCAAAGAAACAGATGTGTTTTATAAACAGTTTTAACACTTTTGAAGGGAGCAAAATACTTTGAACAACACAATGAAAATATCAGACATTACAAGTCCAAGCCAATGGTCTAAATTAATATCATATTGTCTCCTCATGAAAAATAAGAGGCCTGACTGTGAAGCAACTTATTCAGATACTCCAATAGCATAACTCTCTTGACCTTATCAGAGTTGTATGAGATCAATATCTGAGTAAAATGTGTTGAAACTTGAATGATATTTTTACTTTTCTGATGAGAAACACAAAGGGACACAGAATATTTTTTGAAGTGAATACATTTTTCAAGCATCTTACAGCAAGCAGCAAAATTTAAAAGCAGAGATGTTTATTACGAAGTTTCCAATCTTGTGTTGCAGGGACCTATCAAAAGGCTTTGAAACTGTCAACATGGCCCCTTATAAGTTTATTACTTGCCTATGAGCTGGCATGTGTTTTAGATTTGTTAGAGGAAGTTTTCTAATGTACACTTTCAGCGTTTCTCTACTGTAAACAACTCTTAAATACAGAAAGTTGTACTGTGAGCCAAGTTGGACTTTTACTGGTCACCAGGGTCAACTGCAGAACCAAGCCTGACCTCCAATCTCTGACTCTAATTACTCACAGAACTAATTTATTTTTCATTTTTCAGGCCATTTGTCTTCTTGGAAACCACAGTGACTTATATGATTCCAAGAGTTGCACTTGGAAAAAATTATTGTAGCATGTTCGTCTGTATTTAGTTTTAACACGTGTTCATACCAGTGATTTATATATTACAAAAGGTGCTAGTTTATTTGAATTAGAAGACTTGGTGGCTCTGTTAGTGTTTGTGTCTGGAATATGTTCTTTTCAAGATGAATGTTCTTTGATTTTGACCTTTTTATGGCTTCCTAAGCATAGGTAATGTGCTACAGCTCATATATGTATATACGTGTGTATATATATATATATATATATATGCAAAATTGTCATTTTTTAGATATTCAGTCAAATTTTCTACTGCTTTATATTGAGAATGGCACTGCTGTAACTTTATGACAATGTAGTTTCTTTGAATTTGCACTAAACATAAATGTGGCTGTCCATTCAGTGAAAAAATTTTCTTTGCCACTACTGAAACTACAGTGGCCATATGATTTCCAGAATTTAGCAAATCATAGGCTGTGGTATACCAGCACTGTTTTTTCACCACTGAAGAAGAATTAAATTTCCTTTGTGGTACAGTACTATGTACACAGAATTATTGTGAACAACAACTAAAATTACACACACTGCTCATCATAAAATAGGGTGAATCATCTCTAATCTCTTTCTTCAAATTTGAGGACGTCTCATGGTATCTTGCATCCATACTGGTTCTTCTAGGAGCTTGCACTTGAGACACAAACAGGTGTTATTTCCCTCTTGTCTTGGGTTGCACTGGAAGAACACCCAGACACACAGGTCAGGGGGACCTGGAGATGTCTGTGAAGTCTAGATTAGCCTCAGTCTTTCACTTACTAGGGCTGGACCTACAGCCTGGTCTTAAGATAAGCTACTGGTCATCTTGTATCAAGAAAAGAGTAGGCTGGGAAGAGAAGGCTAAAAAGACTGTACTTGAGACCTTCTTACTGAGGGTTCTGACCTTCTTGAAGGTCAAATTTGCAAATGTATGACTTATTTTTCCTGGTTGCAGATTCACTGCTTTGGTATTGAAGCACATGCACTAACGTGCTGTATTTTTTTTTTAACAAATCTATAAAAATATGCTTTGATAAATATCTTCTTGAATGACAGTAGTTTATATATCAATTACACTTCTGTCAAACTATTTAATTTTTTTTCCTTCATTTTCTAGTGCTAATCTTGGAACACAATGTCCAGGGAGACAGACAAAGAAGAATTTTGAGGTTTATTTCTAAAAGCATCCTAATTTCACTGTTGGTAGCTGCTGTGGGATTTGTTTGGAAGCTGTATGGAATGTACTTTTTACAGTTTTCCAGAGAAATGTCCAGAATGGGCATTCTCAGAGCCCTTACATTCTGTCTAGTTTAGCAGCCAAACCTGATTCCACTTTGATATTTAAAGCTTTCTGGAGCTTCATCTGGGAGATGCAAATGGCATATTGCATCATAGCACTTTAAGTGTCTTTAGCAATCATATTTAAAACATGCACTACTTCTTAGTTTTCTTGGGGAAAAGGAAGAAAAAAATGTTATTCATACACAGTGGTAAGTCAGTGGGAGGAAGAGACCTTGAATTTCTTCATATGAGGAATGGAAAAAGGCTAATAATAAGCTGGAAAAATAGCTTATATGATTTAATACTCTAGATGTTCTGCAGAAAGTGAGGGCTCAAAATCCCACTGGTGATCTAGGTTCTTTAAAGAGGCCCTTGAGAGACTTATTTTCCATAGATAAAAATGCTGTGATAGTCTACTGTGAAGATGTCTTTGAGGATCATTTGTCAGATCTGGTGTGAGATGCTTGCTAGGATGAAGCTGAGACCAAAGAACCTGCTTATGGTCACACAGAAACACTGTACAGCACTGCAGAATCTGGAAGATGCTGAGGACAGCAGGGAAATATAGATGCCTGTTACACTTGTCCTGACCTGTGAGTGACGGGTAATATCTGAGGGGTCTTGGGTCATCACAGTAAATGAGCCTAAATGAGCCTACTCATTTCATTTCCCTTCTTGCAAATTGTGCTATAGGCCTACCTGTGCAATATGTATATATGCAACAATTACTCATCTCTGTCCACTGAAAATGCATCTCCATTTATCACTTAAAAAATAAACGAATAATTCTAAAGTTAATATGTAAAGTCTATTGTGAGTCTAAGTAGGCAGCAAAATGCAAGAATTTATGTTCAAGAAAAGGAAACACCACAGAGAATTTTCAGAGATAAGAATAATAAAAAATGATGAGACATTCTGTTAGTCTCACTGAAAGAAACAGCTTAGGAAGAGAAAGCTTACAGATGGCTCAGAAGGAATACCAGATTCATTCTACTAGCAAAACGGTACTTGATGCAAATGTTAGCATGACAAGGTAAAATGTCATACTTTTTTCTTCTTCAAAGTAGAGCCACACCTAAGCATTGCATGAAAGGACTAAAGACTTCAGATCAAAGATTCTGAATATTCTTTTTTTTTTCTTTTTTTCTTTTTCCGTAAGACAGCATAGAAATTTCTGCAAGACAACTTCCAAAATATTGTTAGTGCTTTTCTGTTTCCCTGGAATATACTCCTAAAAATCTAATTTAAAATTTTTCCTTTTTTCTACCTTTAGATCAAGGAAGGTAATCAAAGCATTACATTCTTTATTTCCAATGCCTTTGGCACATGGATGACTTTATACTCAATAAATATCTGTATCTGTATATTGAGCTTCAATGCCTAAGGTGTGGAGCCTGTTTTCTTTGCTTTAAGTTTAACCCATATATTTTTGCTTGCTTTGTCCATTCTTACCGTTCTTATTATTACACCTTGTGAGGTCAAGAAACAGAAAAGAGGAATATCTAACTGATTCCTGAAGATGCTGACCACCTGTTTTGCTGCAAATACAATGTAGGGATTCATTGTGTTTCAGATGAAGACTCACTAGTTTTATGACATTTACCAAATTACTGGATAAGTTCAGTCATTTCCCACAATTACTGTCAGTGAGTCAATGCAAAAGAAGAGGAAAATAATAAGAGAAAAAAAAGAATAAGCAACAAAAGGACCTTTAAAAGTGCAAATAGAAGGGAAGAACAATGGAAAAAATGAGAAAAAAGGAAAAACAATCTACAGAAAGAGGAAAGAGTCAGAAAGTCAAAGGAGGCTTCAGAACAGGAATATTTTCAGGAGAAAGAACCAATATGTATAGAAATTGGAAATGCATACTAGGCAGGCGTACAGCTTTGGCTTAACAGCAAGAGAGCCTGAGGCCTGACTCAGTGTTGGATTCATATACCTCCCATATTGCTCAAAACTCAGATCCTGAATTTACTAGCTCAATCTGCATTTAATATTTAAGTTATTGAGACTGCAACAATGAATTCTCTTATTCTCAAACCAGACACAAAGCTGTGGCACAGCTCTGTTCCCACTTAACAAGGGAGTGCAGTCATGGGCCTAGTTTCAGTCCGCACAAGGATGAGATCAAGTCACTAAGTTTGGAAGGATATTTTAGCTCATCTGTTCAGCAGTTCTGGATCATTTGTATCCTGGGTTTTAGTTTGTGTTCTGTCAGCTTTTGTGTGTCCATTGCCCCTCTAATTATTAAGTCTGGGGATTGGACTGGATTGGATTTGAGCTGGGTTGCATCCATACTCATTTCCATTGTTGGCAAATCTTTGATCATTTCTCTCCCCAAGCAGATGGAAATATTTGTTTACTACAGTCTTATGACAGGAATCTTACAGAAAATAAAGTAATTTTACTTTAGACTGAAAGCGTCACAAAAGCTTGTGCCAGTAGGAAGAAGAGTAGACATCAACAAATGAAAAATCTTCATGTTACTTCCAAAAAAGGGGTGTTGTGTTAAAAATTCAGAGTGTAGTGGACTGCTTGTAACAACGTTTTTTTTTTTTTCCACTCTGAAAAAAAAATACACCTTTTTCCATAGTTTCACAGAAGCTGATTTTTTTTTTCCCCTAAAACGTATTTTGTTGTTGAGTTTCTAATTCCTATGCCAAAACAAGGATCTTGGTTTGAAGAAGTCTTCAAAACTTTGTTTAAAATCTATTTTGCAATCATTTCTTGGACTGATAATCAGCCATAGAAAAAGTGCATCAGTAGAGCTGCTAAGCCTTCTTGCTCATTCTATGGTGCAGAAGGGCCTGTGATTACAGCTGTATTTAAAAAAAAAAAAAAAAAAAAAAAAAAAAAAGCATGTAAAATTGATGGGAATGATTCTGTAATATAATTTTTTCCTATGATTTGCTGGTGCACTTCTGGATAGCTGACCTAAGGTAGTATCCTTGTAGATAATAACCAGACTAAGGAGAATTACATAGCAGAAAGATTCCTTGGAGACTTATATATGGATTGTTGCTAAAGCAGATTTGTTACTGAGTGGGTAAGCTACCAGTTATTCTGTTTTCTGTTAGCTCAGAGGGGCTGTTGTTTTCTGAGCAGAGAAACCTTTATTTGCATTTACCATTAGTCTCTGAAATGAAGCAATTCCAGTTACTTACTACTGTTGTTGCTGCTGGCAAGAAAATTACTTTTACAAGTCATACAAATATAGTAGTACTATCTTCCTGAGGCTCGCTGTTCAGCACACCTTTACCTTATTTAACACTGGGACGATGCCAATTAGGACCACCCATTCTTGGAAATATAAAGGACCAGCACAAATTGGAAAAAGGTTTAATGTTGAATCATCATGCGGAATATCCAGTTCCAGTTCCTCAAGGCTACACTTACAGCAACCCACACGGGATGCTGGGTCACACAGAGAAGTTCTGAGCCTGTCTGCGGCCCTGATTCAGGAAAACATTTTTATTCAGAAATGGTGTTTAAATATATTCTAATAGCTAGCATGTGTTTTGAAGCTTGTTGACTTTAGTGGCTTTTAGAAACACGCCCAGAAGACTCTTGTGATCAAAGGACTAAACAAGAAGACAGCATCCTTCTCAAAAAAATTTTATGAAGGTTATATGACTCTCTGCTAGCCTTTCCTAGCTGCTTATTTTAAGTTACTTTGTCCTACTGACACTCCTGCAGCAACAGATAAGTTACTACTGTGTGTTCAGTTACGAAGATATAAAAGTGTTACAGTTTATTTATACCCTGTAGGAAGGTGAATAAATTTACTGCAGCAAAATGATCCCTATTTAGTGGTCAATATCAATTCAACAATTGATTAAAATAATTTCATTCTTCTGAAAAGATATAACAAAATGTGTGTATAGACCCAGCAAAGCCATGATTTCAAGTAGAAATTATGAGGTCACTTAATTGAATTCATAGACTTTTCACTCCTGCTGAGAATTTAATAGAAAGCACCCTTCACTGGTTTAGCTTTCTGGTATTTTTAATAGGTTCCAGCTCTAGTACAATTAGCAACTCTCCTATTACTTAACATGTTATCATGGTATGATGCTACTGACAATTCTGACAATCTCTAGTAATAAATCCAGCAGTCAGGTATTTAAATTTGCTTGATTTAATATGTGAATAAAACATCATATTGAGAGGAAGAAACTGAAAGACTATTATGCTAGTGCCACATTCAGTAACTACAGCTATTTGGAAGAAGTTTACTGTTTCCATAAAGTAAATCAAGGAAGATAAGTGTGATGTTTATTTCTGTGCAGAAAAGAGACCTCTGTCTTGCAAAGTTAGAATTTATTTCAGTCGGAAAAATTGTATTCATTTTTGGAGTTTTTTTTTCATAGTATTTCAAGCCCTTTTCACAGCATTATTCATAAAATAGTAGTTTAGATTGGAGGTGATGTTAAAAATTATTTAGTTCCAACCTTCCTTCCAGGGTTGTCAGTCATTAGATCAGGTTGCCCAGGATCCCATCCAACCCTGCCTTGAATGCCTCTAAGGCTGGGGCATCCACAACCTCTCTGGGCAGCCTGTACCAATGCCTCACTATCCTCTGAGTGAAGACTTTCTTCCTAACTTCTAACTTAAATCTATTTTCTTTTAGTTTAAAGTCATATCCTTCTTGTTCTACAATTATCAGACCATTTAAAAAGTGCTCTTGCTTATGAGCTCCCTTCAAGTACTGGAAGACTGCAGTGAGGTCTCCCTGGAGCCTTCTCTTTTCCAAGCTAAACAAGCTGAACTCCCTCAACCTGTATAAATTGGAGAAGTGTTTCAGTCCCCTGATCATCTTTGTGGCCTTCCTCTGGACCCATTCCAATGGTTCCACATCCTTCCTGTACTGGGGACCACTGGCCTGGGCATACTAATTCAGGTGGGTCCTCGTATGAGCAGGGTAGAGGTACACGATGAACTGCTTTGCCCTGCTGGTCACTCCTCTTCTGATGCAGCCCAGAGTACCGTTGGCCTTTCAGCTGCTAGAGGACACAGCTAGATCATATTGAGCCTTTCGTCCATCAGGCCCCCCCTAGTCCTTCTCCACAGCACTGCTCTATTAGTTGTTCTCTCAATCTGTACTTGTATTTGGGATAGCCTCTGCTGAACTGCAACATCTTGCAATTGGCCTTGTCGAACCTCATTAGTATCTCATATGACTACTTTTTGAGTGTGCCCCTTTGGTAGGCATCTCTCCCTTCTACTGTGTCAACTGCACCACTCAGCTTTGTGTCATCAGTAAACTTGCTGAGGGTACACTCAATCCCACTGTCTGTGTCATTAGAAAGATACTGAAGAGCACTGCCAGGATGGACCTCTGGGAAACACCACTCATGACCTCCTCCAGCTGGACCTAAAGCTGTTGACAACGTCTCTGGTTGCAAACATCCAACCAGTTCTTTATCCACCAAGCAGTGCAGCCTTCAAAACCATATCTTTATAATTTAGATATAAAGATGTGGGGCAGGTACAGGACCACGTCAGGGGTCTTGCACAAATCCAGGTAGATACTGCCCTTCTTTTGTTCACAGTGTTGTCTCTCCATCTTAGGCCTTCAATTTGGTCAGGCACAATCATCCCTTAGTGAATCCACACTAGCTGTCTCAGATCACCTCCTCATCTTGTATGTGTCTCATCTCTTTCAGGAGGATCTGCTCCATGATCTACCCAGACAGTTCATACAAATACTAATTGGATTTCTGATTTTTCTTTGGTTATAATTTATTCTATCAGGTGACTATATCCTTTCTGTCTGTAAGTTTATGAAAATTCAAAATCTGCTATTTCTTGGTCTAGCTAATGAGGATTATATAGAAAACACTTTTCCCAAATTTCAACTGTAATCCGGAAGTCTTCCAAAACATCCATGCAAAAATTTTCCAGAAAAAGTCAATGTGCTGAAGTGCTCATCAGGGTTTGGGAAGGTTCTGGACATTTACATGATGTTTGAGAACTTCACAGTTACACAACTGCTAAAACTAAAACATTTGTCAGGACTCAGTGTCATATTGTGATGCATAAACCATTGCTGAAAATCAGGATTCAAACCATTGCCGAAAATTAGGATTCAAGATGAAAGCTAACATGACATGATTATCTAACACCTGCCTATGCTGAAATTCTTACACCTTTCTCTGGTATTTACATCTGGTATTTACAACTATAACAGAGAAAGTATTGACCTCTACATCTGAATGGCAGAACAACTGAATGTCAGATGTTTGGCTTGCTTTGAGATCGTTGATATTGATTATGCTTTAGAAGTATTTCCCATGATAGTAGCTGTGAATGTACAGGTTGAGCAAAAGAGCACGTTACTTAGCTATTATTCTGTTGATTTTTTGAGATTAATCATATGCTTTTTACATCTGTGGGTAATGTATATTTTTCATCAACTGAGATAATGTCATGAAGAATCATATTTGGCATGGAAGCATGTCACAAATCTTGGTTCAAATTATATGGAACAAATTATATTCTGTAGGATAGTGTGGTTTCTTTTCCTTTTGTTTGTTCCTCTTGGCATAGTAGTACAATTTTATGTGGCTGAAAGATATGTACCTGTGACTTTTTTTTACAAATAACGATTAGAAATAGTGAAATAGTGAAATTAGAAATAATCAAATGTGGAGAAAATGCCCAGCCACCCAAGCCACTAAATCCTATTGAATTCCAAGCTGGAGATTTTGAAATTGGACTCATTCAGACCTACTGTCATCTTCCCAAAGGGGAAGTGGTTTTCATGCCTGTAATAACACTGCTGGGATTCCTCCAAGAGAAAAAGAACCTTATATTCTTGCTGATGATTTTTGTTTTTATCTGACATGACCATAATTTGAAGGAGAAATAGAATATAACTAGAGACCTCCTAGTAATGATGGAGAGGTAGTAAGGCTGTGCCTGAATGGAAATACCAAGGAAGGGATAGCAGTTAATGTGATTTTGAAAGTCAATAATTTTGTTTGTCAGTGAAAAGGACTCAAGAATGTTTATGCTTTTTGTAGGATGTGTAAGTGAAATATTGCAGATTTTGCTTATCTGTGCTTGCATCGATTCTGTAAATTGTCTTTCCTCCATAAGTGAAAAGGTTTTTAGACCAAGAAGAATAGACAGCAGGAGACAATGAAGTATTTTATTATTCTCTCAGCACCTTAGTTCTCTCCCTGTATTTCCAAAGGAACAATTAATGTGGAATGAACATGTGCAAAGAACACAAGATCCACATGAAAGGGCACCAAGCATCCTGTTTGTGAATAGTTGTCATGTAGTTGCAGCCAGCTGCCAGCATGTAGCAATGATTTATGCTTTGGCTACCATTTGCTTGCTTTACTTGTGATTGGCTCTTAATCCTGCCTAGATGGAACAATTGGGCTGCTTTCAAAAGACATGGCACTTGAAATGGAGCAACTGCTAATGCCTTTCTTAATCATCCATCAGCTGAAGAGCTCTAATCAATGTGTTTCTAATACTGATCATCAAATCGTGAAGATAGTGTAGGCTGACAGAAAGAGGCAGCTACAAGGTACATACTTGAGCCAGACTGTCATACTGATTTCTCTGCTGTGCTGACAGCAACTTCAGTTAAGAAAGAATTTGAAAAAGATGTTTTACCTTGCCAAAGAGTGCAATAGAAGGTACAGAGAAAAAGGAAAATTCTGTGAAGAGAATGTGTCATCGGTGATCTAGGCTGGGGAACAATGAAATTTTGACTGTTTGCATGAGGCCTCTGCTTAAGTGGCCAAAAATAGTTACATGTAATTACCAAGTTTTCAGCTGAATAATTTGGCAGGGTTATAAAACATGTGCAGAGGCTTTCAATCGCCTCATGTGGTCTTTGTGCTTGTGAAGGGTGAGAAACACTTAAACTGAAACAGTCCTGATGTATGGGTTCTCTGCTGGACCAGCATTTTTAACTTAGTTTCCAAAGCTCAATTACTTTTCAGTTGGGAGGTTTTGCTAATTAATTCCTAGCTTACAAAAGCAAGCAAACAAAACAAGGACAACAAAAACCTTCCTAAGGGTAGGTTAAAAATTAAAAAAAAAAAACACAAAAAACCAAAACAAACATGCATACAAAATAAACAACCCTTTAAAATGTTTTATAAAGTGTTGTTTCTGTGAGTAAAAGGCCTTGGGTAAGACAAATTCTATCTGTTCAGCTGAACAGCAGTGCTTGTCTATTGCTGAATCATACATAAAGTATATAGGATAGTGTACTAGGTATCTGACCTGAAAATAGTATCTGTAGCATGTACTATACCTATACATTTAACTGTGATCTGAAAATGTATGCAGGAGGAAAACCCATTCTCCTTTTCTTTTTTTTTTTTAAATCCAAGTTTATTTTTGTCCAATAAGGATTACAAAATAGCACAGTTCCAAATATCCCATCTTAGCTTTCTATTACATTTAGACAGAAAGTTTGAAAAACACCATTAATTTTAGACAGGATTCTACGCTAAATGTAGCAAATTTGAAGAATTTTCTGTGCGCATGTGTGTCTGTGGTGAACAACTTTATTGCTCAGAAATGTCTGTTGTATCTGTAACATAATTATATTTTTTATTATTCATTTTATTTATTATTTGTATTTATTGCTTATATTTATTATTTTATTCATTATTTGAATTCTCTTTCCATCAACTGCTAACTGACTGGGAAACTGTCACAGCACTAATTCTTGGACTAACAGTTTGAATCTTATCCTGTGTTCTGCTGAAAAAAGATCCAGGTTGGAGTTAAGGAAGATATTCCATTAAAAAAAAAGTCATTCATATGAAATGTTACGTGTAGGAATTATTGTAAGGCAATTTTAAGTTGGCTTTTTTCCATATAAAAAGACCTCTAGTAAGGAGTATAATTAAACCCCTGCAGAAAACCTGTTTATGATTTTCTTAGCTCAGAATAAGCAAGAATTGTAATGATTAGTGGAGGATTTATTTTTCCAAGTTGAAAGTGAAACTATTCATTTGAGGAACTGAGAAAATTTGTTCAACTTGTGTTTTTTAAGTAAGCTACTTTCTCTATCATTCACTTAACTACAGAGATTGTTTTTGAAACAACAAATACAGAACTTGTACATGTGCTTCTTTAGAAATGATTTGTATAAAGCAACCTAGATATTTAGGTTGCACTGAAAGCTCCTATTTATTTCCATACAGCTACAGCAGATACAAAGCGCACAATAACATTAGTAAGTAGAGCGAACTCTCAGCTGCAAAACACTAATTTTTGATGTAGTTACCACCACTGGCTATGCATTGCCACCAGTGACGACCAAAACCCTGCATGCTGCCAGACAAGACAAGGGGAAATGGCCTTAAGTTGTGCTGGGTAAGTTTAGGTTGGATATTAGGAAACACTTCTTTAAAGAAAGGGTTAAGCACTAGAGTAGGCTCCCCAGGAGGTGGCTGAGTCACCATCCCTGGGTGTGTTTAAAAACCTTTTGGAGGGTTGTGAGAATTAAGGTAGAATGGTTAGGTTGTGGTTGGACTTGATGATCTTTAAAGTTTTTTGCAACCTGAGTGATTCTGTGATTCTGTGATTCTGCCCTTGTCAAAATCTGCACCAGCAGACCATGTCACTGTCACTGCTGCTGAAATGCACCATCCCTCGCCACACTGCACTCATCCGCACTTCTATCCATGTAAGGTGCCATTTTATCAGACTGTCCCTCTGCTGCTATCTGTTACATGGAACAAAATGTAATGGGTTGCTGGTGGGAAGATTCAGTTTCATCTGTCTTTGACATTGTGGGCCAGCATAATAAAATAGGAGGCATTACTTTTAGACCAGCCTTTATATTCCACCAAAGATTCTCCTCGGTACAAGAATAGTGAAGCTTTGTCAAAGTAGATACCATGCAGAATATTTATTTTCTATACTAATTCAGTAGCCATTTTGTCATCCTACAGCAGTAAACTAGAGAAAGAATGAGATAGTAAGCTTGCAGTTGGATACATGAAAAATATTCTTCACAAGAATGGTGAAATAAAACCAGAAAGCAACAAATGAGTAAAAACTCCATATTAAAAGCCAAGAAAAATCAGTGTGTGTCCAGGAGTGACATGACAGGATCACATAGATAAACCTGATTCCTTTCCTTCAAAAAAATCATAAGAAACTTGATTGAAAATATTTTATTACCATGCTGCAGTTTCAGAGAAGATCCCTACAAAAACCTTAAAATGCTGTTAAAGCTCTTGTCTCTTTTTCCAACTGAAAGAGATAAGAAAAAGCAGAGATATTTTAAGAACTGATGCTTTTTCTTATTTTTTTTCTTCTTTTTCTGCTCCCAAGAAATTCTCCGAAAAAGTTTAGGAATGAATTTCCTGGCTCAGATTCTTTTAAGTTTTATTGGAATACTATGGAATGCATTATTATAGTATCATTGTTTTCTGATGAATTTTAAATTGGTTGTATTAGATTATACAAGATTTGAATATTAAGAATGTTGACTTTCAATGTAAAATGTGTTTTCTCCTTTTTTTCTTTTCTATTGGAAATAATACAATGAAAAAAATCAGACTAAAGGAATATTTTATGTATACTTTAAAAAACAAATAAGATGTTGATCGGTACTATGTATCACCTCCTAATGATCGTGTATTGGAGCTAAAGCATAAAAGATTGCATTTTCAGTTTTTTGTTTGATTTTTGGACAAAGAGCTGTTTGAATTTCCTGGTGGTTTGTTGGTAGATGTTCCAGGGTTTTATAAGGCTGGTTTGTTTTCTTGGGACATAAAAAGCTCTTTCAGACTTGCAATCATGAACAGCTTGAATGACCAAAAGGCAATTAATTGCCTCAAGATGAGAAAGCCCTTTTCACTAGCATTTAAATATTTCGCAAATAGAGCTAATTAACTTTCATCTTGCTGTCAAACCACTTGAACCTAGGCACTAATTTAGGTTCTTAAACTAAATAATTGTTCTTGTTGATTGCTACTGACTAGAATGCAAGAGGAGAAAATTTGTCCTGTGACTAATTACACTTGCAATCCCTAGATTCTGAGTCATTCGCTCTTATTCAGTAGATACTCTTGGTGTAGTCCTGGGAAATCAGGACCCAGTAAATGCTGTTGCTGCCTAAAGGGAGAAAGTTTGATAGAATACGACAAGATGATCAAGAAGTGTGAAGCCCATGTGACTTTAACTAAACTTCCTGTTGCATTTCCTTTGCTTTGGGCAAAACATAATATATTGGCACAGAGTTTAGTTTTACCTATACATTGAGATATTTAATGACAGATCTAAAAATAAGAGAATTAAAAAAAAAATGTTTTAAGTATGCCTTTGTCTAATCAAACCTTTTAAATGGAGTTACAGGTTGAAATTAGTACAGGATAATTGGATAGTAACATGAAAAAAAAAAAGCTGCCAAAATGATGAGAATGAGAAGTGAATGAGAAGTGAGACTGCTCAGAGCTGGTAATGTTTTAGACTATACTATTCATCATTACATTGCTGTGATCAGTGAGGTTCTTCACTACATTTCCAGATGTTACACTTACTGTAATATGCCCGAAATATGGTCCTGATTCTGCAAGCTGGGAAAAAGCGTACTAAATGGTGGTACTATCAGAGGAAAAAGTAGCCCAGTTTTCCCAATGAGCTTTGCTTTTGATCCATATTGTATCTTTGGGTAAAGCCCTTTAAGCTACTGTTTCTCTTCCTACAAATTGCTGATGTCTTCAGTCCCCACTTTGAGATTTAAACTGCTATTAGGCCAGTGGAGTACAAGAGGCATGGGTATTCACCATGCTTACTCAGTTTCATCAGAAACACAGAGAACCTTGCAAAATCAGCAACAGTACTAGCAAATGTAATGAGAGCTGTTCATTGCATTTGGTAGTATACATACAACAAACAGCATAAGCAAGTCCTTCAAATGATTCTGTTGAGCTTAGTGGAATATTTACACATGTGAGTATGCAAGATTATATTTTAAGTCAGTAGAGCCAGTAAGTCTGATTGCAAAATATAAAACAAATATCCAGCCAGAATCCCCTATCCGCATCCCCTATGTGGTAAGTTTCTTAAAAGGTTTCAACAATTATTTATTTTAGAGATAGTTTTTAAAACACGTTGTCCTCCTTCTAGTATTTAAGTGCTTCAGCTATCCCTTGGACAAGTGCAGATAATTAATTAAAGCAAAGATTTCCCATAGTTTAAGAAAGCACACTCGTCAGGCAATCTTTACTATTATTTTAATCTCCATTGTTTCACAGATTGCTTATGTTAATCTTCTCCTGCCCTTTTTACTGTTCCAGGCAATTTTGTGGCAGAATTGAAAGTGGAGGAGGCTGAGACAGACAGCATGAGGCATGACAGCCGCTCAGGCTCTCCTAGTCTGTGTATGGTTTTATGTGCTTCTAATTATCAATGTGTGGGAGTTTTGTCAAAAAGCTGGGCGTGTGGTTCCTTTTGTTCTTCTCTGTCTGTTGTGGTTTATATATTAAATGGGACACAAATGTGATTTATAGTGCGTGGCATTATGCAGTTAGAAAAAATTGGTCTTTTTCAGGCAATACAAACATGAACAGGAGAAGGAGTGCACGTGAACAGCATGTTCCTCTCAGTCTAGAAGGTACACTTCAGTGAAATTCAGAGAGGTGGGGAAGAGTAAACAACATGTGAGAAATCCTCTTCAAAAAAGGAGAAAAAGTCAATGGCTTCTTCCCACAGGGTCAAAAAATACATACTATTGAAAGACAGAGCTCTGAGAGATCAAAGATAACAGTCAGCAGAACCACACTGAGGTGTGAGAAGCACCATGACAGCGTGAAAAGTGCTGTATACTCGTCAGCAAAGTGTGCGCTGTAACATCAAGGGATGTCTTTTGGCCATCCCAAAGTGTGAGCAGTGTGGGTCAAAACAATCCTGTATGAAGATAATGAAGGGATACTATCTTACTCACCAATGATGTAAAAAAAAAATTTCCAGACTTGCAAATCTCTGATTATTGCAGGTACCTATAAGAGAGGAGGACATAGTACTGTGACGGGGATGAAAAGATCATGGATAAACTGTGACGTAGGAAAGGTAAAGCATAAATTAAACATGTCTATTTGTTTTAAAAATATTACTACATAAACAGACAAAAACTCCTAATGATAAATCTTGATGGGCTGCTAACGAAATACACTTCATGTGTAATTTAACAAAATAAAAACATATTTGAGGTCTAATTCTTTATACAGATAAAATTTACATATTCTCAGATACATATTCTCAGAACAATTGAAAAAAAAAAAAGAGGAAAACTAGGGCAACAGTTCACTGTTTCCCTCTCTAATTATATTGAAGCTTTTAAAACTAAGGCACAGTGTCTGAAGTACAAGCTTCTACAGCAGAGGTGACCATTCCAAGCAAAGGTTTGGAAAATGTCAGCATCACTTGTTTCTAAGAATGCATAGTGACTTCAAACTCTCTCAAAAAGACAAAACTCAAGCTGCTTACTTTACTACTTGTAATTAAAGTAATAGACAATGTATGAACCTGAAATGAAACACAAGACAATCTGTGTAAAGAATGAACACATGGGTATGTAATTAAGAAGAGAAAGATAGGAAGTGAAGATTTAATTAAAGCAGTTGTTCTGAAGATAACACTCTGTAGCAAATGCCCGAAATATGCAAAATTCAGTTAGTGTGTGGTAGGTTGTTCATAGAGGCATTTTTTTCTCTTTTTAATGAAGACTCATCTTACAATGGGTTGAAAAATTTTCAGGGTATTTGGACTCTCCTTGGACTACCTGTCTGGGAAGGACAAGATTGGACCTATGAATAACTTCCAGCTCTAGAACACTAGCTCATAGTTGCTAAATTCTTCAGTTCAGGGATAATGGAAAAGAGAATAAAGAGAGAGGCTGTTCTAAAAGAAAAGTTTTTTAGTTGAGCAGTTAAAAGCTAGCAAGCAGTAGTAGTACATTGTATGCAGTTTGCATTTCTTTTGCATGTGAGAAAAAGCAATGGAACAGTTCGGTACTTAGAGAGGGAAGTGAAATCCCCTATGAGGGAAAGAACTTTTTCAAGGCACTTTGGAGTATGGTTTGTGACCTTAAACAGAGATCTGCTCTTTAGTACAAGAAATATTTGCAAAGATTTTCCAGGATTTTGCTCAAGTCCTTGTTTTAAGTGTTCTTTACTTCATTCCACCAACAGACACATTCACAACAAAATGCTGTGCTACGACAAGAAAACAAAAAACACTTCTGCTTCAGGGTATGCATGCTTTGCTTTACTGGATTATATTGCTTCATTCCTGACGTTTCATCCACTTATTTGAATTGTTCAAAAAACATTTCATTTGTGTACATTAATGCAAAACACACTCTACTGGAAGTTTCATGCATTCTTTCTCTCCACATTTTGGGTATTTACTATTTACAGCTGTGGAAATTCCATATTTTGGCACCTTTCAATTGTGAGTTTTAGCAATACTTACACTTTAGAAATAACCAATTTATGGGCTTGTTGTATATACAAATATTTAGGGTAGGTTTGTCTTGAAAGTGCTCCTTCAAAGCTGAAAACTAAAAAACCTATAATGGCAGAAGGAATAGTGTGTAATTTGCCTATGCTTTTACAAATACAATAACTTTATTAAGAGTGGAAATTAGAATGTCCTTTGTGAAATACACAGTGGCTTCTGTCATCTATGGCCTGGTCTTGGTCTTCTATTCCTGAACAGAATTGGATTTTCAAATCAGCTCATGGTTCTGCAGTTTGATAAACTAGTTCTGAGTATTTAAATAGGCCAAGTTCGTTCTTGTATCTGATGACAAATTCCACCAACTCTGTTGGTGTTTGTGTTATTTACAAAGCTTTCTTGAATTTTTGAATCAGAAGTAGAGGTAATTTGCCTCTGCAAACATGCTGCATAACCCAATATATGCATCTGCAGTTAAACTAATAGTGATGTGATGTAATCTGTTGCACTGGCAGTGAGGTACTGCAGTGGTAATGAGTGAAGTAACTTGTAGTGAGAAGCCTATGATTTTAATGCCTTTCTGAATGATATATGTGGGGTATTTAGAATGAGATTAATATTTGCAGCAACTTGGTTATGTTCATGAAGTGCTTATTTTGTCATTCAAGTTACCTCTCCAAGCAAGAAAATGGAAGATCCTTGAAGTATGCAAAGGCAATAAATGTTTTGGATTTCTTAAAATTGAATTATTATGATGTAGACATTGCATAGAACTTGTATAATTACCTCTGTATTAAAGAGCTTAAATCTGTTTTCCAAGCAGACAAAACAAATGGCCAATCCAAGTAAAGGTCTGCAGGAAAATGCTTACTAGAGCTATCTCTGAAGGGTGGGATGGGTCTCACAGTCTCTGAGTTTTCAGGCTGTGGAAGGCAGACCTCCTGCCCTTCACAGACCTTTCAGTTTCACTCATGCGTTCCACTGTGGTGCCCTTAAGTGGCTGACTTAAAGAAAACTTACAATTAATTGTATCCCTGGTATATATTGATAAGCATGCAACAAATTTTTAACTGGATAAAGTGCATGAAATGGCCACCTACTCTACTGTGATAATTTAGATTGCAGACGTATTAGCTGCTGCTGGTTTTGCTATTTTGCTTTGATGCCAATCTCTCTCTCTCTCTCTCTGCCTCTTTTTTTTTTTTTTTTTTTTGTTTTTTTTTTTTTTTTTTTTTTTTTTTTGCCACACACAGGAGCATGTGTTTTGTCCTCAGTCAGCCGTCTGGTGCCTATCTATTAGCACCTTTTGGGAAAGTGCCTGTTTCCATTGGGCCAGAGTCTGTTTAGTTTGAGCTCTCTGTAGTCTGAATTCCTGGAGCTTGAACTGGCTCAGGAGTTTTGATTGCAGGGAACTGAGGAGTTATTTTGAAACCAGTACTGCAACATGGTAGACAGTGTAATTATGTAGAAATAGGACAGACTGTACACTTAAATCCATCTTTGAGACATTTAACCTCTGCTGGATTAAATATGTGGTGCTTTTTTTACTGAACGTATAAAAGACAGATGAAAACTAGTATAGAAGGGAAAGGAAATCTGCAAGGCAACAATCTCAGGATGATTACATAACAAATACAAAGCTAACATGCCTCTTTTCGGAAAATGGTTTGAAGAACCATTGTTTATGTGGCAGATTATGCTGTTGACTTCTGAAGTAACTGTCATATGGTGGAAAGTCCAGTTTGCTGTCAGTAGAAACATCAGGAAAAGGCTTGTATGTCAGCCAGCACAAACCAGAGTCAAACTATTGCACACTTTCCCTGGAATAAATGGCTAGTTACAGGTCAACAAGTGCATGGGGATTCCTGGCGGATAGAGAAGGTCACAATCTATTATAGGAGAATAAAATCCAAAATTAAATAAATGAGGTAAATTGCCTTTTCTCAAGGGACTTTGTTTACCCTTGGTGCATTAATGATTAGATTTAGGGTTGCAGAAGTTTGCACAGTACGGAGAATCTTGCACTTGCAAGAGGCAAACAAGTAGCATGAAAGCCAGTTTTTAAAAGCCTCAGTTTAAATAAAATTAAGCCTGTTTTTCATAGGTGGAGGTAGAAGAGTGGAAAGATCAAGTAGATACAAATGTCTTTCCCTGCATCCTGATAGGAACAGTAGTGTGAAAAACTGAAGTTGCCCACCTCAAGAAGTCTTGTGAAACATCTTCTGAGATTTAGGAAAAGTAGGAGATTTTGGAAGAGTATCAGAAATGCTGATGAGAGGGAGACAACTGAAACCTGAATCAGTGAGATGGAGAAAGCTGTATTGTAGTTGCAGTTGATATAGTGTTTGAGACGCTCTATATGCTGTAGAAGAAAACATGTTAATATTAGCCTTCTTTGTGCAGTGGAAAGGAGAGAAAACAAGGAGAGAAAACTGTACTATTTATTAATTCTGTGAGAACAGCCAAAAGTAAATATCTTTTATCCAATAAGATGAAGTAGGAAGTTGAAAAACAAACAAACAAACAAAACAGACCAAACATATGAAATGTGCTACTACAGTGAGAAGAAAATAGTTGGAAGGGGGAGGAAACACGAATTAAAGAATGAAATGTTAGCCCCTCTATTTCCTTCTGAAAGATACTTCTAGGCAAGGTCTGTTAGTATATTGATGGAAAACTGAGATGAGTAATAGTTATCACTGTGGTAGCAAATGACATTGAAGAATACGGTAGTGCTCAGAAAGTTAAGGAAGTCAGTGACAATTGATCAGTGACCTGGCTATATGAAAACCACCTGTGTTCTTTGTAAAGGAATGAAGCTCTTACAGGAAACTGCCACTGTTTCTTGTTCTGTTAATTGCTCAGTATGAGCTAAAAGATGTTCACTGATTAGTCATAGCAGTGAGATATGTCGTATTTCTCCTAGTTTATGGGTGGAACCACCCCTTGCATACACTTACAACGTTATTTCACTCATTCTTTTTCTGAATTTCTAAATAGCTGACGTGTTTTCTGGATAGAACTCTTGTGTTATCTGTTGAATTGTACTGACTATATTGCTTATGAAGTATTACACATTTTTTTTCAGTGGGACAACTGAAAGTCTTATCTGAAGAGTAATTGATCTCTATGCCCTTTTGTGACTCACAATCACAAGCGATGTTTTTGTTAGCTGTTGTGGCTCTATTAACATGGTTATTATTAGTGATTTTGGCAAATTCCTATCCATATGGCATCCTGGTTGTGAGTTCACTGAGTCAAGTCTGGGAGGTACTCAATGATATAACCCACATGACTACTTGGGTATCACTTTGTAGTCCAGGAACTTCTCTTGAATGATTGCACAGTATTATGATTCTCTTTTTCCTTCTTCAGTGCCTTACAGTGTTCATCTCTTTCTCTTTTTTTTCCTTTATTTTTCTTTTTTCTTTTTACTTAAAATTCTGGAAAAATAGAAGAAATTTTTATGGAAATCAGCATTTGTTCGGATTCAGCCTTTAAATCTGTAGTTCTGTTTGCGCAAAGTTGAAGAGAAGATCGTGCCCACTTTAATTTGCCTTGTATATGTATGATATTCTCCATGAGCCTGATTGACTACAGGAAACAACAGCTTAAGTTATGGGTATGAAATGACAATTCTTTACAAAATCTGCAAAATCCATTGGTGGTCAGTTGTAGCCATTATTTTAAATTAGTTATTTCCACCTAAGAAGCTGGGTGAAAAGAAGCTCCAGTAGTTCCAACAGCTCTGGTTTTAATGATGAGTATTATACATAAATCTGTTATTCACTTCTCAGTCCTCTGAAAAACTGTGGAGAATGCAGTCTTAATTTCTGTGTCCTGATATCTGTACCTTGCTGCCTATAACCTCTTGCTTCCCTGAAATTAATACTTGCAGTGCCATCAGGGGTATTTCAGAGATTCAGAAATAGGATTTGTAACAGTAACGGTATTATAAACATACTTTTGTTGAATCTCATTTTTAAAAATGATTTTATCTTAGAATACAAGCTAAGAGCAATCTTGATCTACTGCAAGTACTACCACCACTGAGAAAATAGTCAACATTCAAAATAATGGAAATGGCTTCTTTACATTGTCTTTAACATTGGAGTCACAACGTCTGAGCTCCTGCAGAGGAATAGATAAGTGTTTTCAGCTCTATGTGGAGAGAGGATGAAGAAATAATAGCAAATGATACATTCTCATAAATCATATCAGTTACAAATTTTCATTTATACTGCTAGAACATTTCATGTAGAATCAGTTACTATAATCCCAAAAAACAAAACTGTGGAAATACCAAACGCCACCCCTGAATACCTTGTACATATTAATGAAGTTCATTGTTTGGTGACTAAAAGAACCATGCAATGGTTTTTGTGGCACACCCTGTTCTTTACGAATCAACAGATCCTCTGCAAATTTTGGCAGGATTTCAGGTAATTTTGTGTCTCCCCATCACTTCCTGCACTGCAAGACAGAAATGTGGTTACATTTTTTTTTTTTTAATTTTCAGCCTCCAGTTCTGTCTCATAGTGTTGGAGCCACTTTTATTAGAGTGAAGTTAGGCTCCAGTCCAGGAAATGATAGCTATTTTGCCCACCAGAAACTTTCAGATGACATGCTTATTTAAAACAGTTTTGTCTATATTCCAAAATCCTTCATACTTTTGAACAACTGAACTTAGCAAATGGAAACATATTCCCCCCTCCCCCCCCCTTTTTATGTCTATTTATTCAAATTACTTCAAGATTTTGTTCTTAAAGATATGGAAATTGCTGTATTTAGACCCTTTCCCAGCAGTCATTTTGTTTGTTTTCTAGCAGGAAGCTTTGCTGTAGGGCAGTTCAGCTATGTGAATCAGGAGTATTACCACTGAAGCCAATGACTTTATTTTCACTCTCCATTCTAAAGAAGAAGAAATAGGTCTAGCTTAACTATTGACTAGAGAATGTATTTTGGCAAACATGTAAGACATTTTCATGCAGAGTTATGCTAGAACCTGCTGTAAACAAGGGAAAGGAAATGCCAGTGCAGAATACAGGTGCAGTTTCTACCTTTTAAATATTGGTTCTGCAATGCTAGATCAACAAATAACTTGATTCTATCTTGTATCCCTCTGGCAAGAAACAAGTAATTGAGCAGAAATCACAGGAAGCTTCTGAGAAGATAACAGGTGTTAGAAATGGACCACTGGTACCAAGTGGCTTTTTACAGTCCTTAGCATAAAGGCTGTCCTATGTCTACAGTAATTCTCATCATCATTAAAGATAGAGTCTGTTGTTTGGACGATCCCATGCCTTTTCTGACAGAGGAAACTGGTGCGTGTTTCTAGAGGTTGGCAATGTAACACATTTTTACATGATTACAGATTTAGTATATTGTTCAGGAATCACACATTTAGTTATAATGCCCATTTTAATTAATTGTCTACTGGAAATGTTGCACATCAGTCAAGAATATCTAATTATTAAAGGGGAGGCTTGAGCTGGAGAACAAAGTAATTTTGTTTTATTTTGTTTTATTCTCTGACCAATCGGGCAAGCCACAAACAAACAAACAAATAAACCCAGGAAATCCAGTTAACCCAATTTCTAGTTCTGCTTCAACTCTTATTTGCAGCTATATATTACTACGTTATATTATATATATATATATATATACATCTGTGCTCTGTAGAGGTATATGAGCCTGCTTAATCAGAGAGCTTCTTAATATAGGGAGTTAATATCCGCTGTTTACAATCACAATTTTACAATACTAATTGTAAAACTTGTGTTTTCTTGACTGTCTAAGTAAATGTAATTAGTATTATACAGGCATCCCTTTGCTAACTGAAATGGAAGAAATCTCCAGGTGAACGAGGATTAACTCTTCAGACATTTAGTGTGAACAACTGAGACACAAATATTTAACTGTATATAGTTTTCTTCATATAAATTATGTACATTTGAATCAGAATTAATGGTGTTCTAGCTAACCTAGACCATACCCTGGAGAGCTGTTGAGCTGACTGTTGGCAACTGAAGATAGTGTAGCTAATAATCTTCAAATATATTCTTAATTATTTCCTCAGTTCCACTGCAATTTCAGTTCATATTTCAAATGTTTTCTTATGAAAACCGGGATAGAGTATATGTGACATGGAAATAAAGAGAAATATGTAGGAGTTTTGATTTAGTATTAGTTGTTTTCTTTTAAGTTTTCCCAATTACTGCTATTTCAGATTTTTTTTTTGTTTGTTTGTTTTTTGAGAGAATACTGGTTTAAGTCATGCAAATTTTAAACAAGGTAATAGCTAAAACTGCAACCATTTTGGAGCACATCTTATTTTCCACATGTATTATCCATAATATTTTATCAGAGGCTGAATTTGCATTTGTGTAATGGAAAAGCTAAAAGCTTTCAGTACTATCAAGAACATTTAGGAGCAGCAGCCTAATAAGCATTAAGAGCTTTCACTGGACCTGCTATAATATCCCTTCTTGATTAAATATGAAATGAAATGTGTTTGACTGGAGCATAAATGCTTTGAGTATAGCACTTGAAGCACATCGCAAAGGCAGAATTGAAACCATACGTTAATGGAATGTGGATATTGATGACAGGAAGGATGTTCTCATAAACAAAGCATTGGAAGCCATAGCTCCCTCCTCCTTCTTCTTACTTCCATCTGCTAGCCAAGTACATCCCATGACTCAGTCTTTATTAGTTACTGGAAATAAGCCTAAGAGTACAGAGGACCACAAAAAAGGTAACCACTTAAGTGCAGCAGCAGCAAGTTGTGAAGTCATTAGCACAAGTGTGCATTTGAACAAAGTTGGTCTCCCGTGTGAGTGTAACCCTCTACCGTCAAAGTAAAAAACTTCTTTGTGCCAATAGACATGTTTTCTTCTGTGACATTTGATTACTGGCAGCAAGCACACAAAACAACATTCAGTGTCAAGCATTTAATCTGTCTTTGTATTGGTGGAACAATATCTGTAAAATATATATTTGATTGGTTCAAGACAGTTCTAATCTGATGTAAGACAATGGTTGCTGTGAAACAAACTCTGAGAAAAACATCGTAGCACAAGAATATTCTTTTGCAAAATGTACTTAACTCCACATAATATGCAAAAATGAAATTAGCATCTATTTTGTTGTAACTGTGTTGTTACAAACAAAGAAATTGTTTTGCATCAGATCTCTTCTTCATCAGAAAAAGACATTAAGCTTTTTTTTTTAAGACTCTTAGCTGTTATAGAAAAAGTACTGGAAGATTTCCGTCTCTGTGGCCCATAACTTTACCAATTGGCAGTTCGGTAAACTGGACGTTATAGAGGAGCCTAGTGAAGCAAGCCCTTTAGGATCTGTAGCATGAAGTAATAGTATGAGATTTCACATAAAATGGGAAGTAGTTGATAATATTTCCGTATGGTAGTTAGAGGGTCCTTCTCTTAAACTCTTGACTCCAGAGATACATAATGGTTGGACTGGGATATAAAGTTGAGACAATCTCTTAGCTTGATTATAGAACCTATAGGAGTTAACAAGAGTATTAGCAATAAGTAAAGGGTCTTGTGAACTGTAGCAAAAAAAAAGACTGTTGTATGGCTTAAGCATAGTGATACTGCTCTGGAGAAACATCCCTACTTCTGCCACCTAATTCCACAGCGTTGTTGCTCTAGAAAAATGTCCCTGCTTCTGCCACAAAATTCCTTCTTATATAGACAAGTTTTGTAGAATCTGAATATAGCTCAGATTTTTTGTTTGTGGATTACTCGTTTTCTGACTACTCAATTTAGCATTTCTTTGCACAGAAAACTGATATATTAGTCAGATATGCCAGCATGGTGACATGTTTTTTATAACTCTTTAGAGGGAAGAGAGAGTGCAACTTTGCCAAGAAATGCAGAATAGCTCAAAAGAAAAATGTGGAATTTGGATGAAACTTTACCAGATTCCTCTTTTTCATCATGTCCATTTTGCCTGCTTTCATATGCAGCCTGTTCGGCATATGAGTAATCTGAAGAAATGCCTAAAGGTAGAATTTTTATGTTCTTCTGTGAAAATACACAAAAATAAACATTTGACTCACAGTCATAACAGCTGTACAGATAGCTGAACATGTTGTGCAAGATAGCTGTTGCATTAAGACATGAAAAGTCAACAGATGCGCATCTTTCTTTCAATGAACAGACATAACCACTCAGTGCTACCAAGTCAACCAAAAGCTTGGTGAAATAACTTAAGCATTTATTGCACTGAAAATATTTGAGACTCCTGCCTGGAGACTTTCTGTGGAGAGGAAAAGAAGATGTCTTTCTTTTCTCCTCCCCAATAAAAATCAGGTACTGAAAACATATGTAAGTCAGCAGCAGCGTGACCGCTGACAAACAGTGGTGTTTGCTTGCATCAAGGAACATAAACCCACCAATTCTGGGAGTTGAACAGTGGATACTACCTTAATGTCTTTGATTCATCCTCAAAGCACAACTAAGACTTCAACTTATTTGTAAACATGAATGCAGAGCATCTCCAGCTCAACAAGGAAATGACTAATAAGGAATGCATGACAGCTTGACTTAATGTTGACTTCTTGAGTGACCATTTCAAATAGCCAGAGGATGTGTTAACTAAATCAACAACCAGATTCCAGTGGGTGGAGGTTATGACAACATTTGTCTTTCCAATTCCATGCCTGTCAACACAGGCAGGGCAGATTTCTGTTACTTCTATTTTGCACAGCTCATTTCATGTTTGGATTTTAAGAATATACAATGTATTCTAAGAATGTTGACAGGAAATCATCTATACAAGTGAATAGTAAATAACTACAAAATCATGCTATTTTAAAAACCACATCTTGGTTTAGAATAGTTTGCACCTTTTGCCTATCCAAGTGTCTATCATGTTGGAAAGACAAGTTACTATTATTCCTAAAAGTCATTGGTATTAGTGTTTGTAATAGCCATTAAGTCAAGATGTTGCAGACAAGTTAATGCAGGGCATTAAAAAGAATTACTATAATCCCTCTCAGAGCAACAAAACCATCTCTTTCTTACTGTACTGCTGTGAATGGACCAGATTTGCAGCTCAGGAAGATTCTGATGCTGAGAAACTTGTGTTGTGCTCTGATACAATGATATTGCCTAGGGTTTTTTTAATGGCAGAATGTATTGGAATCACTTTATAGAGTCCTCTCAGTCACTTCTCTCTTATTTTTGAGGATTAATCAAACAAAATGGCCCATCATCATGATGTGCCAGTTCATTATTTGTACATAGTCATTGTGTTAGCTTGTCACAGGAAAATGACCATTCTTTCTCTGCAAGGGCAAACAATGTATATAGTTCTCAGTTTTATAGGGTCAAAAAGAATTCATTTGATCAGAAATCTATGAAATTTTGAGGTTTTGTCTCCTATTTTTGGTGATAATTGAGGGAAAGAGTGTAGTGAGATAATTGCTTCTTGTGTCTTAGAATGTCTAAATTTGTGTTCATTGTGTTCAGGCCATCCAGCTGCCAAAATGAGAAGAGATCATAATTCCTATTATGTTATTCAGTTTTCAAATGTCTTCAATCACTAAATTTTGAAACCTAACATTTCATTTTTAAAATTGTAAAATGGAAGCTGCCTGTAAAGAATACAGATATTTTATTGCTTATTCTAGTTAGTTTTCCTTCAAAAAAGGAAATTCAAAATATAGACCAGTTATATAGACATATGCAAATCCCTGACTATGAAGATGCATTTCAAAATGCAGCTTTGGTTTTGTTAACAACAGCTTTAGGCATGTGGGAGGAACAATAGTACAACTCCTGTTTCACTTGGATTTCTCTTTCATTACCTTAACCATAATTTATCCAGCAATACAGTATTCTTTCTGAGATTCAAACCCCATAAATATACATATAAGTCATAAGATTCGATAAAATGCCTTCTGGATTTCTGCTGCTTGAGTTCTCTGACTACATATTCAGAGTTTTTCTCTGAAGGTATGAATAGTAAAATAAAATTTAAAAAGTAAGTTTTTCACCTCTTCTTACAACTCTTCTAGCTGAGCCTGCATCTGAAGAAGTGGCAGCCAACAGTGTAAAACTAAGAATGAACTTGTGATCTGGATGCAACCCAGCAATTCTGATAAAAGTTATAGGTTGATCTTTTGTTAGTGTTCACTTAAACATACACATTACTCCTGAATGTTGTGTGTCTTTTCCCTAAAAATTTTGCATTCAAGCTTCCATTCTCTGCAAATTTTGTTTGTGTTTCTTGATTGATCCTTTTATGAGGAGCAGCTGAAGGAGATGGGATTGTTCAGTCTGGAGAAGAGGAGGCTCAGAGGAGACCTCATCGCACTCTACAACTTCCTGAAGGGAGGTTGTGATGAAGAGGGATTTGGCCTCTTCTCCCAGGGCATAAGCAGGACACGGGGAAATGGCTGCAAGTTGTACCAGAGGAGGTTTAGATTAGACATAAGGAAGAACTTTTTCTCTCAGAGTGGTCAGGCACTGGAATGGCTGCCCAGGGAGGTGGTGGAGTCGCCGTCCCTGGCAGTGTTCAAGAGGCGTCTGGATGACGTGCTGCATGATATGGTTGAGTGCTTGTGGTGGCAATGGTGATGAGGAGACAGTTGGACTGGATGATCTTATAGGTCATTTCCAACCTTGTGATTCTATGATTGTATGATTCTGTGATTGGTGATTTAATCGCTTTTGGTGTTTTTTTAACACTATAATCTTGGCTCTGAACAACCACTCTTAAGTTTAATCCCTACCTTTTCATACTTCTCTTTAGTGTCATGTCTTGCTTCTGAACTAAGATGGAGGGCCAAAACCTAGAAACATGTACTGACTGTTATTTCCCTTTGCTCTTCATAGTGTAGTTTAAAATCATCAAATTTGTTAAAGCTTTTACATACGAGGTTATGTGTGTTTCTGTTAGCTTGCTACATGCCTAGAAGTGGCTGAAGTCTTTTTAATTGGCTCAGTGAAATGATCCTTTTCTTACGTGCTACAATATAGGATAGTTTTCTTGAAGAATGTGAGTAATAAAATCACTTCTTCGGTTTTCTGCAATTAGAAGTCCAGATTATTATTACAGCTGTCTTGTTCTGAGGCAACCCAAAAAGCAATCAACTTCCTCTTCCACTGTCTTTATTCTCATCCATTGAGAGAAAATTATAGGTAGTACTCTGAGGTGACTTAATTGCCTCACTTCCAAAGGGTAGAAAGACAAAGGTTTGGGCCTGTCCCATAAATAGTCATTGTTTGTTACAATTCCTCTAATCTTTTCTCTTACATTGCCTTTTCTTAAGTGGATTAATTCTGGTTCTTGCTGGGCCTCACTGGAAAACTCCCTTTTCAACTTCCAAGCTAAGAAAGAAAACTATCAATCAGTGCAGAGGACACAGGAAAGAAGAAATTAAAGCTAGAATCTAAACTCCTACGTAAGTTACACTGGGCATGAATCTCACAAAGAATAATGAAGAACAGTTTGCAACTGAAACAAAGTATTTAATGATAGGACTCTTTATTTATTAAGAAACTACATAAATCATTGTGATTTAATCAGTGACTGCTTAGGAGAGTAGAAATAAATGTAAAGTTCATTTCTGGAGCATAGCACTGATATAAAATGGAGTGATTTGCATATAGAGTGCCTTTTACAAGCATTTAGAGTAGTTTCTGACTAGAGAACATAAATGACGTTCTGACTTCGAGATATGCTGATTTATGTTAGGTGAGGATTATGGCCATTAAGCTGTCAATCCCATGACTTATTTTCTTAACTATTACTTTTTTAACATCTCTTTCTTAAGTGAGTTATAAGTGGCATATTAATGGCAGTGGCCACACTCTTTTCAGTGCATCCCAGCATACCATTGGCCTTGGCCAGAAGGACACACTGCTGGCTTATGGCCAACCTGTTGTCTACCAGAACACAAACTTCCTTCTCTGCAGAGCTCCTCACCTGCAGGTCAGTCCATAACTTGTACTGAAGCATTCAGTTATCCCTCCCCAGATGCGAGTCTCTACATTTGCTCTTGTTAAACCTCATTAGTTTCCTCCCTGCCCAACTCTCTTGATTGTCCAGGTCTTCCTGAATGACAGCGCAGTCTTCTGGTGTGTGAGCCACACATCCCAGCCCTGTATCATTAGCTACGTTGCTGAGAGTGGAGTCTATCCTTTTATCCATGTTGCTGATGAAGATGTTGAACATGACTGGACCCAGCACCATCCCCTGGAGAACACTGCTAGTTACAGACCTCCAGCCAGACTTTGCACCACTGATAAAAACTCCCTGAGATCTGCCAGTCAGCCAGTTCTCAGTCCACCTCACTGTTCACTCATCTGTCCTGTACTTTCTAAGTTTTGTAAAAGGATATTGTGGAAGACAGGGAAGACAGTGCCAAATGCTTTGATTAAGTCAAGGTATGCAACCTCTACTGCTTTTTCCCCCGTCTACTCAGATGGGGATGACATCATAGAAAGCTAACATGTTGGTTGAGCATGATTTCCCCTTAGTGAATCCATGCTGACTTATCCATGATAACCTTCTCTTCCCTTCACTTGCAAATGGCATCCAGAACAAGGTGTTCCACCATCTTTCCATGGGGGGGATGGGGCTGAAACTGGCTGGCCTGTAGTTTCCTGGATCTTCTTTTTGAAGACTAAGGTGGACATTGGCTGTTTTCCAGTCCTCAGGCACCTCTCTCATTCACCAAGAATTTTCAAAGATAATGGATGGTGGTTCACCAGCCACCTCTGCCAGCTACCTTAGCACACATGGATGCATCCCATTGGGGCCCATATATTTGTGTATGTTGATTTTGGCTAGATGCCCTTTGTCCATTTCCTCCTCAGCCCTAGAGAAGCCTTCCATTCTCTAGTCTTTCTGTGTTACCTCCAGGGTCTGGGATTCCAAAGGGGCAGTCTTTGTAGTAAAGACTGCAGTAAAGAAGACACTCAGAATCTTCACCTTCTCAGTGTCCACTGTTACCAGGGCACCCATTTAGTATGGGTGCTTCCCACTTAGCTAAGTCTTATTCATAAAAAAACATTTATCTCCCTCAGCAGGTTACTTCAGCTCTCCATTAGTCTTTTTCCTGAGTAACCTTAAAACAAGCGTCAGTCTTTAGTTAAAGGATTTAAGACGCTTTGGCTACATTTGTCCCAGTAAATTAGAACCGACCAAGAATGTTTCCAAGGACTGATACTGTTCCCCACCATCACATATTACCCCTATCCACACTAGTAAATTATCTTAACCCTAAAAACAAGGTAGTGACCTGCAAAGTCCCTTTGGGGAGTAATCTCTGCACTGCTCTAGCTGCCAAATTATGCTCAGCAGTTACTTGGAGAGAGCTATTGGAATAGCTCCATTCATGCCAGGAAACATACTGATAGTTAACTAGCACAGCGTTTCAGTAACTACTTCTTCCAGAGCAGTCTCAGTTAGGACTAGGATAGATTATGACATCCAAACGTTCAGAGATGAAAATACGGATTGTCATTTTTCAACCTGATTACAACAAACTTATTTGTGACAGTTCCTCCCTTCCTCCCTTCCTTCCTCCCTTCCTTCCTCCCTTCCTTCCTCCCTCCCTCCCTTCCTCCCTTCCTCCCTTCCTCCCTTCCTCCCTTCCTCCCTTCCTCCCTTCCTCCCTTCCTCCCTTCCTCCCTTCCTCCCTTCCTCCCTTCCTTCCTTCCTTCCTTCCTTCCT
>NW_024962268.1:12993064-13071995 GCF_019238085.1 Lagopus leucura | reverse complement strand
TTTCTCTCTCTTTCTCCCAGATGTGTCTATAACAGTATACACTGCAGTAACACTATAACTGCAGTGTGAACAACCACTGTAAAACTCAGTGACTTCTAATTTAAATACCAGATATCTTTCTTAGACCTTGACTATTTTTTTAGCACAGACCAAGATGTATATATGGTATATAATATAGGATAACACATGAGCAGTTCCAAGCACAAGCAGTCCACTGTCTATTGCTAAAACAGAAGATGGATGTGAGAGAATGAACTATATTTCTTCATGTATAACTAAGAGATGTACACATACAACAATGTTAATTCTCAGCAGAACAGCTTCTGGTATTTATCAGGTACATTATAGCTTATTTTGAATGCCTCTTCTCTACTTGTCAGAGACACGGCAACTCTTTTAAAACCATGGCAAGGGAACAGCTCATTCAATACTGAGCAGTTTGCTTTGGGAATTCTGTGCATTATCATATCATTAATGCGAGCACAAGCAGTCTTCAATCATAATTTACAGCATATTTCAAATTTGCTGTAGTTTTGCACTGTGACTCTGGAATTATACTTTCTCCTGTTAGAAAAGGACAGGGGTAAGCAGGTGGTGTGGGCACAGCCTTAACTGCAGTCTCTGCAGCTTCAGTTTCTTGATAACATGCTAAAACCAGAAACATGTTCCATATCAAACTGGAAACTGGCTTCAATTGCATGGACCTGTTGTGCAAAGTACTTTAGAGCAGTTGAGGAAGTAAGCATTAAAAGGTTATACACTTTAGAAAATAAAATAATCAGCTTATTGTGAAGTATGTGGGAGAATTTTTTTAGCTGAAAAAAAACTCCGAAACATAGGCTTATTATAAAACATGAGGGACATCCCAGGGATAAAAAAAGGCAGAGACTTCTTTCTATTTCCTTTTTCTTTCACCTATTTGTTTTCTATTTGAATTTTCTCTGTGCTTTCTTTGTGTCTTTTTATATTTGCTTTGTTGTTTGCCTGTTTTCTAATTCGTTTTAATTCACTTTTAAAGCAGGATTGCCTTCCTCCTCATTCTCCTAGAAAGAAAATAAACATGATAACCACAATGTTTGTGTGGACTCACAATTAAATAAAGAGTCCTTCCATCCTTTCACAAAACACAGTGTACTGGACTAACTGATCTTGGCTATGCTGTCTGTAGCAACAGGACTTGCCAGTAGGTACTGAACATTGTGCATATCCAGATACACTAATGGTTACTAAGTTTTTTTTTTTTTTTTTTGTTTTTAAATTTTTAATTTTAATTTGGGTTTCATCATTTTTTGCTTTAAATATTCTGCAAGTTGCTTTTTTTTTTTTTTTTTTCCATTGCCAGTCTTTTTCTCATTTCACTCACTGAAGCAGGATATAGAATGACAGAAGCTAGTAACTAATTGGAAATAAAAGCTAATGATTTCAGTTCAATAAAAAGTCATGGAAATAATGTGTTCATCCTTTCCTATATTATTAAGCTAGTAGTTTGGGGCTTTTCTAGTTAAAAAATCAAGAATATGTGCATATTCTCAGGAGACTGAAATCAATTTCTTGCTTTAATGTTAAATTGTTTCATAAGCTGAAAACTGGCTTAAGCCACTTCATGTTATGTAGCTTTTAATTTAACCAAGCCTGAGTGATTAAGTTCTTATACAGAATGTGGGCTCAGCAGTAACTCATACAGCAAGTTAATTGAGGTAAAAATCTGCCGCATCATCTAGGAGCAGTAAAATAGGCCTTTGCTTCAGTAGCTTAATTCTCAGGTAGGCACTGTGTGGAACATCTGCTCTGCTGTTTTGGTGAACTTGCATTGTACCAACCTGCAAGATTTTGTCTGTGCAGCTTAGTATAGTCCCATAACATACTAAAGGCAGCCACTGACATTCACTGACACTTGCTGAATGTTTATAGAGGCCCAACAGTGGATTGTGAGCACCACGAGGTGATGGGTGGTACATTTCAGCAGTACTGACAGCAAGAGTGGGTCACATCTGTTGGTGAAGATTTTCACAAGCATGGCTTGCAGGCTTTTGTTCATCTCTGGCAAAAATGCATTGCTAATGGTGGTATCTATGTCAAAAATGAGTATTTTATGGCTGAGAATTTGACCTATCAAATAGTGTTATTATGCTCTTTGTACCTGCTCTTTGCATGGAAATAAATTGAAGGCATTGCTTTCAGAGCAGCCTACATATTTGCAAATATATTTGCAAATATGGATGTGAAAACTATTGATGCCATTCTGTTCTCTGAACATTTTTCTTTCTGAAGATCCTAGGTTTCAGGTAAAGAATTGGGATGCTTTACAGTATATGTGGAAATCTATTTTCAGACAAATTGCTGCCTACTAGAATAATACTTGCAGAATGTTAACTGTTAATGTCAACAGTAGTGATCCATTATTAAATAAAATGGGCAATTTTTTTGTACTTTTAATAGACTAAAATAAATTAAAATAACATGAAAGTTATTCTCACATTTATCCATGACCAGGAGCTTTTTTTTTTTTTTTTTTTTTTTTTGTTAACAGAAGACTTTGCTATTCCAATACCTCTTATTTAGATTTTAGGCAAATAAAGAGTACCTTTAAATACTTCAGAAATTCGAAGTTGCTATGCTTGTTTATTACATAAAAAACAAGTGGTTTGTTTGGAATTTCTATTTTAGATTTCTGTGCGGCCAAATCCTTCAGAAGTGTGAATCATTCAACATACACTGTTCTTTTTTTGTGAGTTGTTCTTTTTTTTTTTCTTCCAGTTTTTATGGAATCAGAAAAGAGCAGAAATACACAGATTCCAATTTTCTTTTTTTATCTACATCTATTGTGGTTCATCTATCTCTTCTACAGGGAGAGAGTATGAACCCCATAGCTTTGTAAGTAGACGAAAGTAGAGAACATTCTATTTTTGAAGCCAAGAATGGCCAGAGTGTGGGGAATATCTTTCACTCTTTCTCTGCTGAATTCTATTTACAGATTTAAATAGCTTCTCCAGTTACCAAGTTCAGATTGAATTCAGAATTCTCTGCATTCCCTGCATCCCTGTCAATAGAAATGAGTATGTGGAAGAGTCTCTTAGGTAAGTGTACTTTGTAGTTCAGTAGTCAATACTTAATATGAATATTGAATAGTTACTGGCTCAGGACATAGCCCTCATGTGACCTCACTTGAAGTATCTTTCTCATTTGGCAATGAAGAACTGATAAGTATTCTAGATTATTACTTTTCACTGAGCATAATACAGCTGTGCTGGAGAATATCAGTCTATTTTGCTGTCTGTGTTTCTTCAATTTACAACTGAGAAAGTTAGGTAAAAGTATATGAAAAACTTACGAAAGCCAAGGATTATCCAATCTGCAGTACCTCTGCTATCCAGTAGGTCACTTTGTCAAGCATGAAGTTCTTCATTTATGGAGTTTTTGTAATAGTTAATGTGTTCAGTGTTTCCACTATAAATCCATACTTACACGGAATTGCAGTGTGGTCATAAAAATGTTTTCCCAGCCTAACACTTAGGTACTTAATCCATCAGCACATTTGTTTTCATAATATTTGAGAAATCCATTTGGTTCTTTTTTTTTTAAATTACAGTAGTGCAAATGAAAAAACACAAATAAAACTTAAAAAAATAAAAAGTTACAGCTTTCAGATGTTCTTCCACACGTCTCCAACTCAAACATTGTACTGTTTTTCAAACTGAATTTTTGCAGGACCTTTCAATCTGCCCTGTATTGGCTATGGAGCTGTACTTTTATTTGGGGAAATAGACATTTTAAAATAACTAAATGCATCATTTTGAAAAAATAAATAAATTTTTTAAAAGTCCTATTTTTGCATATGTTTAGCCACAACTTACCCAACCAAAAACGTCACATAGCTTTAAAATTGGAACATGTGGAAGTTGCACTGTGACATATAATAATAAGCCACAACAAGGGTGTGCATTAGCAGATTCTGGTGTATTTCTTGAATGTAATGTGAGCCTGTAGACCAAAGGCTGAGAGATTTCAGGATCTTCAGAAGTGGGTTAACAGCACACAATCACATCTTGACATGATTAATCAGTCTTAAGTGCAGTTTACTGTTAACATATTTCAGCAAACTCTTCAGAGTTTCATATGCTGTATCTTTTCATTATGAACAATAAAGACCAACAGATGAATGATAGAAATTAACTAGCATTTTGAATACATTCTCCTTTTTTTTTTTTTTTTTTTTTTTTTACCATTTTTCTTCTCCAGCTTCTTATTTATTCAGTCCTTTTTTATGGATTCCTTTTGTCCTAAGAAACTTAGCTGCCCTCCCAGTTGTAGTTTAAGACAGTAGCAGCACCTAATATCAATAAAAATCATCAGCCAATTTGCAATATTAAAAAGATTTATTTCTGCTTTAGTTGTAACTGTCTATTAATGCACACTTTTATTATGGCTCACTGCCATAATATTTCAGTGCAATTTGCACATGTTGGAGATGCAAAGCTGTGTTACATTTAAGACTGCAAAGGATTCTGGTAGATTTAACTTGCTGCAAGTATTCAAATAGTATGTGATCATGGGCAGAAAAGTAATTATAGGTATATGTATGTTGTCTGAACTAGCAAGTGAAGAATTCTTCAGAAAATGTAGCACACATTTTATTTAATTAACATGTAGGAAAGGAATATTTATATATATATATAGTCTCTGAAAAGGAAGTGGAAATGGCAAATGTATGTGTTTAATGAGACAGAACCATGTGAAAGGATCAAAGGAGAGTATAACTGTTTACATCTTTGCGGTTTGACAGACTGTCCATTGTAATTAAAGTAAGATAAAACCACAGCATTACAGCATTATTCCTACAAAGGAATATACCATTCTTCCAGATGTCGTAAGCAAATGCCAGGCTGGTTGATATGGTAAGGATCAATATTTGCATCCTGCTTTTCCAGTAGGAGGAAATTCATCTAACTTGTATTACTAAATTGGTTCTTCTACATGACTGAACAAATGTGTAAGTGCATCCTGAAATTGTAATTCATTTTCATCTGAGTGTAAATAAATGAAGAAAAAAAGAATATTTTAAAATCTGCCATAATTGACTAAATTAATATCTGGGGAAAAAAAAGAAGAAAAGAAAGATTTGACTTTGGAATACCAGTCTAACCACAAATAATCTCCATGAATACCTGGCTCAGCACATACTTTACAGTAGTAGAGAATGCCCAGTGGCATTTATTTATGTATTTATTTATAATTATGTTAAAGGGAGAGTTTTTCTGGAGCCATATTGTTTGATGAGTGCTGGTACACACCAGGAGGTGCCTAGCAGGCTGGAATTCTTTTCTTTTCCTCTGCTTTTAGTGCAAGATTATCACAAAGAACTTTTCATTACTTTTTCTGGATGAGGAACATAAATCTTCTAAAACTGTATTAGGTTTATGTAACTTTAAATCAGTACTGTCTTAATATTCTATGAATTTCATTTTAACCTTTGAAAGCACCTTATTGTGTGAAAAGAAAACACCAGTTTTTCTTTGTGAGGCAGGAAGACAAAACGCATACCGAGTTTCCCACATGGTGATGTCTTTTTCACTATGCTCATTCTGCAACTTTCATTGTGCAGGACTCAACACGGATTCAGATTCTGGCTTGGAGCTAACACAGACATGCTGAACTAGATCTAGTATAAATCAGCACAGGTGCCACAAACTGAGTGGAACAGTATCTCACGTCAGAGAAGAGTCCACTCAAAGGTTTCTCTTTTTTTTTTTTTTTTTTCTTTTTTTTTTTTCCTAAACCAAAACTGAAGCCAAATGTAAATTTACTAAAACAAAACAAACAAACAAACAAAACCAACAATCAAAGACAAAAGAAATCCCAACAATTTTTATTCAGCTATTCAACATGTATTCAGCAGGAGGGGCAAATGGAACTGTAGACCCCATGAGCATGGCCTTATGTTGTGCACACTCCACATCTCCAGATGGCAGGAGAAGATGTGCTTCTGAATTGCCAACAGCAGTTTTGTGGTTATGTGCAGTCCTGGTAGTAATAAGAAAATTAAGAAGAAAATGGCAAGAATGGCTGTTTTTCTGAAGTTTTTGCAATGAGACAAATGTCGTTATTTTTAAATAAATCTGGCAAAACTAAACTGTTGTCAATAAAGTCAAACCGTCTATAGAAGTCTGTTTTAAGATTTGAAATGGGGCTGCTGTGAAAAAATGTTGGCCTCTTCCTCCATGTGTGACTCAAAAGTTAGCAGCATTGAGTCTAATAATAGCTCAATAGCAGATTTCTCCTAAAGTAGCAACAAAAATGGTTGTTTATTAAACAGTGGTGGAGCTGTAATGCTCTCTGCTGTGCTCAGTGAAAGTAAAGGCAGTATGCTTTAAGACACGCTCAAACTGTTGAAAGTGTAACATTATCAAGCTCTCAGAATTTGTGAGATTATCACACATCCAATTCCAAAAATTTAAGTAATGAAACTGAGAAAACTATAAGCTGTAAGAAACAATCTATGGAAAGTGAAGCTTTAGATGATTTTTTGTAGGTGGAAACATTTTAAATAAATGAGTATAAGATATTTTACAGTGATCTCCTTCTGGCATTTTCATCTTCAGCCAAAAATTTCTGATCAAAGATTTTCTAGAAGACCTTTTAGTGTCTTCAAGGGCCTTTGAAGCAGGCTCCAGACCAGACTGTTTCAGAAGGTTAGGGAATACACTCCATACTGGCATGCTACAGTGTAGGTAGTCTTTACAATTCTTAGAAGGTGTTTACCATCTCACTTTTTCTTTATATCGATGTATCAAATTATTCTTGTACAAGCTATGAAAGCAGCAGATTTCTGTCAGTTGGTTTTTGCTTTATTGCATTTAGTTAGAGATAAGTCTGTGCTAATCTAGTTTGACTTCATGTTAGAACAGTTTTCTGGATATGAAATAGGTGGAATATAGTTTCTGCATACAGAGGCAACATGGTAGAAAAAAAAGTGTTGGATTTACTTCTCTCTGAAGTTATTTATATAGCCTCAAATGAAACCATTTGCCATGCAATTATTAGCTGGAACTGTTTTTAGCTAAACGAAGAATGCAAACACAGAAGAATAATCATATTAACAAAATTATGGTATCTTGGAATTGCATTCTCAGATGCAAAGTCTGTAACTTTGGAAAGTAGTTCTTAAAAGTAGCTGCAGTACGTAAATTCTTTGTGACTTTGTGCTCTGTGTTACGTTTTTTAAGAAGTCAGGAGTACCATAATTAAATGCCACTTGCCAATATTTTCCAGCACTGTGTAATGTTAACTGCACATATAAAACATATTGTCTCCTGCTGCTGACTTTTTATTGTCCTATGTCTGTAGTAAACGTGGGGCTGGTGTGCTTAAGGATGTAATTTTGTGCAGGAAACCACAATAAGGTCTGGGAATAATTGCAACATGAGATCAAGATTAAAAGATAGATTTTTTTCAAAAATAATTTCACATTTTTATCACAAGGTTTTTGCTATGTACAATAATTCTAATGATCATTTAGTGTATAAAGATAAATGTTAGCAAGAATAACTGACATTTAATGTTGCCACACACCAAACTAGTTATATGAAGCTTGCTCAAGGCATGATGTTACCTTGTCATCTGGTTCAACACTTAGCTTGAATACCATTTTGTTATAATATTTAACTATTCTTCTAACCGAGAACAGTTTGACTTTAATGAATATGTGTAAGATATTGAATTTGTCTCAGTCTTCCACTGATCCTGGTGAAGCTTTTCTTGAGGACAACAGCCATCCCTGGAGATCTATACAAGATGTGGCTGAATATATTTTGCCTTCCCTTCCTCGTTGTTCCAATGGAGATTCTCTTTCTGATATAACAGTTCAGGAGAAAAGAGCTACTTTAATCCAAAGGTCTCCTCTTTTATTGTTTTATTCAGAAGTCATTCTCTTCTTGATACAAGGTGGAAGGTTCCCCTAACCTCACTGACCCTTGCCATTTTGCACAAAATTCCCTTTGAAATATTTTTTTTTCCTTTGAAAGGGAGAAGAATTGATTTATGATTCCAGCATTTCTCAGACAATTCAAACCAAGTCCACAGCAACAGAACAAGCAATGCTGTAATCCATACAGCATGTGCCATCTGTAGAGGATGTAATTGCAATAGTGTTATAACCTCTTCTCTGTGGGCCAAACATGTGGAACATTCTCTAAATATTATGTTCGGCTGAAAATGTTTAATGTTGTGGTATTTTGAATTGGGACGAACATCCAGTAACAATGTACTGTTCCTAAGCGTTGAACAACTGTATCAAACACAGCGTTCAAAGAGGGGCTTGTAAAACACGGTATCTTGTAAAACCTACGAAGACCTCCTTGGGGTAAGAGTGGAGGAGTTGCACTTTCGAGTTTTGATATAAGATTTGTAAGTTTGCTTAAGTTTAGATTAATCTTTTGTTGAGATCATCGAGAAGAAAGCATCCATTAGTGCTTTCTGCTGTTAAAACATATTGTTTGAAATAACAGGTAAACTTAGAGAAGAAGTAGTAATTTTAAAAAATAACACCTTAATTGCTATTTTTTTCTCACAGAAGTTCCTATCAAGATGAAAGTTTTGTGGAAGGAAGTGGCGCATCATAAAACTAGTACTTTTCCATAGGAGCTTCAACTCTTTTTTTTTTTTTTTTTTTTTTTTTTCCCCTTTTTTCCTATAGGCAGTGGAAATACACTTGTCTTCTCACAATAAACATTTCAGATTGAGAAAATTTTCTGCAGAGTTTACTGTTAACCTGAAACTACCTGGGATTTTATGCTTGGGAGCCCGAAAAACACCCCTGCCACATATAATCCTTTCTTGTGGTAGGAAGAAAAGGCTGCAATATATGAAGAATAAAGGAAAGACTTAGTTTCTTGCATAAAGCTGCACTAAAGCTAAAATTTTCAAGAGGAATCTTCCCATTTCAGCCTTTAATCTTGGAAGACATTGTAGTCTTTATTGTGCAGGATACTAAAGTGAACAGACCTGAACATAGACTTTTCACTTCATTAGCAGATGATCTAACCCATAGTTTAGCGTAAGCATCTAGTCATCCATCAAATGGGCTGGTGGTAGGGCTAAGGCATCATCGCATTTTTATAGGAGTCAAGGGCAACTAGCTACTATTAAGTAAATTAGGGAAGCTACTATTAAGTATGTTAAGGGAAAGTTATGGGAAAGTTATGGAGCAAATCATCTTGGATGAGATCACACAGCACGTGCGTGGCAACCAGGGGATCAGGCCCATCCAGCATGAGTTCATGAGAGGCAGGTCATGCCTCATCTCCTTCTACGACTGGGTGACCAGTCTGGTTGATGTGGGAAAGGCTGTTGATGTGGCCTACCTAGACTTCAGCAAAGCCTTTGACGTGGTATCTCACAGTATTCTCGTGGGGAAACTGGCTGCCCATGGCCTGGACAGATATACTTTTCTTTGGGTAAGGAACTGGCTGGAGGGCCGTGCCCAACAGGTAGTGGTTAATGGAGTTAAGTCCAGCTGGCGACCAAGTGGTGTCCCCCAGTGGTTGGTACTGGGGCCCACCGTATTTAATATCTTGTTTAATATCTTTATTGATGACCTAGATGAGGGAATTGAGTGAACCCTCAGTAAGTTTGCAGATGACACCAAGTTGAGAGGTAATGTCAGTCTGCCTGAGGGTAAGGAGACCCTTCAGGGGCATCTAGGTAAACTGGATTGCTGGGCTGAGATGAATGGGATGAGGTTCAACAAGATCAAGTGCCAGGTCCTGCATTTTGGTCACAAGCGCTTTAGGCTTGGGGCTGAGTGACTGGAAGGCTGTGAAAAGGAAAGGAACCTGGGGGTGTTGGTTGATGCTTGGCTGAACATGAGCGGACATTGTGTCCAGGTGGCCAAGAGGGCCAAAGGCATCCTGGCCTGCATTAGAAATAGTGTGGCCAGCAGGAGCAGGGAGGTGATCATCCCCCTGTACACAGCACTGGTGAGGTCACAGCTCAAGTATTGCGTTCAGTTTTGGGCCCCTCACTACAAGAAAGACATTGAGGCCCTGGAACATGTCCAGAGAAGGGCAATGAAACTGGTGAGGGATCTGGAGCATATAAGAAGCAGCTGAGGGAGCTGGGATTGTTTAATCTGGAAAAGAGGAGATTCAGAGGAGACCTCACTGCACTCTACAACTTCCTGAAGGGAGGTTGTGTTGAAGAGGGATTTGGCCTCTTCTCCCAGGGCATAAGCAGGACACGGGGAAATGGCTGCAAGCTGTACCAGAGGAGGTTTAGATTAGACATAAGGAAGAACTTTTTCTCTCAGAGAGTGGTCAGGCACTGGAATGGCTGCCCAGGGAGGTGTTGGAGACGCTGTCCCTGGCAGTGTTCAAGAGACAGTGTTCATCTGGATGAGGAACTAAGAGATATGGTTTAGTGACTTATGATAGCAATGATGGTGGGAGGGCGGTTGGACTAGATGATCTTGTAGATCCTTTCCAACATTCTGATTCTATGATTCTAAGTACCAGAAACAAAGATTTACAACCAGTAGTCACTGTTCTTTCCCTGGGGAGCTTCAAAGGGGCTTCTGCCTTTTACACTGAAGTTATTTAATTGTTTCTCTAGTAATTGCAACTTAAATGTGACGGACAAAAATTGAGCTCATTCCACAAGGATAGATGAATACCTAAAAGTGTCATACAACAATCTGAGAAACAAACAGTGCTCTGAACAATAGAGAAAGAAAATGTTAGTTTTTTTGTTCACTGTTTTGTGGAAGAAAGCTGCAGTACCTAAAGGGTTCCAACAAGAAGACCAGATAGAGATTCTTTTTTCAGGTAGAGTAGTGATAGAACAGGAGGTAATGACTTTAAACTCAAAGATTTAGATTAGACTAATAGATTTAGATTAGACATTACGGAGAGATTCTTCTCAGAGGGTGGTGGGGCACTGTCAGAGAAGCTATGGATGTCACATTTCTGGAGGCATTCAAGGCCAGGTTGGATGGAGCTTTGGGCAGCCTGGTATAGAAGGAGACATGTCAAGGCAGGGGTTTGAAACTAGACAGTCTTTAAGGTCTCTGCAAACCCAAACCATCCTATGATAAACCATCTATATGATATTTTCATAGTTTTGGTACTGCAGATGTGAGATTAACTGTCTGAATCCTCAATTCCTCTGAGTACCTCACCCAGAAGAAAACCGTGCTTAGGAGGGAGCTTAAAACTGACGTAGTGGATCCTGCTAAGAATTACAACAAATACTGTTTAGGGAATCTCAGTGCCTATGAAATTTGAGCAGCAGCCAAGTTAAGGTTTTTAGATTAAAACATTTTGTTCTGGCACCTATAATCTCTTGAATTTTTATTTTAGATGACTTTTTTTATGTATCTGTCTTTACATGGCTTGCCAAAGTCATGTATAGCCACTCTGGCAACTGAGATTTGAGGTCAGAAATTCCAGTCCTGTGCCTTATCCACAAGATTATCTTCTTGATTAGGCACTAGAGACATCTTTTGAAAAGTTTCTTCTGTGGTTAAGATTGCAAACAGATTTCCTGTCTTCTACAGTAAATGTTTCAAATAGGGATAGCTTTTGGTTTGAGGTGACACAAGGATCTAGCACTCAACAGTTGCTCTTCAGAAGTGAAGCATAAGGCTGTAATAACACATTTAATATGAGTTTTATCCTGTTCTTCCCAGCGTAGGCAAGAAAGAGAATTTCATTCTGTCAGAGCCAAATAAAATAAAAAGTTTCATATTATTTAACCTCCCTTCCTTATTTGAGGTTTCATAGCTCTTCAGTAGCTCTTCATAGGACTTGAAGAACAATCTGAAAAACAGAAGAGCCCTTAAGTTCAACATTAAGTAATTGCAAGATTTGCTAGTCATTTTGCAATTAAAGATATAGAATTACATCAGGGCATTTAATTTGGCATCTTTACTTCAGCATCAAGCAGGTTTCAATAAGGCAATTCTTGTATTCAGCAACCTGTTCTTCATCTACAAATTTTACAAAATGTTAATTGCCTGCTTGTGTTCAGACAACTAAGTGACTCCTCCAAGTATTCTTTTAGAGTAAAAATAATCACTAAGCAACAGAAAAAAAGGTAAATATTTTCATGAGAAATAAGCATTCTGATTATTTTTGGGGAAAATGTGACTAGTTAAAGACACTTTGTGTGTAGTTTGGTGCTTCAGGATACAGGTGTAGAAGTCTCAGCTTAAAGAAAAGAAGGCTGAGTAAGACCTTGTAAAATCTTTTTAGTAACTGTATAGTGGCCAGTTCTGGATAATGGGTAAATGAGGAAGTTTCTTTGCACTTGGGATTGGGAACAGAGTTCAAAGCTTGAATGAAGGATGTAAGCTCCCTACAAATTCCCCCCCAAAAAGGGGAAGAATTTCAGGTATTGTGGGATTCCTGATGGCTGGCTTATAACTCTGACTTGGGAAAGAGATGTCTTTGATTCCACTGCTCTCGTGGCCATACATGTGTATCATCTGCTACAAGAGGAGGGTTCACAAGGTAGATACAGTCCCTTATGGATAATGTTGGATTTTGGCTAAGTGCTTCATACTTAGAATACCATTCATTTTAGGCCTACTTTTACTTTTTAAACCCATTCAGGGAGAGCCATATTAGTCACTTTTTGTAATAATGTTGGGGATTGCTACTGTAGAGCCAATTGACCAAATTTGTGCAGCTGAGGAAGAAGGAAGAAAGCAAAAACTTGTACTCATTTCAAAGATCAGGATGTTTTCAGAGACAGAAAATGTTCTAGGTTTTGCTCCTTGGTTCCAGGCCGCTCTTTATATTTACAGTAGCTTGATGTAAGCATAAGTAGCAGCTATTAATTGGTCCAAGTAGGGCATATCTTTATATGGATGATGACAGAATGGAATTTAAAATTCTTGCCAACATCCAGATCACTTCTTCCAAGCATAGTGGTGCTCGGAGTAAGCTGCTGTAGTGCTTGTCTGTTTTTAATGAGCAGTGTTGATTGAACAATATTCTTTTTCACTTCTGACATCTGGCTTTTTGTTTACTAAATCTAATGAAACATTATTTGCATTTTGATAAAAAATTTAGAAGAAAATAATTGTTCTCAAACAAAATTTTTCATGGCATGCAGTGATAATTTGAGTCTGTGTGTTTTTTCTCTATTGAATTTAAGATAAGTACACAAATTCTTGCCTCTTGACAAAGTAAACTCTGTTAGATTTTTTTCAGTTGAATTGTCAGTAGCAGGAGTTCATAATTACTTGATGGAATGAATCAAAACAAATTTTCAAGATAAGATAGAATTAACATGGATGTTATGTAAGACTGAGAAACTACTTTTCTTACCAATGAAGTGGGCTGTGTAGCCACTTGTTTGAAACAGCACTGGTGTCTGAATATTGGAAGCTTGAAATGCAAAGCAAAGCTTTTCTATTAAAAAGTTAGTGGAGGACATAGCAAGGCAAGTTGGTATAACTTCACTGGCAAGTAGGACTAGTAGATTGCAAGAACGGAAGAGAAAAACATGCATAATATAGAGGACAAGTTGTGCCTTTATGAAAAATTTATGAGAAATGACTTTCAAATGCTTTACAGTACCTGTGAGGTATGACGTGTTTCCAAAAATATCTTTTTTTTTTTTTTTTTGTCTGACCATGTACAACTCTTTGCTCTTGTGTTATTGCATTTCATCTTGAAATTTTGTTTCTTTAATGATATTGTTATGGAATTATTGCTGGAGTTTTCAGCCCTGTGATTTGTGTTTTCTTATTAAAAAATGAGAACAACCATGGACATGCTCATGAGCTGTATGCAGTGCAATTCACAGATGTGCTACTTTCTGATCACTTCTTTATGAAGACAGAGAAGGAAAAACTTTAAGACCTTTCTTGCGCTGACCTAATAAATATGACAGATGTTTCTGATTTATTTATTTTTATTATATAATATTAGGGCTAATAATCAGAAAACAGCTTGTTACTGGAGACATGCTAACTAGTAATTTCTAGATGTGTAAAATGTGATACCTAGGATGTGTAGGTTTGCTTTAGGTTATTACAGATTATGTTGGCTGTTTGCTAGACACTCTGGCTTGGCAAGTGTTAGAATAAAGTAAACAAGTTACACGTGTTACATGTTAGAGTAAAGTAACTGAAGTAAACACTTGCTTACATGAGGTTTATATGGAAACCCATCCAATTTAGATTGACTCTTACTTTCTGGATCTCCAGCAACAAACCTGTTAGCAGTAGTTGGATTTGGTAGACAGGATTCTTAGAAAATAAGTGTGGGAGGCTGGGAGAGGAGAATTGCAATCTATATGAACTGTGGCTCTTGATGAGAATTGTCTGAGTCTGGGTTAGTGTTTATCTGGAGTGCTTGGGTGCTTCCAGTTCAGTCCTCTGTGCTATTCTTCAGCAAAATAGGGACATATGGTCTCAGTGAAACCAGTTGCAGCTGGTTGAAAACAAATTAACTGTTGTTCACTGGACACCTGAATGAATATAAGGAATGGGAAAGGACTGGCTTTGCAAGTACAGCTAAATAGACACAGAGCAAATGCCATTTAATTTTTTAAGTTTTTAAAATGTTTTTAAATGTGTGAGGAGTGAGGGTGCTTTTATTTCATGCTACCTACTATTGGTGAGGGAGACAGCAAATTGTCTGAAAGGCACATAAATTGGTGATATCTTATCATGAATAGTAAGCAAGATAAGTAGTTTGGAAAATGTGAACTCCAAAGCAAGTATGAAAGAATGTAGTTTGTTTAGTCTGGAAAAGAGAAAAATGAAGGGATATGATAAGGGGTTTCATATGCAAGGAAGGTTATTATAGAGAAGATGATGATCAATTGTTTTCATCCCTGCATAAGACAGAAAGTGAATTAATTGGATAAATTTGAAGCAAGGAAAATTTTTATTAATTTTTAGAAAAGTCTTTTAGGTGAAAGGGCAGTCCAACACTCACGCAGACTGAGGAAGCAACAGAATTTCCATAAACAGGCATATTGATATTGTTCAGTAACCTTCTGTCAGGGGAAGTCTATGTAATCAATTTTAATGTAGGCAAAAGGCTGGAACATAAAAATCTGTGGTCAATTTTATATCACCAGCCTGCTGAAAAAAGCAGTAAGTGATAGGCAAATATAAAATGAATGTAAATTTTCAAAGAGACTTATAAATTCAGTGCTTGGTTTCTTTATCTGGATAAGCTACCAAATTTTGTTTACAACTTGTTATTAATGATTCACGAACAACAAAAACAGCATTTTATTTTATTATAGAGGATTTTATTATTTATGTTTCTACAGCAAGTTATTGTCCTAATGATTAGCTGCATGATTATTAATGTATTTGCAGATTCAATGGAAATAAAGATGGAAATTTGTGTTTATCAAATTAGGAATAGTGATGATAAGTGTGTTTATCTTTTGGCACTTTGGGATTCATTCAAAATTATTAAATTAAATTTGATTCTCTCTTTGCAGCAAAAAAATTTGTGATTATCATCAGAGAGGCCTGTAGGATAATTCAATGTTGCACAAGCCAATATAATAAGCTTTGTATAATTTCTGCTACAGAACTGCAGGATGAGAACTTAGTATTAGCTAATTGGAATACTAATTGGATATTTAGACCTTACAAAGTAAATATGATTTTCTTAATAAGACAACAAGTTTGATAAAGTAATCATATATATATGTACCACATTTTATAAACATTATATTTAGCATCATAGTGTATTCCATTTACAAAAACCAGCACTTTTAAGTATCAGAAAACATACATTAAATGAGACACCAATTGACGAAATATAGTGTTTAAAGGAAAACAACTGAGCAGGAGGTTTAGACAGAAGTTCCAGGAATATGCATATTCAGCCTGATGCAAATCAAGGTTTTGATCTGTGACTTGGAAATAAGTGTACACTTCTTATAAACCCTCATGAATTATGTTCATAAAAAAACATGTGAAAAAAAAATGAACAGATTTCTCTCATCTTAAATACAGTTAGGGTTAAAAAGAAAGTTTAAAAAGTGTTAAAAACAACACTTTCTTTTGCATGTGCAACCAAAACTATTGTATTTGATTAGTTATTAGGAAACACTGAGAGCACCTTCATACTGGTTTTCACAGTGAACAAGACACTGGAAAAGGTACTGTTAAACCTGAGATTAGCAGTGAAGATGAAATTTAAATAAAATTCATAAATGGGACTAAAGTGGGTTCATTCTTTTTTCAGGTTTTCCTGTCAAGATAACATCACTTTCAAGAAGATATGCTTTACTGAAACACAAATTAGGTTCTAGTCTGAGCCTCAATGAGCCAAACATGGCTATGATTAAGAAATTTGTGAAGGTGAACTGACATTCCCTGCTGTTTTTATGCGCTTTGGATATATGAAAGATAAACAAAATAATTATCTTGTTTGCAAGAGACATGAATGAAAAGTTGTATTTTTTAATATGTATATAAAACTAAAAAATAATTACAATTACTCATGGTCAGACACTCAGCAGTCATGAGATTGGAAGCCATGGCTCATTAAACACTTTCCAGTGTTTGCAGTCAAAATTTAAATGCTTTTTGTACTGAGTTAGCTGGAAAGATAACTGGAGTTATCTTTCTCACTGCAGGGAGTATGTTGAAGAACTGGTAACTGCATCAACACAGGTCTGCCAGACTGCTGTGCAGTCTGCATCCCACACCTGCTTTTTTTCCCCACTTCTTTATGCCATGACTTCATTACTTGTCATGGTTTTGTGTTTTTTATTTTTTGGTATACTTTGGTATATTTGTTGCACCATAACATCATTTAGTGCACTGGGAATTAAAGTGTTAATGCTCCAATTCTGGGTACTTATCCCTATACATTATGGAAGTCACAGGATCTGGCCCTTCCAGGTGGGGCGCTCTCTTACTGCCTTGCAGTGGGTGCTGGAGGCCGCTTTCCTAGCTGTTCCAAGCTTTTCAGGTTTGAGTCGGCCTCAGGAACTCTCTCTCTCCTATTTTATTTGATTTATCAGTCTCAATTTCAGCTAGATTGTATTATATTGTGTTATCTTGCATTCTGATATCATAGATAGTAAAATAAGTTTTCCTCCGTAGATTGTTGCAGCTGCTTTTTTTCCTTCCTTGAGCCCAGCTCCCATCTCCATATCCCTTTTCGATTTTCATTCCAATTTTGTGGGGCCAGGGGACCCAAGGGCCTACTGCCCCCCTGTCATGGGCATAGATTGATCTAGTTAACTCCGTGACATTTCTTTTTTCTGATCTTCCCTATCCTCCACCATTGATTGGTCTTCATAGGAAGCAATTTTTAGAGCAGAGTGAAGCCCTCACCTGGGCACGTCTCATAGACCACCGATTACATCAACTGACTTTACCACTGTGTAAACTACTTCCATTCCTTTTCTACACAGTCATTCTTCCCAAGAGTGGACTGAAAACAGCTTCCAAAGTGAATAGCTTCTTCCTTGATGTACTTTCAAAACATTGTTCTAGGATAGAGATCTGGTTTACCATGCAAATTAAACTGCCTCAATATTCACTGCAGAAGGACCTGGGCTGGTATGGGCTCTGTTGTGTGCCTGGAGAGGCATGGTCTGCACACTGCCACTGTCACTTCTGTGGCTCCATAAGTACTGGTTACATGATCTGCAAGGAAGAATAAAGTGAGAGTGTATTTTGTTCTGTTCTACCTAGGTGGCAAGAAATCTGTTGTGGATTTCATGCTCAATAAAAAAAAAAAAAAAAAGACAGGAAAAGCCACAAGATTTCTATGTATTGCAATAGTACTCTGTTTAATTGAGGCTGTCCTTGTTACATGATGCTGTTTTAAATGTGATTTGGCTCCAGTTAAGAAAATTCTCCCTATTTACATAAAACACAATAAAGTTACCAGTAAAATATTTACAACATAGACCATCTGGGAGGGACTGAAACAAACAAAAATTGTATTTAATCTAATAATTAGAACCAAATAACAATTTACTTCTAGGATTGGATTTGAAGACAATTTGAACTTCTCCCTCAGGCTGAGGCATTGCAAAAACTTAAACTGAACCTTTTCTGAGAGGTTCTGCAATGTTAATTTAACTCATTCTTCCCAATATTCCTTTTTTTTTTTTTTTTTTTTTTTTTCTCTCTTCAATTTCTGTGATGTCTGGTCTAGCCACATTAGTATCCTATTGCTGTTGTGCTATGATGCCTGTAATTGCCCAGCAGTTTCTGGCAGTGATTGCTATGCATGAAACCCCAGTTATGTCACCTTGCTAGGCTTAGGGTATGTCTTCTAAGATTAAGACAGTAGTTTTACTCCACAATACTGATACGATCCATTTTACTCTTCTGTAATGTCATAGCAGTAGCCTAGCTATTTGTTTTAATAAGTGGCTAGCAGTAAAACTTGTTCAATAAAATATCCATGTGTGGCTCTCTATCTACTCATCCTCACCTTCCTGCATCTCTCATTTGACACAACTTGTTCAGAACACTGATATTTGTATGGTCTTTACAGTGCTATTGACCAGGTTCTGGTTATACTTCTCTGAAATACACAGCATTTTGTCCTAAAGCACAACTATATTTGTATGACTATTTTTTTCTCAGTGACTTTATTTTGGAAGATAAAATAAATAAGTCCTTTTTAGATACATTATTTCAAAAAGATAAATGTCAATTTCTTACTGTCTGATCATATTAGGCAGGAAATGTGTTTTATTCAGAGAAGACCATCAGAATCACGTACTTTAATATTATATCCTATTGCTGTTTGGCTCAAATGTCATCTATGCTCAGTCCTGTCATCATAGAATAATAGAAACTCATTGTAGAATCATAGAAACATAGAATATTTGGGTTGGCAGGAACTTACAGTTCATCAAGTTCCAAGCCTCCTCTCGTGGGCAGTGTCTACTTCTACCAGATCGGGTTGCCCAAAGCAGCATCCAACCTGGAACTGAATGCCTCCAGGAATGGGGCATCCACAGTTTCTCTGGGCAGTGTTTGTTAGTGCCTCACCACTATCTTAGCAATGACTTTCTTTCTAATGTTTAATCTGACTTTATCCTCTTTTAGTTTATCCCCTTGTTCAATAACCCTAATAGTCCCTCTCCACCTAATAGGTACTGGAAAGTCTGTTGTAAGGCTGCTTTTGACAACTGAATACACTGCTACTGGTACCATTTTACTATCTCACATTTGGTATCATTTCCTTTCTCTGACCACCCTTAGAAAAGAGAGGTCCATCAAGACTTTCCCCAGTATGCTTAATATGACTCACTAGTCTCATGATACTATCTGCAATTTTGGAATCAGCCTTCAGTATATCTGTGTTGTGTTTTATCTGTTTTATTTGTTTCTCATGTTTCTTCCATTGAACAGAGCGAAAAAATCTTCCACATGAATACCCGCCTAGTTTTCTGTTTATTTTCTTGTAAATTTCTCCTTAAAGCCCCTTTCTGCAATAAGGATCACAGGTAAAGACACTTCCTCTCTAATATGGTTTAGAGGCATACATAATGATACTTTCACGGTAACACAATTTATTGTTCTCCGTCATATTCCACCATATCAGACAAGAGAGTTGTAATCAGTAGGAGAGAGGAGAATGTCTCCTTGCTTATCTTTTCTTGTTTGATACCTAAACAACGGAGTTTTGATGAAAAGAGTAGCTGTAGCTAGTGTTTTATTGTGACTGGTAGATATCAGTGACAGACAGACAGACAGACAGAAAAATAGTAACACCCGCTGTAATTCTGAGATACAAGACATCATATAGATTTAAGAGTTCTGAATGTTAGCTGTGAAGCATGATTAAGCTAATTCCATACTGATACCATAGAGAGTAGCAGCAGGGGATAACATCAACACTTCTTTGGTGTGAAAAACAGAAAATAACATGGTGAATTTGGAAGAAGATTGTCTGTGTGTATGTGTGTGGTATTTTTGACTGTGGGGTAAAAAAAGTTTTACATCTTACGCATAATAGCATAGCATTAATTTAAGAAAATGGAGTTGGGTTTGGAGTGTAACATGCTGTATTTTATCCATGCCTTGTTGGAGCTACAGTTAGCTTGAAGACTAATTCCACCATCTTCTTCCTGTATTTTAATTATTCTGAAACTTTGCAACACTTACGGAGATCAGGTAGCAACAAAATGGTTATGAGAACTGTGTATTTCTCTCTTCCCTAGCACAATCCTTTTTTTTTTAGTTTACATGAAGTGATGACAAAGAATATAAGAAGAAGAAACTGTGACTGGCTGAGCTTTCCCCAATGTAAATAGCGCAGGGTCAGTCTATCATTTCAGAGCTACCACACATACTTTAAAATGAGCATAAGAAAGTATACATGAAATGACAACCATTACTTATTATACTATCAATTAACCAAAGTTTTGCATTAAATAGAACAAACTTAATTACTGGTTAATTTATATTTCTGTAACTGGTAGCTGAAATATGTAGGTTTTCTTGGGCTCACTAGCCAACAGATATTAGGGCAGAGCACCCTTTGATAAGTGGGGCATTATTCTTTTAAGGACCATGGAAAAATTTAATAATTATCTGTGAAATTCATGTGCTGGTTTTTTTTGTGCATGTTACCAAACATCCAAAGGACAGATATTGAACTTTGTGTGCTGTAACTGCTCAGGTCAGTCGTGCTTCCTGCAATCAGTGTGTGATTGAGGATTGAGTCAGACCCAAACAGCGTCTCTCAGTAATATCAACTTGCGATTGTTTCCTGAGTGAGTTTATGCTGAAAAACTTTGCACTTGGACTACGTTTAGTCATAGAATCATAGAAAGGCCTGGGCTGAGAAGGACCATAAAGGCCATAGGAGCTTTTAATAGGATCTCCACACATTTGTTACAGGTTTAAGCTTGAGCCTGCTGTTACTGAATGTAGAATTAAGCCGCATCTGACCGAGTACAATCTTTACTGTTTTATAGAGATTTAGTCATGGGTTTCACAGAATTAGGGAAAATATTACCGTAAGAGATCTTGGAATAGTGACTGTCCGTCCTCCTGCCTATGGCAGATTCAACAACCTAAGCCATCCCTGATGACTATTATGTGCTCAAAACTCTGAAAGGAAGTTGTGAAATTTTCCAAATTAAAATTTTCTTCAGAGCCACTAGTATTAGGATTTTTTTTTCAAATAAACTTTAATTTCCCTTGCTTCAGTTTGATCATTTTATTCTTAAATTCCTTAAATAAAATAAGGAATCTTTCCTATCTGCAAAATCATTTCATATCCATATGTATTATAGAGTAGTTACTGTGGCATCCATTCAGAATTGAGCATTCCTCAAAATAAGAGAGCAACCCAATTGGATTGGCATCAGAATCAACACCTCGTGTTTTAGGCAGTCTCTATATACTTGAGGAACAAATCTAATTATTTGGGAAAGCGAATGGCTTCCTCCAAAATGAGATTTTATCTCAAAATCGGATGATGTCTGTATATACTAGGAGGTATGTCAATGTTGTCATATGAGGGTCATAAGCATTGTGGCTTTTGGAAGAGCTCAGCCTTTAGGACTAGCAGTCCAGGATTATTTTGAAGAATTTGTTACTGCGTTCCTCTTTCACAGCAATTTAATTTACAAGGGCTGCTTTGAAAGTAATACCTTTTATTTTATGATGTTGGCCAACAGTGTCAGAAACGGATGTTGATGATATGGCAGTAAAGGCCAAATTTTCCAACCAGTATCCTGTTATATTCTGTTGCCATGTGACAGACAGTAGTAGAGGGGAAGTTTGACAGACTGGTATCTGATATGGAAGTGCACATGAAGCAAAGGTATGTCCCTAAATTTCTTCAAGTGGGAAAAATGGCACCCACAGATATCCATCAACAATTGCTGAACATTTATGGAGACTGAATAGTGGATGTGAGCACAGTGAGGAAGTGTATAACTCATTTCAGTAGTAGACAGCAACAGTTTGTCTCCTCCACTCCTGATGATTTTTAGGAGTACAGCATGCAGCCTCTTGCTCAACGCTGATGAAAATGCATAGCTAGTGGTGGTGGCTATGTTGTAAAATAGTGTTTTGTAGCTGAGATTTTGCTCTATCAAATACTGTTATTGTGCTCTTTGTATCAGCTGTAGTTTCCATAGAAACAAATTGAAGGCATTACTTTTGAACTGATCTATGTATTATTCTGTGCAAAAATAATTTCATTATTTCTAGTGCAATGCCATTGTATTTTGATTTTCTTGGACATGGATATTACAGGGAGAGTAGAGGGTGAGGATCTGGCTTTCTAGAGTGTATACTGTGTCTACCTTTCACAAATGAATTATATAACTACAGTTAGTCTGAATGGTGCTGGCACAACCAGTACTGTGTATGCGTTCATCCGCATAAGAGCAGTGGTTTGATGGGCATTTTTGAGAGTCTGAAAGTTGGAATGGGATGGTTGGGATAGCAAATGAAGTGTAAGAATCATACTGTGTTGGAATAAAAACTATCATGTAAAATATTCTGTCTCACACAGTGAGCGTCAAAGTATGGTAAGAGGAATGAGCACAGAATTTGAGTAACTTTTTTTGTATGTCCTTGAAGTACACTTCTGTATTCCAACAATGAGAAATGCAAGGACTTCAGGACCCAAACCAGGACCCTTCTTTTATAAGACTGCTGAGATCTCTATACTGTATAACTTACTGAAGTAAGATCTAGTAAAAAACTAGCATAGGTCATGTATTTAGAACAGTTAAGAAAGCAATGAAGAATGTAAATAAAAATCATGATATCATTTTTTTTTCTGTTCCCCATTTTTGAGTGAATCAAAATTTTGTTAGAAATATTGCTTGGAAGATCTCAGAGTGTTGGCTGCAACATCTAGAAGGTACTTTTTGACTCTTTGAAAGATTATGCTGTTCCTATACTGGTCTTTTGTAATAAGTATAAACAGGTTAGGTTTTTTAGGCTCTTAATGTATCTGAAGCATACTGATACTAGAAGCTCAAAATATTTTGATGCCATGAATGGCTTGTTCCAGGACAGTTATGAAAGAATGATAAACTTTGTTTGTAGTCCCCTGAGAGCTGGGCAGCAGGAAAAAAATGTGTGTAAACAAATGAGAGAACATTTTGAGTTTGCTGTGTTTCTTCCCACTCGTACACACCGCACTGAATAATGCAGGTTCCTGTATACTGTGCACTGAATGAACATCTGCTTGTTTAGTTGTTTATAGCTTGACAAAACTGCACATTCAGGTGTAGACCAGATTTGGCCTTTCCTCAGATTTTTCTGAAGACTTTTATCAGAGGAAAGAGTTAAGGAAGTTATTTTCGCAACTGGCAAAACAGACTCATCATCCAAAAATAAATTAAAAAAAAAATCATATAACATTATTTAAATCAAGTCAGAGTAGTTTGAATGTGGAAATAGGACATCTGGGTCTTGAATGAATCTTGGCTACACTGAAGCCCAGTGAAGCCACACACTCACTTTAATACAGTAGTTATAAAGAGGCTGTAGTATTCTGATTCTACTTCTACTGCATTATCTCAACATACAGAGTCTAAGCTCTGATGAAATAGTAGATTCTGCTTTTCTGCTACACCATATTGTCTATTAGTGTCATTTCACATTTCATATAGAAATATACACTAGGATGATACCTGTGTTGTTTTTTTTTTCTTTCATGTACTGTGATGCACATAGTCTTATATTTTGACAATGGACTAGCAAGACATTTCCATCAGCATATCTATTTATTCAAGTGTACGGGTTAGTATTTTGTTTTAGAGTGTTACTGTATGGAATTTCTTTAGAAGTTCTGGTAGGGAATTTCAGGAGTCCAAATTCTCCTCATTTAATCTGCTGTAACCTAAAGATCACTGCTTCCTAATAACTTACTTGAGGCTTAGTCATTGTTTCTTTATTTTTCCTTTCATAGTGGCATGTTTTCTTTACATTACTGGTTTGAGCAAAGGACACAGCATGTGTTTTTTCTGTGATTAGTGAGTGAAAAGACATCAGCCAGATATGTGAGATTCACTGTGCTTCATTGGAAAATGCCAGTACTAGATAGTTAATCCCTAAACAAAACATAGTCTGAGAAGGCTTCCATATAGTTAAAAATGAGGTTCAAATATTTTGAGTGGGTAGACATAGCTGTAAATCTTAATCTGATAGGTGCAAAACAAAATAATTTTCATATTCCATTTCTTGCTCATACTGTGATGGGAAAATAACTTTGCATGTGTTTTTCTGTTATTTGTGGTTGCACTGAAATGGTTCAGTCAGTTAGGGCAACAAAGCTGGTGAGGGGTCTGGAGCACAAGTTTTATGAAGAACAGCTGAAGGAACTGAGATTGCTTAGTCTGGAGAAGAGGAGGCTCACCTTATACTCTCTACAATGATTTCAAAGGAGGTTGTAGTGTGATGGGGGTCAGCCTCTTCTCCCAGATAATTAGTGACAAGATGAGGGGGAATGGCCTGAAGTTGTACCAGTAGAGGCTCAGGTTGGATATCAGGAAAAATTTATTCTGTGAAAGAGTGGTGAAGCATTGGAATGGGCTACCCGGGGAGGTAGTGAAGTCACTGATGCTGGAGGTGTTCAAGAAATGCATTCATTCACCACTTAGGGACAAAGTTTAGTGGGCAATATTGGTGCTGCTGGGTTGATGGATGAGCTAGATGATTTCAGGCATCTTTTCCAACTTTAATTATTCTATAACAATCATACATGGACTAACTGTAGCAGAACAGTTACACATGTTTTTGTGTTAACGTATTCTCACTCCAAGTGAATAGGAAATTAGGAGTATGGATCCTGCCACACAATCTAATTTAAGAGAGTAAAAAATGACACTTCAAAATAGTGTCTTCCTGCATTATTTTCAAGGTCAAGTCCTTGAAGCAGCTATGACTGACTGTGTGAACGCAGATACTCAGTTTCAGCAGAGGCATGGATTACAAATGTTGACTCACCAACTTGTATTAGTTAAGTTTACTAATCTCTAAAGAACTTTATAACCTGGAATGCCTTGAATGAAATCTTACATAAAGTGCAACTATTTTTCCTTCTCCAAAGTTTATTTTAAAAGTGTAAGTACTCCTTCTTCTTCCTAAAATCCACCATTCTTTCATCAAAAGTCCTTGCTTTAAATTCATTATTTTTTCCACTGTATAAACTAGGTGAATTTGAATACTTATGGGAAGAATTTAAAGCATTTGGTTGTTATTAGTGTGGAGATAGCTGACTTACACATGCAAAGAATTAAAGAAACTTTATAAATGTCCTAGTGATTTTTGTTTTGTTTCAGTGCTATATAGCAGCAAACCACATCCTGCAGTACAACGTGTCTTTTCCCTTTCTATATGTATTTTGCAGTATCAATTCAGGTTAATAAAACAAAGACAATAGTCTTAGTCTCTATTCCCCATATTTTATTACTTTTATTTAAATATAACATGCTATACATTGTTGCTCAGTGATTTTTGTTTTTCTTTTCTTTTTTAAATCTCTCCTCCTCAAGAGTCTGTCTGACAGAGAACAGAGGATATGGTTGAGGAACTGTGAAACTCTAGAAAAAAGGCCTGCAGCTTGCTCCCCTCCCACCACCAGTGGGTATTACAGATGTTAATCATGCAGGAATCATTGTTTCCTTCAAGGACATTTTATTTTGGTTCATTCTAAGAAATTCATGTTAGAAATGTCTCCTGACTCACTTTGGAAAAGTGATATTTTTCCCGATTTTGGCCTCTGAGCAGCATAGTGTTTTGAGTACTATGATAATATTTATGCAAAACCCTCCCCTGATCATATAAACTAGGTAATTCTGTCAAGAGAACCTCATTTGTACCCTAAATGTTCTTTAAGTAGTAATCCAATACTGCATTTGCCCAGGCTAACATTGAATGTTCATTGTGGGTGGTCCACTATGTCTTGTCAGTTCTAATTATCGATTACAAATTTTTAACAGCAGAAATTCACATTTATTATGGTCATTAAATTTTGCTGATCACCTAAAATTACACTTAAAATCTTAAGTTCTTATTTCCATTTCAAGAAAACCTCATTTGTGAAGAAGCAAGCTAAAGAACCATGAAATGTAATGTTAGCTATCAGTTAGAATGTTGTGTCTCGAATTACTTTCTGGTTTTAAAAGAGTTAACTTTATTTAAAGGCAGGAAATACAGTCTGACCACTTTGTATTTTCATGGGAAAGCTATTTTTTTTTTTTTTTAACAGCTAATACTTAAATAACAGATTAAGATTGAAGTGCTGGTTAAACATTGACTTAAATAACTTAGAGAAGATTCCAACAACACCAGCCTTTATAGAGATTAAACATTCTCAAAAAGAAACATTAAGCAAGGCTCTCCTTTGTACCAAAATACAGTTTCCAAACAATAAAAATAAAAATGACTTTTTCACAACAAGAAATATTGAAGATAAAACTGCATCATCAATATAATCTCATAGTTATCACTTAAAAGTATTTAGAACAAAATAATATTATACTACTTCTGTTTCTTACTACAGACACTGCAAAGGCTTAATTATTTATTTAGTGGAATACAATGTGAAGACAGTGGTACAAATTATTTGTTGTACTGTTTTCTATTTATCTGCTCTAACAAAATGAATCTCAATATGGTTACATTGGTGAGCTATCCAGAGCTCTATAAAATTACAGAGTAAAGCAAAACATAAAACAAACCTTATGTACCTTTAATTGAACAGACTTCATATTATGCTTAATTTTGTTATACTGCAGTTGCTCAAGTTAAGCCATGGGAATAGTAACACTTAATGAAAATGTGCTGGATATTATGCATTTGGAGCCTTCAGTGACTAAGGTGGATATGAAAGGCATGCTAAAGCTGGATACCAGCACAGCTTTTTTGTTGGCTCTCATATATAATATACATGTGAGTAATAATCTCTGATAAATGCACGAACATGATTTTGGATTCCCTGTCCCTCAGTCCCTATTTAGGTATTATTCCCATTCTTTTTCTGTGACTCTTCAAGCTGTTAACAAGGACAAATGTGCTGAATGGCCATATTAACTGAGTAGGGAGTGCAGGACTGTGTTTCTATCTCATCTTTCAGAGACTAAATTTAACTCCTACTTGGACGCCTACTTGTGTGACCTGGTGTAGGGAACCTGCTTTGGCAGGGGGGTTGGACTCGATGATCTCTGGAGGTCCCTTCCAACCCCTACAATTCTGTGATTCTGTCACTCTTGGAAATTTCATATTGTTTAATTTTAACAATGGAATTATCAGCGATTTTAACAGGACTGTCCACATCTAGGTTCTAGCCCAGTGCTTGCTGCAAAATTTCTTACTGATTGCAATGCATCTGTTCTTAATTCCACACTGAAGTCAAAGTCAGATGAATATACACACAGATACATCGATACCCAAGTACAGAGGTGGCCCCTGCTCTCAGTTTAAAAATAGCAGAAAGTCCCTTTGAAGCAAGTATTTCTTGAAGTTTGTTTTTGAGTGCTAATAAGTAAGAAAACCTCTCAAACATAAAGACACACAATACCATTAATCCAAGCACTGCATGTTTGGTCTTTTGCTTAAGTGCAAGAGAGTTAGAAAAAAAAACAAAACGGATTATACACACTAAATTCTGCCTTTAAAGCCTTGTCCATTACCTATTCCCACAGTACTTACAAGGTTCTGATATTTTAACTTATCAATCCTGTGTGAAGTACTGAGAAAAAGGGAAAACAACAAAGAAGCAAATGAGGAAAACATTTCAAATTAAAAAAAAAAAAAAAAGATATTTAACATCCTATTAAATAAATAATTTAGAGAGAAATAAAAAGGAGTGAAGTTAGAACATACAAGCAAACCATACTATTCGTTTTGTTAGAACAGTTTGATACTGCTTTGATTATATTTCTTAATCCTATCCATTCTTCCACAAGGCTTCTCCAGAAGCATCTTTATTTGTGCATATGACCCAAGTGCTTCCAGTAAATGCTTGCATGTCTAACTGTTCATAGGCTTGAATGAGCAATTAAGGTCTTTGATATGAGTTAGTATTCCATAAATAACTTTCCCCACGAAGATCATTCATTAGATTGTCTCACATTCCTTAAGTTCTGTTGCAGAGAGAAAAAAAAAATGTTCACACTGGCAATGACTTATATCCCCTTTGATTCAGCTTCTATCTTGCTCTTAAGATAGAACACTGAATTAAATAAAAGTATTTCATTTGCCAGTAATTAGTACAAAAACTTCAGAGGATTCCCCTGCTCTTTTCAAACAAGCAGATGTCTGCACTATTTCTTTGCAATTATTCTTCAAGAAGATTACCAATTATTATTGACATAAGAGCCTTTGGTTCAACTGCACTGATAGAATAGTTCCTCCATCTATGACACTACTACCATTGGAAGAAAGTGAGCTGAAGTGTTTTTTCTTCTTGTTTTCTGTCCCCTCTTTGTGGCTCCCCTTCCATTCAGAGCAACAAACATTTGCCTTCCATTGTGCTTCCAATTTAAGGATGCGTATGTATTGTATCCATTTTCTTCTATTCTTTCCTTCAATTTGCAATCACTATTAAACTCCTTCTGTTGAAAGAATAAAACAAATACACCCTTTCAGAACAGACGTAACATTTCACTGTGTACATACCATCGGCATCAACAGCACTTAGATTGCAAAAAGTGGAAAAAAGATCAGTTTTGCATAATTAAGGAATGAAATGACATAATTCACTTAGAAATGCAACTTCTCTGTAGTGGAATATAACAATATTAAATCAAATTCTCAGTCATAAAGTATAAGGTAGCAATCTTGGAATTGTTCATCATACCCCAGTTCTAATAAATACATCCCTTAAATATCTTGAATCAGATTATTGATACCATGTGTTAAACAAGCATGCATGGCTTAGGCTTATTTCTTATTGAAAGTGAGATCCTTTACACCACACTGGCAATGAAAAAGGACTTTTTTGATGAGTATAAATCACTGTTACACTGCTGTTACAGTGGATGTGAGGCCCATATACTTTGCTGAATTGATGGGCTTAGCCTAAAAAAGATTCATTTACTAGCCTTTACGATTCATATGTAGTCCTATGTCTTATTGAGAAGATAATCAAGTAAACTTGAGAGTAATTCTGGGTAGAATATTAGGAATTAATGTTTTCCATTTTTAAAGGAGGTCTACTTGCTGTTTAACTAGAAAGGATAAAAAATACAAGCACAATTTTTTTTTCCTAGAATGTTAAATGAACTTTTATCTGCTTCTCCACAGAAAAGAGAAAAATGCTTTGTTTTCACAAATGAGCAATTACTACATATAAATAAGTTAGATCACATAATTACTGATGTTCTCTACAGAAATCTTTTGAAAATGGAATATTCACAACGTAGTTAAACTGCAACCAAAAACTGGCCTTTTATTTCTTCTACATTTCAGATAACAAGATGCCATTTCACAGCTGAAGAAGAAACACATCAGAATCTCAGAGTATGATATATTAATTATATGTGATATTAGGTTACTTATGAACCAGATGAGAAATATATCTGAATAATGAAACATTTTTTATGGTACAAATGAGAATTTCAGGGATTTTTTAATTATGATGAAAATCCTTAGTTATTGAGCTAAAAATATAGAAAGTATCTGCATTAATAAAAAGGACATTGCTTGACTGACTTACATTGTTTAAAGTGAAATAGGGTAGGTAATAAGAATAATTAAAAATACACATTTTCATTTCTATTAATTTAAATCAAAAAAAGTTAAACTAGCTAGTGTTCAGTGCTTTGATATAGTAGGCATTTTCTGGTCTATCATTAATGTCTTCCTTAGTTGCTGTTCAGACCACAGAGCACACATATTTTCTTAACAGAAATGAGCACACTCAAATCCAATTGGTCTCTCAAAATGTTTTCCCGTTTTTGCATGAGTAATTATTTAAACAATCATTAATACTGATTGTATTCATACAGACAGATGTTTTACATACAGATTGTTTAACTTTTACTTGCAGTAATAATATGTCACCTCCCATGTCAAGATATTAAGAAAGCAGGTGACTATCAATCACATTTCAAATCCACAATAATTTCTCTGATCTGCCAGAATGTTATTTTGTTAAATAAATCAAATAATTTATCTTCCTTGTCTCCCTTGTTCTAACCAGTCAGTCAGATGCCAACGTATCTGATAAACAGAGAAAACTGATAAAAGAGAGACAGAGTCCTGATTTGTTTTCTGAGATGCAGAACCACACTGTAATCCAAACTTTTGTTTCTATTCTTAGACAATACAGAGAGAGGAGATGATGTTGAGAAGTGGCTAAGAATTATTATTGGCAGGGGTCTGAGTGTTAGCCCAGAATTGCTTTGCTCATTTCAAACGAATTTCAGTATATCCCTGCACCAGTGTCTATTGTGCACATGCTTAAGAGTGTTTTTAAAATTTTTATTAGTTCTGCTTTTCATATCCATCTGCAAGCTGCCACACTGTAGTAATATAAGTCTATCTGCAAGTCTTTGGGAGGATGGGAAAAATAATAACAGAAGCATTCTTGAAATCTCTGAAGTATTATGGAATACGTTTTGATAAGTCATTATGTTGTGATTTTATTATGTGAATATTGAAAAATTATCTCAGTTGGAATTAAAAAAAAAAGGCTCTCCACATTCGTATCCTCCTGTCAGCACTATTTCTAATACACTGTGAATTACTGAATCTTTTGGCAGCAGTTTCCACCTATGGTACATGAAAGCTGCTCCATTTTCTTTTTGTGCGTGTGTATGGTTGGCATGAATTCTCACACCAGCAGTGGCTAACAACTTGAGTAGGAAAACTTATTGCAGGTTTTGGGGTAGATCAACATAGATGACTGTGTGAAACGGAGACATACAAATTTATGATGGTGATTTAAGCTAGCACCTTTTCGTAGGTCCAGAAGCATACTTGTGATTAGTGTAGCACTGGAGCTTAACTGACAAAAGCTAACTTTGTCAGCTGCTCAGTGTACCTTTACAGCTATCAACAGTCAAGGACTGACCACTGATCATCTAGTTCTTCTGACTAGTGTAATTTTTCAAATTAAAATCTGCATTTATAGGAACTAAAGAATAATTTCTCTGTTCAGGCCTTTCTATTCTTAACACAGTTCTTCAACGTTAGGGGTCAAAGGTAACTGTGTGAACCAGGACTGACTAGAAACAGTGTGGATGAAGAAAGACAGTTTGCATTGTTTGTATGAACTAAAGCCACATACATAAAAGAATTGCTTCTTTACACAGTGGACAGATGTTTAGGTTCCCCTGAGCTTAGGTGATGTTCTTGCTAGTTTCAGGCTACCATTACTTTGCAATTTTCAGCAGGGACAGACTTAGCTACATTGTTCTCTTTAAAGCCTGAAAACTGGCTCATTACCTTTGTAGCTGACTTGTACGAAGAAAACAGTATGTAATAACACAACAATTTGGTGTCTGTGCCATTGTGTGGATCTGTGAGTATAAACTGGAGTTTGTTAGAATTATAGGTCATATTGCTTCCTGCTAAAAATATTTGGGTAGTAATTTTTTTTTTTTTTCTAATGGAAAGACCAGTTAACCCAGACTTACATAAATGCAAATTTATGGACAATTTTCAAATGATAGCCAAATTCTTCTCAGTCAAAATCTGTCTCCTTGTACTGTCTACAAATTTGCATATCAATTGGTATTGTCAATCTATAGCTGGCTGCTCTAGAAATTTTCTCAGCATTCATAGTTAGACAATCTGGTTAGACATCAGCTGAAGTTTTACAAGATTTTGGGTACAAGTTATCATTTCAGAATAATACAGTCTAATAAATGCGGTAGTACTACAGAAAAACAAGGAAATCTAATCTTAATGATTACATTTTGTAGATCCTTCTCAATCAGCTATTAGTAAGAAATGTGACTGAAGCAGTGCGCACAATAAATGCCTGGAACTCGGAGCATATGGATGTGATACTGCCAGAGGATGAAATTTTGATGAAGGGCTTTATTTAGAAGTAATACATGGGCAAGTAGGGTTTTCAGTAGGTAACAGGGGGAGGAATGATGACTACTGCCATCTGTTGAGAAAGTAAAAGAAAGTACTCACGGAGCCGTAGACTTTTCCTTTTTTGTTCATAGCTAAGTAATAGTTGCTTTTGATGGACTTAACTGCCACAACTCCAATTTCTACAGATGTTATCTCCAATATGCCTAAAAATAGAAATTAAAATATTTAATTGCTTCATTAAAGGATTTTCTCACTACAGAAAAACAGCAAAAAACTTGAACAATATTCCACCTCTAGTATTCAGCACCAACTGACCAATAGACTTCAGCAATACTCTTTTCCAAACCACTGCAAAAACATACACAAATATTGTTTCAATTAACATGTTTCCTTTGCTAACCCTGCATTTTAAATCCCATAAATACTGAAACAGCTCCATTCTTCTTAGCATAGATTTTCCTAAGATTTATCAGAAGAGACATCTGAACCACAGCATTAAATTAAATCTATAGCATATGTCAATAGAATGTTAGATTTATCCCAATCTACAAAACCAGTGGTAAACTATTTATTCCTTGTAGGACATTTAGATAAACTAAATCTCTTTGCTATGCTGAGCTGATAAATTCATTTTTTGGCAAGCGTGTTGACATCTTGGGATATAGTAAGACTAACCCTAATGGCCACATTATCTTCTTTGCCTTTCAGATATCAGAAACATTTTACTCTGTTTGTAATAAATATGATTAAGCCTTGTTTCTTTAAAACAAACTATTTCTGGGATACTGGATGGCTCAAGGGGCCAGTGATGGGAGACAGAGTTTTTCATCTCTATATTTTCTGTCTGTATTTTCTGCATACTGAGTTGGGACCGGTAGAAGATAGTAGCACTTAGATAGTGAGTGACTTCAGAAGTTTGTTTTCAGCTATTATTAAAGCAATTGGATAGCTACATTGTTTTAGCACATATACTTTCACATAGAACAAATACAGGTCCAACCAAATGACTTCAGAATGTTTGGGTTTTTTCTTCAGGTAGCATTGAGGCTCCAGAGTTTCTACTGATGTTGAAGTACTAATAGTCAAAATACAAGACCATTTAACTCAGTGCTCACAAAGGGGCTACCACTGGGGAAACTGCAAGAAGTGCAAAAGTAATGAGAAATCTTAGAGGAAAATATCCTATATGGAGCCAAAAAGGGTATTGGGTCACCTGAAACAACATTGATGAGTTAGCTCACTTAAAAAAATGAACCTGCAACAATTTCCTCCTAACTATGTCCATTGCATTTTATCTGAAAGAACTAGAAAATTCATGTTTTTTCATTTACTTAAAAATTCCTTATGCCAACAACACATCAACAGTATAGCTGGCTATTCAGTGCTTTTATCAGGAAATGCCCTGAAAACCATGCTGCTTACACACTGTGAAAGCATGTGGACTTCAGTACGCAGCAAAAACTCTTTCACTGTTTTTTTTTTTTTTATTAAATGAGAAATCAGCATGAAAAATCAGCTCTGCTAAGGATAGAGTTTATACATATATACCAAAATGTCTTCACCTTTGCTGTGGTAGTGCTGAATATCCACTAACTTTCTTACAGTTATATGAGAACAGATCTGCACAAATCTCCTCTCAAGCTTGAAATTCAGGGGATTTGAACTAACAGTGAAGACACAGTTACACATGGCACTGCAATTCTGCTACCTGTGAGGGAGCAGGAAAAACAGTTTCCAAACTCAGAGATATCCAATTCAGTAGCAGCAAAAGCCTCTCTGATATCTGGAACTGCCTCAGTACTGCCAAGTGGAAAAAGATATGGTCAGTTAGATAAACGAAAACTCTAAACAGAACTTCCATATGTTATTTCTGAGTAACGTTAGGTTGGAATTAGTGCAAGGTCCTTAGATGAAAATAAGATGACTTTAGTGGAATAATCTAGAAAGATCCAGAAAATGTGCAGGTAGAGTCAGTTAAGATCCATATCCTACTTTTAAGGCTGACTTTACAGTTGCAAAGGAGCTCTATGAAGAGAAAATGAAGAGAGTTGCACTCTCTAATCTCAAGAAAGGTTGGGAGGACTCCTTAAGGTCTAGATAGCTAGCTCATGACAAACAGATCTGTGAGCCCATACTGGCCAAAGGCTATTTTGATTTTTCTACTTAATAATGTTATGCATTTTCACAACAATGAAAAAACAGTTTCTTTCTTGATTTTCTGCTAGAGAATTAATACAGAGCAGCGGTCCTCAATACTTCTCTCCTGTTGGTTATCCTCTAAAGTAGTTGTGCTCTGAAGTCTCTAAAGCAGTGTTAAGTAGAACGTTTTAGGTTATGTGGGTGACAAGCCATTAAAGAGTAAGAAAGTGTGATACAACACTGTCTTCTTTTCATCTAAGTAAAATATTTTTAGGACTTTTCCATGCCAAAAAAAAGATGAGAAGAATTTAGATTCTTAGTCAGAAGAATGTTAGTGCAGAAATTAATATCTGTGTGCCCAAACTGTCTCATCAGTAAAACTAGGCTGGTTCCATCTCTAACAACACTAGTAACAATAAAAAGAGAATCTGATAGCGGAAAAATGTGCCATTGTTATTTGTTATATGTTGAAATGGATTAAACTAAATTACAGTTCGTCACATTATCCTTTAACAATCATACCATATTGGATTAACAGACTACTACACATGTGAAACTTCTGAGATCGGCTGGAGAAAAGCAGTGTTTAAATATGAAACTTGTATTGAATTACTTAATTTTAACAATTTTGCACTTGAATAACAATGATATATTACTCTGCAATACAACACCCAAGATAAAGTAACAGAAGTATTCACAGAATATATAAAAATATATTAATATGCTTCTGGTAAAGTTTGATCACAATATCCTATGCTATTACATCTTCAATGAGGCAGCCAAAAGAAAGTCATGAGCAATCTTATGACATTAAAATTATAAAACACAGTAACTGACTTGTTTCCACCACATTATGCTATTAACTGCAGCTAAATGTAGCTGAATTCTTCAAAACTACTATCAATTTGTTCTCATAACTACTGATCCGGGATATATTCTCACTATATTTTGTGTATTTGGAAGTTAAAAAATGTTATGTGATTTTCTACTCTTGACGTTTTGCCTCTTGGGCAGCAGGGATCTGGCTTGGTATGTATCTACCTTGCTGCTAAGTGCACATCCTGGAAAATTTATGGAGTTATGCACTCATTATAAGCATTCAATTATCTATTTTCTAAATTGGAAATTATTCAGCAACATTTACAGATTTTCATTGAGGAATTTCTTTCATGAGTTTCATAGAAATCTACTCAAGGCAATGGGAATCCTTTCATAGGTGTCAGTGATGTAGACACAAATTCCAGAGGTCAATATGAGAGCATCAACTCATCTGACACAGATCTCCACACAAAAGTGATAAGGAATTTCCAGAACGTTGAAACAGACTGGATTTAAATCAAGCCTCTTTGATGTAAGGGTGAAAATATGTATTTCATTATTCTTGAGTCATTATTAAATTCAACAGGAATGTGTAAAGAAAAGCAATTGAGACATACAGTATGAAGCATAAAACTGTAGTGTATTGACCATCTAATAAAACCGACTTTTCTGAGGGTGCACAATTTTCTATATTTTCCTCATAGTTTCTGTGATAGTCATGCAGCATGACTAGGCTTCTATAGCACTGAAATAAAAAATATAGATAATTTCCATTGTCTTTCAAGAATAAACACTTTAAAGTTTAATATTCTTCACCTGCTACAGTTTGGAAGCAAGAATTTATATATAGTCATAGACAATATAGCTGAAAGAATGTCATGGCAAGTGCAATCCTTGGCCTTAAATAGGAAAACTATTGTTGATAGATGAATTGTTCTTTTCACTTCTGTAAAATTAGAGGTGATTTATCTACAGTATTCACATTAGAATGTTTTTCTGGTATCTGACATGATCTTTTGACGTGATCAATTTTAGTCCATCGTTTCTCGTTTAAACAGTAAATTGGCAGGAAAAAAGATTTTTTTTTTTTTCCTGACAGAAATCTTTTACACATTCAGAAGTTATCGCATCTACTTTTCTACCTACTATCTTCAGTATTCCAGGCTAGTCCAGTTTTTCCGTGTGTTCCTTAAAGGTTTTAGATTTTCTAGACCTTTAAACATTCTGATTCATGTCCTCACAGCACAGCTGTAGTGCTCTTACTAATGTCTTACCGGTGTTGAAACAGGAAGAAATATTTCACATTTCCTGCAATGGATATATGCGTTTTCATACATTTATGCATATTTCTTTCTTCTTCACAGGAACATGATTCATCTCAATTTGTAATTTACCACTCTTAAATACTTGAAAGGAATGCAAACTTATCATATAATTGTGAATTTGTTTACTCCTAATTAAGTTTCATACTCTGCATATGCTTCAGGTAAGTGGTCTTTTCTTTATTCTGTCACTTTTCTAATACATCGTGCTTATTCAGACCTCCAAAATACTTGCAAACTATTCCATATTTAATAGAATCAACGACATTTATGACGGTATTTTCAATTCTTTCATTTAAGTTGTTCATAAATTTTAGGTTCTTCGAAGAGAATCTTGAAGAACCTGATGGCCCTGTTCAGACCAACACTGAAAAAACTGTTAGCTCCTTATACTGGTTTTCTATATAAGACTTTCACCTAGATTTTACTGGCAGATCTTGTTTAAGAGAATAGCCTTAGAAATATTAATTTCAAAAATCTTTTGCAAATGTATGACGTCTAACACTTCTCTCTTAAAATGGAGATTTTAGCCTATCACTCATGAAAACTGAGTAGATTTGGTATGAGTATTAATTCATTTAGTTAATCATTTCTTAGGTACTTATAATTTAAAAACTACGTTTCCCATCCTTCTTCTCAGTAGAGGTCTTGTCTTCAGACGTTTTGTTTTTCTCATTATAAAGATAGCTGTTTTATATTTAGTTCATCTTCAGTCATCTCAGAAGTCATTTTCCTTCTCATTTTCAGAATCAATCTTTAGAAGCCTGGTCAAACCACTGAATAGAGAGTAAATTTTTTCAAGTAAAAACCAAGTAAATCACCCAAGTTAACTTGAACTTGCTGTTTTTGTATTCTAGCCTATGTCATTTCATATTTGGAATTCATGTTAGTTTTCTGTAAAGACAGAATCAGAAACAGTTTTTCAAATACTAATACATTTTTTTGTATCTGATTTTGTTCTCAGCATCATCAGATACTAAATTAATAAAGTAAATAATTTCTATTGAATAATTTCATTTGTAATGAGATTTGATAATGAGCAATAAAAAAAATATTATTTTCAGGGGGAAAAATCAAGTCAGTAGTTACTAATTTCTTGTTTCATGTTCTTTAGGAGTGTGGAAAGAAAAATAGAATTACAAGTTAAAAAAAGAGGACAGAAAAACATTGTGGATTCCGTTATGGTTTTAAAACAGATAGTACACTATTATTTTACAGCCATTACTCTGTAAACTTCAACAATTGTAACTAATCCCCTTTGACCACATCCACTGTAAAAGCATGGCTTTCAATATCCAAACCATTTCCATCTCAACATAATTAGAAACATTTTAAATATCAAGAGATGTGCCCTGTAGCTATGCATGTGCTGTATTTACAGGTCCCAAGGGCTAGGAATACTCCCAGTGGAACCCAAATATATTTAACTTAAATAAACTGTATTTTTACGGTTTATAAAAGTGATCATTATATAAATGAGAAAGTAAAAGAAAGCTGTCTTGCTGCACACAGAGGGACTGTTTAAAACAAAACAACAACAACAAAAAAAACAACTCTTTCATAATTCTGAACTCTAATTCAAAATTTCTTATGCTTTTATAAAAATGTCAGTGATATGAAGCAAAAAATTTACATAACATCCTATAACATCCTGAAATTATGTCAGGCAATTTCTTCACAGAATCATGGAATGGTTTGGGTTAGAAGGGACCTTTAGAACCATCTAGTTCCAGCCCCCTGCTGTAGGCAGGGACGCCTCCCATTAGAGCCCCATCCAGTCTGGCCTGAAATGCTTCCAGGGAGGGAGCATTTGCAACCTCATTGGGCAACCTGTTCCAGTGTCTCAACACTCTCACAGTAAATAATTTCTTACTGATATCTAGTCTAAATCTACCCTCTTTTAGTTTAAAACCATTTTCCTTCATCCTATCGCTAACTACCCTTATAAAAAGTTGCTCCCCAGCTTTTCTGTAGGCCCCCTTCAGGTAATGGAAGTCTGCAATAAGGTTTTTCCTTTGTTAGAAAACAGTAAACTTGACATGGTACAAGATACATTATCGATACTCAATCACGCCATTTAATAAGAACCACATGATTCTGGGGCCAAATTGAACTTTGCATTGCGAAGCGGTGGCCATTTTTCTTTGTCCTGTGTAAAGTAAGTTCTTAAAATGCACTATATGTTTGCCATGCTAGTTTTAAAGTAGAGGAAAAGAGATATCTTGCATCCTCCCCTGTTCAGAGTCTTGCCATCTCAGACAAGATGCCACATATATGGAAATCCACAGCCAGTCCCTCCTGTTCATTTTAGTTCTTGTGAATAAATATTGCAGATGAAGAGTGATTTCAGTTGGATGGTATGTGATGATAACTGAGAGTATCTGAAAGTTTTCCATTTCCTAAATGATGGCAAGAAACTGCTGGGCCTGTGAGGGCAGCTGCTGCTCTTGGCAGGTAACTGGGTAACTAGAGAGAGGGAGACTTGGCAACACACCTCTAACCTGAGTTGTGAGATGTTTGGCTTGGTCTACATCCATGGATAGTCTCTGGGAGGGCTCTTTTGACTGATGGTGGCTTGGATCACGCAAAGTAGGTGATAAAGCATCATGTTGAAGATTTCACTGTTCAAAAACCTGTTCTTAACAGGTGATTTGAAAACAGATTTTTTAAAGAAGTGAGAAGATTGATTGGATGAGGACATACAGGAAAAGAGTGAAATGCTAAGGAATGAGAGGCTGCTGAGTCTGTTTCCTTCCTCTTCTACCATTTACATCTGTGGAGGGCATGTTGAAAACATCTCGAAATCAGAACACATTCCTATTTTTTATTTGTTTTGCTAAATAATTGTTGACTTCAGAAAGAAGAAGATTATGGAGCAGAAAATAAACCTATGAAAAATAAAATGGCATATACAAGGGCTGCCTTTGGAAGCACTTTCAATCAAGCAAAGTAGTTCCACTAAAATGTAATGTTCTGGATTTTGTGGCTGCATGTGAAGTATAGCTTCAGGTGTAAATCTGCAACACAAAAGTTACAGACAGAAATCTGAAATAAGCAACAACTTGAACTATAACCTAAGCTTCAACGTAAAACCAAAATTTTATTTGAAGTTAAAATCAGTTTGGTGCTTTTTATTATTATTTAATATTTGTTGAGACCTCAACCCTTCCTTCTCTAAATCAGATGTTCAAACATTGAAATACCACAAAGAAAGTTTCTGATATGTCATAGTTAGATCAAATGTAACCAAAATGTGAATGTCCCATGAGGTTTTTTGACATCTGATGCATGTTGATAAGCCTGAGATAAATGTCCAAACTTCTGAAAGACTGTGGGAACAGGACTTCAGAGCCCTCCTGCATGAGAACAGTATTGGCATAAATCATGAAACATCCATTGTGCACAAGGACCATAAAAAAGACTAATTATTAGAGCTCTTTATCAGATCCACAGAGGGATTAAAGGAAAATAATTTTCTCCTCCTTTCCTATCTACTCCTTTTATGAGTTTGATTCCAGAACAGAACAAGGACCACTCAACCAAAGCTGCTCTGTACACTTAAGTAAAGGGAAAGATGGAAACACTATCGTACATATGAAGAGAAAATCTTGATACAATAGTAAGATCTGTTAGCCAGCAAAAGAGGAGCTTAAATTTAGCTACTTCATGTAGCTGAATGTCAGGAAGCAATCCTGACATGCATGTGAAATACATTCTGACATGTAATTAAAAATGAATTCTATCCACTAGTCAGTGAAGAAATAGGCAGTTCTTAATACCAGCGCTTTCTCTGCTAGATGTCAAAAGTCAGATGTGAAACTTAACCAAAGTGAATGCAAGAGAACACATCTATGCTTTCATTTGAGCTCAGATTAGTTTTTAGGGACACCTTGTCCCTCACTTTCATCACTTATGTGCAATCATGTCATCTTTTCTCCACAGTACTGCTGGAGTTATTTAAAGAGAGAGAAGATGACAAAGGCTCTTTCTTCCTTCTTTAAATTTAATTTATGCTATGGAGATGGAGTGGCTATAAAGCCAAACATATGTATCTATACCAATCGTAGTTTAGATTTCTTGAGCTACATGCTTTGAGCCAAGACAAGAATAGGTACTGCTAGCTCTATGAATGTTGATGGAAAATGTAAGAATCTGAAGACTTCAGGCTGCCAAATGTCAGAGTTAATTGTCTGAACTGTTTCTGGGATAGAGGAGTTACAACTGATAACTCAAACTGACCAAGTTATTGTAGTAATTCACAGACCAAGAGGAAAAAAAAGAGGAAAACAGAACACCCCAAACTGATATATATGGTTAGATGCATTGTTGTGCTTACCTGGTTTGTTAGCTCTGTTGACAGAGGCAAGTTAAGGATTTCCAGCCCTCCCTTCCCCCTAATATTTTTCTCTGCCTCTGCGCTGAAGTTCACCAACCCTCCAAATATAACTGTGGAGAAGCACTGTAAACAAAATGATTGGAATGGTCTGGCTTGGAAATAAGCTTTCAGTATGAAACAAACCAACCATAAGGAATAAACAATCCAAGTTCTTGCAGTCATCCCTGTTTTCTAGACCTCCTATTGCTTTCTTTCTGGTCTCTTTCCAACAGCTAATTTTTTTTAAAGTGAGGTGCCCAAGACTGGACCAGTATTCTGACTAAGGTCTGATGGGTACTGAATAGAGCAGAAAGATTACTTCATGTCTTTATAAGGAAATTTGGATACCAATCCAAATCCTAATCGAAACTTGGCAGACTGTTTATGTTTCCATTTAGTAGACAGGACCAGGCACTCAGGAGTTCTTCCAAGACTTAAATTTTTATGTCTCCATCAAAATACATAAGATGGTGCAAATCTTCTAAGATACCAATACTGCTCGATACATTTCCTCAAAGGTGTATGGAGCTGCTCATTTGTAACCTATGCGGAATCCCATTTTATCTTTCACATTCATGAATATTATATTCACCTCCTGCATTTTACCATTTGTACTAATTTCAATTTCAATAAGAGAGTGAATTGGAAGAAACTTTCCATTTATTGCCCAGCCTAACACACAAGGAAAGGATAAGATACAGCCAATGTCATGGTGAATGAAACATTCAAAATGAATGGTTATTGACTAGAGAAATAATTCTCCTTCAGTTACAGTCTCAAGAAAGGCAGGTCTTTACTTCTCAGGCAGTCAGCTAATGCTCAGCTATAAGCTCTTCGGAAACACACTATATTAAAACTTTGGGCACAAATTATATATAATGGGGCACTTAGGCACTAGCAGATAAGAGCAGATGGAAATGAGCCTGGGTGCCAATGAAGTCAGATAAATAAAAGGTATTCCAATGAGAGGTTGTATCTGTGCTGTATGATGTATGAAACAGTGTGCTGCAGGTGGCCTCTGATGCTCCTCTCTCAACAGTCTTTATCCAAGGGACAGGTCTGTTGCCTCCTACTGAGACTGTTTTAGCTATTCTAGTCAAGAGGGCTGAGCAGCGCATGATGAACATGAAAGAACAACGAGAGAACATTTCTCTCATTATTTTTAATTATTATTTTTAATAGAATTATTTAGGAATCTTATAATAAAGAATTATTTTTAATTTGTTGTGATAGATCTCAACTCAACTCCTTGTTATACAGTACAGTGAGATTGGAAAATATCTCTCAATTGCTATTCTCAAATACTTATCTTCTTGTGTAAGGTGGGAGACAAAGAGAAACTTACTGCATAACCGTAGCACCAAAGCTGGGAATTTAGACTGCACTGCCAGAAGGTAGGATCCACTTCTAAAGCTGTATGAACAAAATGACCTAAATTTGGGGTAAAATGGAAAATCATGAAGTTCTAAAGGCTCCTTTTCATGGGACTTATGGCTAGGTACAGATTCTAGTGCTATCCTGCTACTACTGTATTTCTACGTAAAAATCTTGCCAAATGCACTAATTCGCCACATCAATTAGTTGTTGGTTCTAATGCTTTATGTGTGTTTTTGTTTCTCACAGGAAAAAAGGTACTTCATATATGGGATCTGTTTGTTTATAATGTAAGACAACCCCTGGACAGCGATAGTGATCACTATTTTTCACGTAATTATCTTAGGTGGCAGTTACTCGTAAATATTTTCAGTAGTGTTCATCTACAATGTCATAAATTATCCCAATATAGCTTGGTCACAACAGTAACATTTTTTAAAAAAGAAACATCATAATGATTGAGGGAACAGAATGAAGATTTTGGAAGAATAGATTGGGGCAGCTGTACGGAAAGGGTTATTAGAATCAGTTATCAGTAAATGACTGAAAACAGCATTTCATATTAGTCCTTTACAGCTTTTTTCTTCTCCAAATTATTTTATTGACTCCTCTGGATGTGACAAAATGAAAGATAGGTCTTTGCTCCTAATACTCGTTTTCATATAATTTGGGTCTATAATTTAACATTGTCAAAGACTATGAGAAGCTCATAACTCTGGAGAATCCGTTGCCAATGAACTACTGTCTTCAGTTTTTCAGACGAGATATTTACTGAAAAAAATAATATCAGCATGGATAATCTTGGAGTAAATAAAGAGACTGAATGGACTGAGAGATTCATTGCAAGTTGTTAATGCAGAAGAAGATGTTAAGGCCAATAGTATATTAGCTTAAAAGAACTACTTACATAGATGACCTTGTATCATGATTTCATTGCTTTGCCTATTTATTTTTTGTTTTCTTTGACATTGTTTTCTTTAATTCATCCTAAATTACATACAATGAAAAAGGTACCATTCAGTAACTGCAAGTATTATTCTTGTTATGTTATCAGCTTCTTATTTTTAATGTTAGATTTTATACTTTGTCTTACATATCCCATATAATTTCATTCAACCATCAATGGTATGCTGAAACACTAAAACAAGTAATAAGGTCTGTACTCTTGCACACAGATATAAACTCTTGCCTGCTATAGTACAAGCACCTGATATACGTCTTTCACAGTGTTTTCATCTTTAATACTTGACTGTCTTCTAACCTAGCTGGACCTGGTATCTTCAGTCTTCTAGTACAAACAATTTTTTTTAACTCCTGATGAGCAGTGATAAGTGCTGTCTTCTTAAACATTCATTCAACACCTCATCAAAAAGCAGAATGACAAAATCGTCAGTCTTATACAGAAACTTAAAAGGCTGATCTGCAGGGCACAATCACTTCGCACTCTTCTGCTTTCATTATCTTCTAGTCTCTTTCTATTTTGTTTCCCATCTTGCCCACTGACATCTTCAGATAACAGCTAACAAGCATGTTTTGCACACAGGATTATCTGATCTAATTGCACGTGTGGCCTGGGTCGCTGGAATCTTCTTGTTTCTCTCTTTTATTGAAACACACCAGAATCCTGTGCAATTGTGAGTATACAAAGCTATGCTTGGTACAGTTAGTGGACAATGGGATACGTAATGTCTGGTACATTCTTTCCACATTTTCTATTCAGCCTACAATGTTTAAATTGAGTCTTCTGCTCATTGGGTTTTAACAGCACAAAATCCCATTCAACTCACTGGCATCTATCTAACCCTCAGCTGACAGTAAGTGGGATTTTTCCTGCAATTTCAGCAGAATCCTTGCTAGGGAATATGTGAAGTTAAGGCAAGCAAACTGCTGGCGCTCTCCTCCATGCACTCGTATGCCTGATTCAGATGTAACTTTAGTTACGCTACTGCCTAACACTGCAAAGAGCGCCTGGACCCTCGATCATTTAATTAAAATTGTCTGATAGTCATACTTACACCTTCTAGAATGGACTGGCGTATCTGTGAGAGTGCCTGGGACATATTTACTCTGACTATTACCTCTAAAGACTTTAGGCAAACCTTCTGATATATTAGTAAGTTTGTTCAGTTCTGAGTGTCTGACATGTTGTGAAGACTGTGTCACGTCCCACCAGTGTGCTGCTTATGCTGCCAAGGTTGTGTACACCTCCTCTTGCAGGGCCCAGCATGAGAATGCATAAAGTCAAAGGAACCAAACCAGAGCAAAATTTTCTATGCACACCCTTATTTAATGGGGCAACTATATTCCCTAGAAGGCATCATCTCTTTTATGTACATGCTGTGGAGCTGATCTATAGGTAGCAATAAAAAAAGAAGTAGTGGGTTAAAAATAGAGAACATAAGAAATCACTTTTTTCAGAAAAGTCACACTTAAAGTTTTTTGCATTGTTTGTCCTCAACTGGGAGCAAATGCAGAGATATTACAGGATTTCAGCTGACAAGGCAGTAAAATACCAGATAAAATTAAACATAGATGGGTTTTGTAAAGTGCACATAGGGAAGAGTGATGTTGATTTCATAAAAATGAAACGTTATACCTTATGGCTCAACTACCACTCCTCAGTCATATAACAAATAGTAGAAACAAAAATTTAGGAAAGTACAGAAAAGGAATAAGGAATTTTTAGGAAATAGAAAATATGAAGTGTCTTAATCTGTCTGTGCTTCCATTTTGAACATGCAGGCTGCCTAGTCTCTCATCTCATAAAAGAGAGAATAATAGTAGTGAATCTACACAAAAGAGGGACATGCATGGTCAGAAATAAGAATAAGCCTGAGAAATGACTGAAATTTAGGCTTTTAAGGGTGTAGCAGAAATTAATTGAGCAATGGAATTGTGGGCAACTTTGAGAAGGTGAAGAAAGGAAAACTATGATGTCTCTCAAATGAAATTATTGGCTAGATGCTGAAAACAAAATAATTTATTTTTTCACATTCTACTTGTTAGATAAAAGCAGACATTGGTGGGATGTCAATATACATGGAGAGCAATCCAAACAATTAACTAAAGAAATATAGTTCTAGGACATGAATACCAACATTAGTGTCTGAACTGAATACTAATAGATACTGGAAAAGCATAATAGGCAGTTGTCATTGTATGTGCTCTTCTTTTTGGGCTTCTGCCACTGCTACGCCAAAAGCAGGAAATCAGACTGACCTTTAGTCTGAAACGGTGAGTTTGCCTTTTAGTTTATACATATACATCCTCTCATATAGGGAAACGGAAAGAAGTGGAGAAGCAGCCAACACAAATTTGTCAAGAGCAAATTCTGTCAAATAAATTTCATTTTATGACAGTGTAACTGCTCATATCTTGAAAAGAGCTAATTAGTTAGGCTTTTGACCCTATCACATTACATTATCTCAAATGCACTAAGTACACATAAAACTGTATTTTAAGTGCGATGAAAATCAAGCTAGAAAAGTTTATTAAAAGAATAACTGTCAATGATTCACTGCCAGGATGGAATGAGATATTGAGGAAATACAAATGCAGGGTGGAAAAAAAAAGATTTTGCAGAAAAATCTCTGTGTGGCTATTTGTCCACAGTCTGGACTTGAGTGAACAGCATGAAAAACAAGCATCTCCCTAAAACATCTGAGCATGGGTAGAGGGAGTAAAACAAAAGAAAATCTTTCTATTGCATGCAGCACTTGGAATGTATAAATTGGGCTCTGTGCTCATTTCAAGATGTGTCTAAAGATGGACAACTAGCATTGTGACATGTTGAAAAGGAAAGTGAAATAAATTAATCTTGTTTATCTTAAGAAGAAGAGATTCGAAACAGTAAGCATATGAGTAACTTTCAAGTACCTAAAAGAGGAGAGGAATACTCCATCGAAGAGGAGAAGAAACAGTGGGCTCAACAAGACAGAAAACTAAGAGTTGGTATTAAGGAAAAATTTTAATAAGGGTGGTGAAATTTCTCTATATTCTTTGCAGATGCTTTGGAGTGTGTGATGTCTTCCAGAACAGATGTTTTTACCTACAAGTAGTCAATGAAATGTTGCACTTGTTGCACAGCGTTCTGTATAGTATTTGCTTAGCATGTCCAGCATTTTCAGAAATGCACAGAATTATAACGTTCATGGTGCACATGTGACCTCCTGAAATATTCAACACTTTTGGCTACTGAGAAGCCAGTCGGAACTGGTAAATCCTATTGAACTTGGGGTTCAGAATCCAAAAGCTTGACTCCCAGCTACAAGAGTTAGATATCTATGGGACTTCTTTCAAAAATTAGGTTTACAGACAGTAAGTGTTCTAATAACTAAGGCACAAATTTCACAGAAACACTTCTGTAAATATTATTTTCAATGTCCTTTTTCCCCTGCCTACCTCCGATAAATTATTCTCATTTTATTCACCATTTCTTGGGCCTCTTTTTCTCCTTAAATCCACACTGTAATCCTCTCCTCTCTCCTTATGGAAGTCACAAAAACAACAACAACAAAAAATTTTTTTATAAATCAGCTTCATACAAAAAGAGTAAGCTGAAATATTCGACTGAGAATCACAGTAGCTGCCTTTAAACTGTCAGTCTATTTATTTACTTTATTTATTATGCTGCTTGAAATCTGCATGCGCCAAGACCACGCTCTGGGAGATCCTTGCTGTGTATAAAATAACACAACAATTAAAAGTTACAAGGCACTACTAAATCTATTGTCATCCAACTGCACAATTCTAACTCACTGTAACTCACTTCCATGCTGCTACAAAGAAATTGGGCTGCCTGATCCCACTCTGTGCCTCCAATGACATTGTCAGCTGCCTACAAAAAAGTGCAAGCCCCCAGGGAAAGCAGACAATAACAAAACTAGAAGAAAATTATTTTTTGTACTGAGATATAAACTAAATTGCATATTTTGATATATTGATATGATTTGAAATTACTCTACAAATATTCCCTTCTTTATGACAGCAGAGAAACATCACTGTGATACTGACAATATTTGCAAGTGATCTGTAATTTCCATATCACGTATGTTTCGTATATACACTGAGCTGTAGCTGGTGTCCCATAAAATTTTGAATAAATCAGAGAATAAATATTCCAGTTTAGCAAAACAACTTCTTAGTTCTCTATTATCTGGTGCAAGTTCTGTCAAGTTTTTGAAAGAATCTCAAAGATATTGATGCTGCTGCTGCAGATATCAGCTGGCAAAACCCGGTACTCACTGCTGTCAGCAGTCACCCAGGCCCTGTTTTTGACCACCCCCATGGTAATGAAATTTTTACTAATGACCAATCTGAACTTCACCTGGTACAGCTTTGTGCTCTTCCCATTCTCCCATCATAGACCTTTCTTCTTCAAGAAATCTGGATTAATACTTAGAAATAGGTGGACTAAAACAAATGACTAATGGATTTATTATACTCAGCGATGTCTTCTTACTCAGGCCTCATAAAATAGTCCTGATCTGTGTGCATCAAAAAAGACTATTTCTATTTACTTTTACTAGACATAGTGCTGAATGACATGTTCCCATTGTGTACATAATAGTGTAAATAATACAATATTCCTGAAAACCTGTGACCCTTATTCCAGTATCATTAAGTACCAGAGATCAGGTTTAGAAGCCAGTAACTTACGTTCAATCAGGAGACTGTTTTGCAGAATAACAGCAGATTGAAATAGAACTTGAATATCTGAGTTCCATTTCAGAATTTCATCCAGTGAAGCTACAATGTTTACACAGAGTAAACTGCTCTAATTATCTTAACTGTTTTACATATCAGGTGATTCCACTGTTGTGTGTCATAGAAAAGATTTCTAGATGTCTTTTTGATTCATATTACAATTTAAGTTGGGAAAATCTCTTGATCTCCCTGCTCAGAACAGGGCCATGTTCCAAGATTCGTTAAGTTGCTCTATTTCTCCTCTGTGGTATTTTTATGATCTCTCATGTGTGGAAAAGAGCTATGCAAGCTTCTATCACTGAGGATCCTTAGTTTCCATAAAAAATCTCTTCCAAAATTGGGTCTGCCATATGCAAAGTGAAACCTCAGTGGATGTCACTGGGGTAGAACTGGCATTAGATTCAAACCTGGACCTAATTCCACTGTAAATTAATTAAAAACCTTAAGCTTTGAGAAGATCACTGACTTTTGACAAGAAAGTGGCTAATGGGACACTGTAAAACACATGCAAGAAGACAGTGACAGCTGATTCTGATTTCTCTTCCAACATGTGGATTATGTTACATTCACCCAAATACTAAGCTTTCATCTCAAAGAGTTGTGAAGGTGAATGCTTCTGAGGGTCTCATTCTCTAATTATGCCTGACTTAGAATTCACTTGACTTTGACTAACACACATAGGAAGTCAGGTTCTGTTAGCTGCTCCACCTTTCACCTTACCACACATCTGGGAAGTATTCAGATCAAGATCATAACCTTACATTCTGGCATTAGCTACCAAAAAAAAAACCATTAAAATATCACCAACAATTTGCCTTTGAATGGGAAAATTAGAAGCATACTTAAGATGTAAACAATGTAGTGGCACTAATATTGCTGGTAATGATTAAAGGCTGCTACTTTAACTATAATAGAGTAAACTAAAACTGACAGTCCTGGTGCATGCCCATTTTCAGTTAAAATAAGATAAGAAAATCCCAGTGGTATATTATATTCTGAAAGCTGGGAATATTTAGAGATGAGTATACTCAGAGAGGTATACAAATGAAAAACAGTACGTGTAAAGTACTGTAACAGATTTGTGGTTACAAACCAGAATTGGGAATAGGACCCAGATCTTCCAACTAACAAGTCTATTTCTTGAATAGAAGTAAAGACAACCTGTAGAAGGCTAATGGACCCATGGATAACTTAGAGAGTATGCAGTAGAGTACAGCATTTATTAGCCGATTCATTTCACATTAATTAGCCAATTTATTAGATTATCATTGCCATTATTATCATTTTGCTTCATGAAAACATACAGTCAAATACTGATACATATAGGACTTTCAGGGGGAGAGCAGCTGGGGCATTCCACAAATGGAATGGGGAGGTCTAACTTCCCTTTCTCTTTCTGTTTCCAACACCGTACTTAAAACCCAAAAGTAAAGTTGGGTTTCTGTTGTGAAGGTTTTTATGTTAGTCATACTGGCAGATCTTTTTCATTCCTAGGATTACTTCTATTTTGAGATTACTGTTTTTTTTCTTTTTTTGTTTGTTTGATTGTTTGTTTTGTTATTTTAAAGAAATGATTGCCTAGTATAAAATATCCAGAGACTGAGCAGAGATCAACCAATGGAAGACAAAGCAAAAAAAAATAATTTAGAAATAAAGTATAATTTAATGAGAAATTCTGGCCAACTTTTGATACAAGCTACGGAAGGTAGCGGATGAATATTCTGCATATATTGATACATCTAAACCAAGACTCATCCCTTTCTTGGACAAAAGTGAGTTATGCTGAAAGTGCAAGTTACTATTCTCTCTTCAGTGGGAAATGCAACAGGCTGTGACATAAGCAGTGAGATTAGATGTTATGGATCTTTCCATAAAAATAAGAACTCTGAAAAATATTGCATATTAGCAACTTGCTGTCTATTTTCCTGTTCTTTTCTATCCCCCCAAAGCTGTATTTTCAGATTAGAGTTGTAGAAAACGAAATTTCCTTCCAGAAACAAGTACTTCCTACTGTATCAAATTTTCACATTAATAAGTAGAAAAACAGTTAGGCTCTCAAATTCTGGAGCTGTATATGCTGCTAAAGATGGTGAAATGAGATACAGCACAGGTTAACAAAAGCATCTGTCTTGAATGTTTAGTTTCTTGAGCCTTTGATGTGTTTCAAATATCAGTAGAGCCTTCTCCTCATCTTCCGCACTGCAGCGCAAGTTCAAAGAAAAACATATTATGAAAAGCTGAATTGTAAAGAAAGATTTGTAGTAGCTTTGAACTGCCACATAAAGTTTTGTATAACTTTATAAGATATGTTATAATATCTGAGCTAACATAAATAGTTTTGTTAGTTGTTGATAATTTATCTATAACAGGAAAAATAATTGCATGTGGAGGAAATAAAGTATAGGTGGGGACATCATGAGTATACAGGATGTAAGCTAGCCATTGGATTTACTGTGAAAAATTCAATTTCTATATAAAATATAACAATTTTAGCAGAAGATCCTAAACAAACAAAAATTTATTTCAAGGGTTTGTTTGTTTTGTTTTGTTTTGTTTTTAAATTATTCTACCCCTGTTTTTGAATATCCTTGCTCCTCACAGAAGAGATATGCACAAGTCTGGTATGAAGGATCTACAAAGAGAAGGTAACACTGAAAAAGTGAGTGCTTGTGTTAGTTAATAACTAGCAGATTTGTGTAGTCTTTGCTTCATTTTTAGTATTAAAATTTAGCATGTTTGCTCATTTAAGAGAAACAGAAATTGCATATAATCCTGCCGTCTTTACCCTTTAAGAGCTTCCTCTGTTCTCTGTGTGTTGCTTTTCCTGAAACTACAGGATGAATCAGCATTGTAAACTGACAAATCATTGTATCTACTATTACTTCTAGCTATGCAGGGCTAAAACAGTGAATACTGACTTGCACTTCAAATAACTTACATTTGTTTCCTTCAAACAAACATTGGATTAATATGCAGATTTTTGAACATCTGCGACAATAAATTTCAAAGTAATACATGAGTGTGATGTGTGGAAACAACATGTGAAGGTACATGTAAAACAGCATGTGAAGGTACTGGAAGTAGAGTCTGTATGGTGGCAAGGAAGCATGCAACACTGTATGTGCAACAAACCCTTCAATACATCCAAATCACTTGATATGACTACAGCACATTTAGAGCTGTATGTTTACTGTATGTCTGATCAAACAAAAAAACCCTAGGTAAATAATATGTTCAATGTCATCGCATTGTTCAGACAAACTATTTCTTGTTTTGTATTTCTACAGAGCTGAGAATAATTGAACTAATCACAGATTTCTAAGTGTCCAGCAGATGATGTATAGTTCAGCAGGGCGATTCTGCCCAGTGGCTTGACTGCTACTGGTCCTGAAGTCACCAGCTAACTTGAACACCTCTTAAAGCTATCTGGAACACTCTGCAGAAGAATGGTGAAGAAATACATCATATGATCTCAGAATAAGTATCACCCTTCCTATTTTTCCGATTTGGTGTTCTTAGACTTCGTGTTGTCTTTCCACTTGAATGCAACTAGAAAAACAAGTGACTTCTATGTTCACTAACCAAATGGAACAGGCAGAGGCCATATCTCTACCTAACTTTGCACCTGAACATATCTACATTCATTTTATTCATTACATTAAAGTATGGGTATTTTTTTAAACTTGTGTCTATAGTGACGTGCTAGATAAGTATACATATTACTATAGATACAAGGTATGTAGCTAATTATGTATGAAATGAGGCACATGAATATTAGCTTCTGAAATACTATTTACAAAGGCTTCTTATATATATTGAATAATTAATGTGCACTTTATAGACGTATTCCTAAACTCAGAAATACACCTAACTGCATGGGAAATGCCTGGTATCATCAGAAACCAAATTACTGCATAACTATCAAGTACTTTCAAATTACTGTGAACATTCATAAAGTGCACTAGCTAGTACTAGCAGTTTTTATACAGACAAATTATGTAGAAAAAGAAATGTTACAGGCTTATACATATAGACAAAATTATAGTGACCTCTTGTAAATAATTCATGTAATCCAAGGGCATAAGGTGAATTTGCTTCTCTTAAAATTTCACATATTTCAGCACACGCATGAGACAACAGTCATCCTCCCTTCTCATATTTCTACCCGCAAGACAGATGTCAATGTTGTCTAATGGATAGATCTGGTCTAAGCTATTTCCCATCTGGAGGCAGGCCAAACAAAAGAAATAACAGCTACAGCCAGAGAAGGATTTCATTTAGAAATTACTTTCTAAATGAGTGAGCTTTTCACTAATAATGAATATTCTTTCAGTTTAGCTGTGTTTAGTCAATACTTAGCAAATGTCCACAAAAAATGAAATTTGTTTTTGTTGCTGTAAATGTAAATGTATCCACATCCACTTATCCCTACAGACACTAATATCTACTACTAATTATTTAATTAATTTCATTAATATGTGCCTTAGCATTACTTTCCATACCAAATATATTTTCTGCCAGATGTCCCATAATCCTCTGGCATTTCCATAATCCTTTAAGAAGAAACATCATCAAATGACATAAAAGAGAATAAATGATGAAAAAGAAAATTGATGGACAACAGTGCAGTGGGCGCTTCAGCACAAGACCGAAGTGTATTTGTGCAGTATGCAGACTGTAGATATATCACAAATGCATCATCAAAAAATTGGCCTGTAAAGGGACTCTTAATTAATACAGAAGAGATCACAATGAAACATTTGGCTCACAATGCCCAAAAGTAGCTGTGAAACATAATAACGAAACGTAGTGTCTGAAAGTGAGTGTACAAAATGGCTGGGCTATATTTTCTTCCTGTGAGCCATATTCAGGGCTGGCAAATGCAAGTGGTGGCAGCAGTTTTAGTAGAGGTGTGTCAGCTACAGTTGAGTCATATGTTTGCTTTCTGATTTCTCCACATAAAATGCTTTCACTTTACAACATGGAAGTCTTGCCAGTGCTGGAATAATTGACTGCTCAGGTCCCTGAAAACATCATGAGTAATAAAAATCAAATGAATAATAACAATTAATGAATGTTGCAGAATTATTAGATATTACACTACACAAGAGTATTTACAGTTCACTGTGAAACTTCCAAATCAGTATTATTTTCCTTTGTTTGTTGCAGAAATATTTTGTTTTTCCCTGTAGAGTAGGCAAGTGACATAAGCCTAGTGTGACATTTAAGACTTGCCTAAATCTAATCAGTTTATTCTTGTACAAACATTACTTTCATTAAAACTGATGCTAAGTTTCTTTCAGCCCTACTTTTTCTCCTCTCCTCTTGTAATAGTTTCCTCAGTGTCTACTGATTAGCATTCAGCCTTGAAGTACTTACTGCACGTGCTGAGTAACTTTTCAAAGGTGGTTTTCAGATATCCTACTTTGCTCTGCAAGATTTGGAGTTAAGCCTGACATCAGTAACAACAAGCAAATGCTGTTTTCCACTGGTGTAAGATAGGGACTCTGAGACCCAGCTCACCTTATGACAGCATCTTTTCCCTTCAGATGCAAACTGCTGAGCTGAGATGGGAGCAGTTGCTTCTTAGATATGACTTTATCAACAAGGAGATATGTGAGATTCAAAGGCCAGCAGGATGCTTGAACATCAATGTCATGCACTGAGGATGTCTTTGATGAATAAACAGATATTTTGATTGCAACAGGTTACACAAAAATCTGGATATGATAGGTTTGAATTAGAAAAGTTTCTTAAGTAATAATTATAGACATTCTGGCAGCACTCCCTGTAATTTTAGTGCCAAGCATGACTTTCTACTGTATAATTGGAAAAATACGAATCTGTAGCATTAGATTTGCTTGAGTATTTTTGATTGAATGAAATCTCATATATTTGGTTTGTTTTTTATTTAATAAAGATTATTTAATGGGAATGTTCAGCTTTATAACAACATAGTAAATCTGATAGTTAAATTCATTATAAGTGAAGGAGTACATTTGCTAATAAAGTTAGAGGTCAGCAACTTGGATGAAATACTTTGCATCAGAGTTTTAACAGGGCAAATAACTTCTTATGACTCTCTCAGCTTACTCAGATAAGTAAGTCATCCATTACAAGTTAAAAAATGGTTGGGGTTTTGAAAGAAAGTAAAATTTTTAACGGGAAAGAAACCAATGATTAAAAACAAGGTGTCAGAAGACGAGTTCTACTACTTCTGAAAAATTAAAGGAAATTGTAACGAGAAACGATCAGTTCAGTATACTAACTGCGTACACTCCTTGGCTTAATAAATCAGTTCATACCAAATGCGAAGCATGTTTTGACAAATTACTTCTTATGCTTCCAACATAATGTCATTTAATGTAATTTAACTAACAAAACAATGTTAAATTGTTTTTTGAAATTTTAGTTACATGCTAATTTCTTTCCAAATGTTGCTTGACGAAAAGCCATATGTAAATAATTATTTTGTAAATAACTAACTTATCATCCACAATTTTCTAGCAAAAGCAAAAAGAAAAAAAAATTGAAGAATTGTTCATTAAGTCGTATAATTACACATAGAAATGTCTGCATATACTTTGTGGTTAGCAAAGGACAGTGTTAAACAATACCAAGCAGTAAGAATCAACAGAATAACTAAATGCAATAAATACAAAATGATTGTTTCAAATTGAATATTTCTGCTGGTTGCCTTCAATCATGCTAATACAAAGAGGAATAAGATAGCTGAGTTATTTATTATATGAAGCAATTTCATCATATCTGCAGCTCATAAACTGATAATTCTTGCTTAGATTTTTGTTGAAAGCACATGTCAAAAATCTCCTGTATTTCAGTTAAAAAATATGAATTCCAGCAAAATTTTATAGAGGATCAGTTTTTACTTCTCTGCCTCTTAATCATTATTCATCTTGTGTATTAATATAATTCAGGGGTTACTGTTCATCTTCCTGCTTTGATACACTGACAGAGAACTCTTATGTAGGTGAACAGTTATAGTCACATAATTTTTAGATAATCTTATTTTTGGAAAACAATAATTGATATGCTATACAAACAGGAGGACACTGTGAAGAGACACAGCCTGTCCTTGTTTGTCATCTGTGTAAGTGAAACTGCAGACTTGGTCTCTTCATAAAATTGAGCCATGCAAATGCAACGTGTGTTTCTATTCTTAGGATAAACACTAAGAAGAAAGAAAGAAAAACAAGAGAAAACAATTCCCTTTAACTTCTAAATCTACTTAAGCTGAACTTAATATACATAGATAAAGTGTATATAATATACAAAGATGAAAATATAAAGATAATACACAAAGGTGAAGAATTTCTATTTAGCTGTAGTGGTGCTTGGAGATCTCATTCAGTATCTATTGACTCATTTGCAAAGTTGTGCATCCATGCTTGTTCTTGAATTGACTCTCATCCCCAGAGTTTCCATTCTACACACATATTGTGAAAAGCAATGAATAGGACAAACAAGCACAAGTTAACATTGTGATTATGTGATTTGATTAACTTGCAACAGCTTTTTGTGAGTGTTACTATCTACAAATGAAAAGCAGAGATTGGAATGAAAGTCTGAGAAAGTTGAGAAGAAGAAAGAAATAGCAAGGGCAGCTATGAAAGATGAAGTAGTAATGATCAGTGAAGACTAACGTGGCTAGCAGAGCCCAAGCAAAGCTTTCTGAAGAAAACAGTTTTCAGAATTCATGCTAACAGACTCTGTACAGTGAATCATAACTTCATGCTATTACCATTTCTTTGAGGAGGCAAAAATACTGCATAGATGAATTCTGGGCATAATAATGCCTGCATGAGAAAAATGAGTTGGAAATTCTATGAGGGAAGATTGGTGGAAGATGAGAGAGAGCGATCACAGTGAGATCATCTCCAGATGTCAATGAGACCTAAATCTTTGAGGGCAACCATGTGTCCACTAGGGCCCTTTGAGACAAAACTGCGTTCAGAATAAGATGCTGTCAAGGATAAGTTCAAAGTCATGCTGAAATTGCTATTTTTCAGGAGGGTGCATGCTTGTCTCAGAGGCAAAGTAAGAAACTGGATACTTTGTCATCCATCCCAAGCATACAGTAATTTTTATGGATCATTAAAGTTTGGAACATAGAATGGGAATCTTCTGGGATACTCTGAGAGAAAGGAATATAACAATCTCTGGCCTTTCCAAGCTTTTACCTAAGCTAAAACACATTTTGATTATTAGCTCTACTTAAAATAAATATTCTGCCAGGACAACCACGTTAGAAGTTACCTTATCTGGAATTACATTTAAAACTGATTTGAAAACTTCCCTTCAAAATTTCAGGCAGGGAGTAGGACTTGAGAAATTAAAGTTAGCTGTGTATTTGACAGATTTTCCTTCTTACAAAGGTTACAGCTGAGCAGGAAGAAGTGTCTACTTTTAGCACTACATTTTAATAATACAGGGACAAAACTCTGTCTTATAAAATACTGGTTTTCACAAGAGAACTGAAACTCTTGCATTGAAATTAACTGCTGTTATCCTTCATCTGTGAACCAAAGTGCAGGGCAGTATATTTGAGTAACTTAAGAAATAAGGCATCTTTAATTTGACATGCAATAGTCTGGATTTTAAGTTCACTGTAGTTGGTGGAAACACTTTTACGAACTTCCCAACTCCCTTAATTGCACATATCACAGTGAAGTCCATTTCTCTGCAACTCAAATTCAATTCTCAATCAGGATAAATACTACTTTATCACAATCTGAAAATATACACACACAACAGAGAATACTTCTGTAAAATAAAAAACACCATAACTACATAGGAATTTATGTTGCTGATCAACTATATCTGTGCCAGATACAGTTAACATTGTTTTTTATCAATCTACTAGGAAGGATAGATTTTTATTCAAGAAAATGAGAACGATAATCTCTTTATCAACAGCTCTCAGGAAACATAAGCAAAGAGGCATTTCCTATTTCACCATTTAAAGGGAAATATTTGAATACCAAAAACCCACAAAAATACTCTCAAGCCTTTCTCACTTACAAATGCTAGCAAGAACTTGTGCAACTGAGAAGAATAAGAGGATCAAATGCTCTTCTACTTGATGTAAAGGTGTTTCACTGAAATCAACAGAGTGATTTCTCTTGCACCTCACTGGGGCCTTAAGTTGATTTTTTTTTTGATGGGTAGAATATTATCTTTTATTAAGTTTATTGGATATTGAGTTGTTTCAATTTTGTGAGTGGTGTGATATCTAAAGGTATTGATGTTGCTTAACAAAATAATTAAGTTTTCATTCTGGAGTTTTGCATTTGACTTTCAAATGCAGATACCCAGAGCTTCTGTCACTCATTGAACAATGCTAGTATTCCAAAAAGAACAAATGTCCCAAACATACTTTTCTTCATTATTTCTATCTGTTACTCAAAATTAAGAGGCTACTTAAAAATAAAGAAACACACACACAAAAAGGAACCTCAGCAATTTCAACAAAGATAAATCAGCCTGGATATATGGCACCCAAGAATGTGGGTTAAATTGTTAGTTTCCATGCTGCTAGTGAGGTATTCTGTCAGCTAGGATTTGCTACACACCAAGAAGACCCATAGGAATGCTGCTGCCCATGAGTTTTATCCTGAGTAGTATTTTGTCAAAAGGTTATTCTGTATGACGTAAAATTAGTATGACACCAAGCACATGAAGACTGTGAAAGGTAGTTCAAGTGTTGCTTTAAAAATGCCATTCTCTTTCAGAAATCAGCAGTTTCTACTCTGGTGAAACGTAAACTATCCCTTCTGCCAATGAATTCAATAGCAAAACTGCTGCTGATTTGAGGGGGAAAAACAACTCCATCTACCACTTTCTTAATGTAGCGTAATACAAAGAACAGATGCACAAAGTCCCCTGAGGATGTGATACTGACTTTTTTTCTGTCAGAAAACCAACATTTACCAACTTAGAAAAGAAAATGAAAGCAATATATTTTATTACTGATAAGGCATTGCACCACAGTGTCACAAGATAATTTTGACTTACATGACAGAGAAAAGGGTTGGCTTGGATTTAAATGGGCGCTCTTTGGGGTGGCAAAAAGAAGATGAATAAAAACTGTTTGAACAACAACAACAAAAATTAACAAGTTGTTATTTTGAGGGTTTTTCTTCTGAAAAAGGTGTACTGACTCATATACAAGCATTAATGGCTGAAATTCTTGTTTACAATTAAAATGTGTTTTCTAATATACTATCATTACATTATTCAAGCAAATCCATTGTCAGGGCCCTTTTTTCATGTTTCATAAGTTCAATCTAATTCTTGGAGTTTGTACCAGGAAAGTCTTCCCATCCCTTTGATCCAACATGCATCCTTGCTCCTGAGCAGATTGCACTTACAGAATCTTCTTTTAAAGTAAACTTCTAATTACACAAATGAAACTTTTTTTTTCCTAAATTGTAGCAAATTTCTCGTATTACAAACATGGCTTCTTCCCTCCTCTCTTTTCCTTCCAGTTTTCAAGGACATGAGTTAAAGATAACATTTGTGCTGTGACTGTGCTTTTGTAAGAGCTCATCCATTAACCTGCAAAGCAACCATTCCATTATGATCCTGTAAACTATTTCTTCACACAAAGAAAATATTTTAAAAAAACACCAACCAAGTAGAAACAGGGAAAGAACAGCCTGGCATCCTTCAGGATGAATACTTTCAAAACCTGAGAACTACTTTCCATGAGAAAACTGAATTGGCATAATTTTACAGTAAAAGAGAACTTATATGGATGCCTCCTGGCTTGCAAATAACATCCACAATTTAGGGTAAGCTATTTTTTTTTTTTTTTTTTCAAATGCAACAGCAGAAAATTAATTTTGTTTTGCTTGCTATTTTACTAGGAAAAAGGAAGCTGAATTCACTAGGTGCTGGCTTGTACACATAATTATACTTAGTTTTAAAACCCAGCTTCAGTTTACTAGTGCTTGTGACTGTAAGGACAACTCGACTTCAGCCAAGATGAAAAGAATGGTGAATTACAACTGATTTGTTTTAGTGTACATGGTCCTACTAACTTGCTTTCTTTTTCATCTTTTTTCTCTTAACCAGTACCCACCAAAGAAAACCTGAATGGCATCATCTGAATGGTATGAAAGATAATGTTTAGGACTTTCATTTAGAGTTAAGACTTAACTCTTTCCTCCTGTTTTGTTTCTACTTTCATTAGAATAGTCATTTATGAAATAACGAAACATAATGAGATGTCAGATTAGGTCCACCTAGTAGAAAGTACACAGTCAGTACACGTTACTGTAAGCTGCAAAAATAGCAAAATACTTTGAAAACAAACTTAGAAACAAAAATCCAAACTTATGCCAGATCATGCTCATTGGTGTGCCATTGTTAGGTTTTCTATGAAACACTTCTAATAGATTTTACATTTCAACATCATACCATATTATTAAAGGCTATTTTTTTTAGAAAGAATTTTCACCTGTGGGGGTGAAATCTCCAATGAATTCCATAGAACAAAGCAAAATTCTTAACACATTGATGACTACAGTTCCCTTAGGCCTCATTTGGCAGGAAGGTACTTAGTGCAAATTTCAAGAGAAGCAAAGGTGATTCTCTGCTCTCTCCAGCCACAGCATTTGAGATTGCAGTGGAAATCAGTCTGCAGTGAAGGACAATGCTGTGTGTTAAATGACTCCCTAGGTCACAAGTGGGGACAGTAAGTAGGAATGATACCTTACTCTTCCCCTTTTCTCCCATGATGTAAGAACAATATCTCCTCCAAGTAAGAAAATAAGAGGTATTTTTTCAGAAAGGCATCTTCTGAACTGAGGTCTGCAATACTGAATTAGGACCAAAAGGCTTTTCAGCCCCTTATAGCTTAATAATAACAAAAGACAGACACATATCTCAAATTCCATGTTTCAGTTCATATGTTAATATAGTAAGGTATATGACACTCTATTCAGTCTGGCCAATCTTTATATAATGGAAGGCATTTTCAAACTAGCATTTATCAATTTCAAATGACCATGTTGCTCTCATAATTTTGTGCAATAAATTATGTACTGAGCAGTGTAGATTACAACCTGACAAGAATGCCAGAATTTGACTTCCGCCTGCCCCTTGCTATGTGTGCAGAGCACTGCACTGCTCTCATGTGCAGGAGTCAGCCAGAGGACTCTGCTTTTGTTGGGTCTTCTCTGCTCTCTGCATGGCTGAGGTTTTCAACCCTCAGAGAGTCAACAATTTGCTTCCAGGCTGGAGTTTGCAATGAAAGTATTGGTGCCAGGATTTTGTCCATGCTATTCTGCCTCAAGTCAGGATGAGGAAACTTTCAAAATAATTATCCAATTTTAAAGACAAAAAGTAACAAATGGGTATCCAAGGAGCTGTAAGGTTCAACATAGGCTATTTCCTCATACGGTTAATATTGGCCTACAAATACCAGGCCTAAGTTTAGCAGTGATTAAGATTGAAAACTCTGCAGAGCAGAAGAGAAATAAATCTGTACTGAGGAAAACTGCTGTGGTGGGAAAGCTGCCCTCTACACATTACCACCCACAAAGCCATATGGGGATTCCATGGATAAATATGTGACTGCTAGCAAGAGAGCTGGGTGGGAAACAATTTCTCTACCCAGGAAACATTTCAAGATTTCAAAAGTGTTCCCACTCTGCACCAATGAGGCTTACCAAGCCACTGCTACCAGTGGAATCAAACCAGACAGTATTTGTGTCCCAAGTAAAATATATTATAAAATAAAACAGATAATGAAAAGATGTGTTTCTAAACCCACAGATTTAGAAAAACAACAATGAACCAACAACAAAAATCCAACATAAAGCCTTATTACTGCTAGAGTCTGCAAATAAAATAAGAACATTAAAAATCTAATCAGAGTAGTGGTAGCCTGGCAAAAATATCGTAGAGGAGAGTGGACAGAGCTCTGAAGAGCTAATGCACACTTCTGATTTCTCTTTTTAAATGCAAATTTTGTAGTGTGACAGCATCATGTCATTGGATTTCTTAGTATGGAAGTGAGGGTATCCCAGATATCATGGACTTGTTACAATCCACCATAACCAAAGTGGTGGCTTGTGATCAGTTCCTTTCTTTATTGATGGCCCTGTGACAGTGGCACAACAAAATGTAGCTGTTCCCGACCACACACTACTGACCATTTCACAAATGGAATTCCATTTCCATGTCAAAGAGATGTTGATGTGAGGTCCTTCAGTGCCTCTCTCACTTGAATGAAAAGTTTTCATCGGACTGATGACAACTTCACATGAAAACTTCATTAGCAGACTGTCCATTACGTATTTGATCCTGAGCCTGGAAATGCCCTTGACAAATTCCAAGTGAAAATTACAAATTCCAAGTGAAAAATAAGTGAATTTCCCTAACAAGAAAATAAAATTTGAGCTATCATGTGAAATGCAAGTTTTCCATAAGGACTTTATAAGGTGTGAAGAGACCAGCTCCCTTTACATCTGCCATAACCTTGTTATCTTCCATTGCTAGCAGTTAGCCAGAGGAAATCTGGAGTCAGTACAGAGCACAAACTAAGATGCAAAAAGCATTGATGATAACAGGTGATTTTCCACACTTTAAACAGTTACTGATGTGAAATTTCGAAGACTTCATGGAAAAAAAATGATGGGTTCACTGACTACATTACTGCTCCAGCAAATATGCACTGTTATTTATCTTGCAGACGGAAGCCGATTATATTATTCTGCTCCATCACATGCAAATCTCTAGAGGACTTTCAATGGTTCCTATGCCTCCAGTACATTAATTTTGCAATAGTTTTGAAAATTGGAAATATAAATAGCAAATATAATTCAGCTTAACAATTTAATATTTAATATCTTTAATATTGCTTAATTTTTTTTTTTTTCATGGCTTTTGTACACCAAATACTATACATATAAAATTCAGGCTGGTGAAGTGTTCTTGCCCTGAATTTCCTTGTCACGCCTTATAGAGAAAAGAAAATAATACTTTCTCCACAGATTTCTGATCTTTAAAAAGGAAGAACATATTTGACGGCCATCTTCTGTAAGGATAAAAGACACCCTAGAATACTGGGGTTTGAAGGCAATGCTGCAAAATTCCTACTGTGTGTGTAGGAAAGAAGCCATCATTGCACAGTGATGAACTTGAGTATCTGACGTATACAATGCAAATATTTTAGTAGCAGTGAAACACTGTCCAGCTGTCTTTTCTAAGCTTTCAATCCAGTCTAGCAGGAAGCCAAATGGTCCTCGGCTGTTACATAAATTTGGTGACATCTGAAAGAAGTGGTGTGCTCAGTTAGACAGACAGGTTTTGCATGGGAATATGTCGTATTAGGAAAGTTATAAAACAGCTGGAGTTTTAATACAGAATCTGTGATGGATAAAATCCAGGGCTACTGGCTCTGCTACTGCCTGCCCTTAGTCACACCATCTCCATTCAACCAACATATGCAACATATTAACAATCCAATAATTAGTATGCATTCCTGTCTGCTACTTAAAACTTCACTCCCAGATGCTGCTTTGGTCTGATCTCAATTTTATTACCTTTGATGATTCCCTGCACTTCGTAATACTAATCTCCATTGCTATTCATTAGACTGAGCAGTGGTTAGGCATACACTAGCTGAAGCCAGGTTTCTAACAGAAATGCCCTTTTATTTCATGTGGCTAACTTCTGCCAATAACTGCAAGTCCTTCCTCCAACTCCCTTGCAATGTGTTCGTGCACTATTTAGGCAAAAAAACAGCATCCATAAGAACAAAACCAGATAGCTAGGTAACAGGCTAAATGAACAACTAGTAAGAACAAAAACAAATTCAAAAAATTATTTCCAGGAAACCACCCTGAGTAGGATAACATCCATTAATAAATCTTGTTTGTACACAAACAAACACACACTCTTTGACTCCCATGGCTTCACAATTGCACTCATAATGCCACTAGGCACCTAATACTTTCCAACAGCTGGGCAGTCAGACCTGGCTATCTTGTTTACATAAATATGTCTGATAGAAAATACTAATGACAAGCGTGTTAGCATTTTTAAAATAATTTTAATAATCAAATCTCTCATCTTTCTTATTGTTCTGGGCCTTACCTCACCTTTTTTTATTCACTCCTAACTATATTCTTGCAATATATGAGAGATAAGTGAAATTACTTGGCATATCTTTCTGGATAGCCTTTATAAATGCTTGAATCTGTGAAAAACTTTACACATTTGGATACGATCAATGTGTGCCCAAAGGCTTAGCTTGCAGCATAAAGATATTAAATTTCTTTTAATTTAAAATACATGCAGAGGTAAAGATTTCATACAAATACAAGCAGTCAAGATTTGGCTTGGGTTTTAATGCAAGTACTGCCTTAAAACGCTTTTGCCTGCCTCCTTGCTTGTTGCTGCCTCAAAATAAGGATTAAAAGGGAAAGAAAATGTCACCTATCATGTAACAACTGGAATATTCATGATAAAACCAGAAACTGAGGCGTAGTAGATCTTGACTGTAAGGAGCATTTTAGGATCGACTTGTTGCAAGTGTTCATATAAACCTCGCAAAAGACAACAGGGTTGGTATTTTTTTCTATGTGGAAATCTTTCTAAAACTTGAATTTGCTTTAAACAATTTTATCCAGTAAAACCCAACAGGAAAGCTAATACTTGGAAGAATGGGTGGTGTACATTTAGACTGACATCAAAACAATTGCACGAGCCCTTTACAACTACAGTTGTTGATTTATTTGAAACTGGCTTAAATACATCATGTTTTCAAATACTGACCTCAATTTCTTTTTTCCTAGATGACAGTTTAATTTAATTTTCAAATTTTTGATATTCCAAGCTGGTTTCAATCTTTTTTTCTGATATGTAATTTAGAAATGTGTTGTCTATCATCGTACAGTCAACATGAATTTCAGAATGGTACAATGGTTTAAGTTCTGTTACCCATAACAAGCAATTTTTCATCACGGGTATTTCACATCACATTCTGTTTCAGGATACATCTTATGCTGCTCTACTTACTGATGAGATGGAATAAACAAACAAAAACAACAAGCTACTCACATTCCTCAGATCGGACAATGACTAATTAAGTGTTAACATCCATGAATGGTGTCAAACCAAACAAGGGACGAATGGAGCTTGTTTGCCACACTCTTAATCAAAATACTACTTATGAAACATCTCACTGGTCATCTTGATAATGGAAAAATAAACAAAAAACATAACTCACAATAGCTGGCGTGTGCAGATTTTGCACAAGTGAAACCGTCTTGGAAACATCCAAGGACACCAAAGCTGATCCGGCAAACTGCTCCTTCTAAGTGATGCCCTCCAGAAAATTATCAAAGTGACTACAATAGAGTTTTGATTTAAAATGGAAAAGGCTGCATAATTAGATATGCTAGTACCCATGGTCCGTCTTCAACTGCTGAATATTTAATTCTTTTATTTCAACTTGCACAATGGGCTAAAAGATTGTTTTCCTACTGCATAATTCTAGGAACAGTAACATCTCACCTGTACGTAAAGGAAGCTGGCAACACAGATTATTGCTTGCATGGAATAAAAATGCCTCTTTAGACAATTCCATTCTACAGCACAGTGTTTCCAAGCTGTCTTTTTAAAAAATCAAAATTTGATTTAGCACCACTGCAAAATTTCAATAATTTCATTAACTGAACTACCTAGCACTCTTATTACACAACACACTAGATGATATAAACATAATTTTTGGCACATGTATATTCTAATTTAAAACTGAAGTTGGACAGCACAATGCAACATTTGGCAAATCAGCCTTATCTTGGCTTTTGTAGTAATAATGTCTAAACAAAAGTAGACATTTACTGGCAACAGCAAACAGCAGAATTTGTGTCTTTTCCTTTTCACAATTCACAGTATCGTGCCGGCATTTGTTATACATTTCTAAGCACATTTTGACAGCTAAAAATGTCCCACATCGTATCTCAATGTAATGGCTGTTTTACATTATATTTTTATATCTAATCCACTTAAAAAAAAATGATGATCCAATTATTTTAGGTACAAAAGAATTCCTTAGAAATACTGGTAATTAAATCTAACAACCTGGAGAATTCCTTGAGTGTCCTATGATTTTTTTTTCAGTGATCTCATATAGGCAAATTCAAGACAGCTCCTATGCAAGCAATGTCCAAGTTGCTTCAAGCATACGGGCCATATCAAACAGATGTAAAAGATTATTGTGCTGCTGCTCTGAAGAAGCAGGAATGAGGTGAGACAGAAGTGAATTGCCACGCTTTAAGCTCACTGGCTGACCTTCCAACCCTTCCTCAACTTGTTCCTGCATTCTCCAAAGCATAAAGCTGCCTCTTCTCTTCAAAAAGATTAAGGAAATTGCTGTTAGAATGTAAGAAAACATCATAAAAAGAGACGGAGGGAAGTAGGTACTTACACATTCCTTTCTCTATTTTACATAGGAGATCATTGATTTCAACAAGTTTGGATTGAAATGAAACAGCATTAAAGGAGATATGATTGTTCTCAGGAACACTTTTTGTTTGAAAAACGTATGCTTTCTGTTTTTATCTGAAAATCTGCAAGGATTATGTTTAAAAGATCAATGTTTACTAGAATGTTTATGCTACACTCCTGAAAACACTTTTTGTTTAATCAGTTTTTACTATTTTCCCAATGAAAGTTAGCTTCTGGGTCTATAAATTTTCATGGGTGAACAGACAAAAACTGGTTTTAAACTAGTGAAATGTGATTACAGAATGTCAGAAATTATTGGAAAGCAGAACATATGCAGGTGTTCTACCTAAATTACTTCAAGGGATTATTAAAAAAAATAAAAAAGAAAAAAAGTTACTTCAAGTACAAAAGTAAAAAGTAGATGTAAAAGACTGTAGGTGCTACATATTTAGAGGATATGTAGGAATATTTGTCCCTGTATATATACACATACAGTACATGCAGCTGACCAACCTTATTTGAATGCATCTATTAATCAACCAAAATACACATCTATATGTGAAGTCTTTAAAACTCAAGCAGGCAGAGCAGGGGATGGACAACAGCAGCTAATAGCTTCTGCTTAATTTGTTTATGTATTGAGAGTGCCAATTGATATGGATAGTACTGGAAACTTTCAGACATAATTAACCTCTGAAGCATCTTAATGCAGTTTCACCTATAATCTACAGTTCCGTATCAGAGGAAAGCACAGTGCTTGTTCAGGCCCAATTGCAGCAATTCACAGAGAAGTCACTGATTAAAGCCAGACATGCAGACAGTAAAGGAAAAGAACAGAAAAACATTTTCATGTGGTGCCCATTATCTCCATATATCAGATGCAGTGGTCCAAACATATTCTGTGACATTTTGATGCATCAGGAAAGTGCTAAGAATAACTCCGGTTGATATATCTATCTTAGGATGTCAGGAACAAGTGAAATTATACCTAAAGGCTTTGGGAAATACTGTAGTGAAAGGGTCTGTCACAATATGGGAAGAAAACAAAACCCAGCACATTGCTCTCATCCTTCCTTGACACAGAAGCAGGAGACCAGTATGGATTTTATCAAAGGTAAATTTTTCTAGACACAGATCTTCTTGAAAAATGTCCTGGTTCCTCAGCCTTTACTATATCCAGAACTAATGGCTGTTGCCTTCTCACCTGAAAAAATGTCATGAGGAGAAGACAGCATAGTTCCTAATGATTACCTTAAAATCACTGATAAACAGAATGGAATGAAGCCAGGGAAGTAAAGATCAGTCTCTTCCCTACTATTTGTGTGACAGAGATAGTGACCTGTAGACAAGTTTCTGTGCAGAAACCAAGAGCTCTGTGCACAGTAGTAGGTCACTAGTGGCATGCACCCCAGTTTTCTGGTGTTTATATTTCAGTGATTCAATAACTCTTAGGAGCCAAAGATACCTAAGGACTAGCTGGAACTCTCTGTTCCTTCAGTTATACAGACGTTGGTGCCTTGAGCCTCAAACATCGTTAGCTTAAGCATTTTATGCATAATCAAACTGCCTGGCTGGATCAAGAACATCTGCACAGCCCTGTACAAAACATAACATAGATTTTTTCTGTGTTTAGCAAAGAAATTGATTACAATGGCAAATGACTTCTGAATTTTTATCTGTTTACTCCCCAATTTCTTCCTTATTTCAAAATAACCTATATGTATAATTTTTATGACTAAACATTATTTCACTCAAAAGTGCAACATCTTATTTCACTTTATTTCTCACAGAAATAATGGATTTCAGTATGATTTTCAATTTAACTTTCTTAAAACTATGATAACACTTATTTTGTGAGTGGAAAATGCTTTGGCATCTCAACATCTTTCAGAAAGCATGAAAAATTAGTTCCTTCCCAAAACCATCCATAAGCCAATACATCCCTTTTGAATTTAAATGAAACCTCATATGCTGAATCAAGAGGAATAAAATGCTGTGTGATAAATTAATGGTTCGCCTTTGCGTACATTAGCTATATTCTTACCATCACATCACTCTTAACAGTGAACTTTAGCATTTTCAACTCTGTGCCCAGTTAACATAAGCCAGATCCATTTCTATGTCCACATTTCTTTCATTTGTTGTGTAGAGAGCAGTATTTGCAACACAACAAATGTAAAGCCTGTCTAAGGGATTTGCTAGTTTTGGCATTATTAGAGGTCTTAGTAGTAATTTCATGCAGAAGTGAGGAACTATTTGTGTGAGTCCTGAGCACTGAGGACTAAACCTGGCCTGGAATATGGGTGTGCAGGTTTCAGATCAGGCTCCTAGAAGCAGTTATAGAGGGCAGAAGAATGGAAACAAAATCTTACAAGGAAAAAAAGCATGTTTATACAGAACCATTCAGAGCTAGAATTCCCTCTATGTGCACCAACCCCCTCGCTTCTCTCCCCCCCTAACAGCCAGCTAAGGCATACCATGAGCAGAATCTACCTGTTGTTAATGGAACTTGTTAAAATTCTGAGATTTATATGACAAATACCGGTGATAAGGGAGGCTTCGTTAGGATTCTCAGGTTTTCTCTGGTCCTGCATTCCTATGCCTTGACCCATCTTTATTTAACAGACACACACACTGACCAATGCCCATGGTGGGACTGTGCACACAGCAGAACACCCCAGTTGCAGTAAGCCACATAGATGATGCAAAAGAAGATGCCAGAGAAAGATATGTAGATAAATTTTTGATACTATAAATTCACTAGCAACATGTTACATGGCTTTGCAGAACTTCCCTGCTCTAGGCAAAGAACCACAAAATCACTTCTTCCAAATATACAGCTCTCAGACTGCCAAAAATGGCAGGTGGGAGAGGCCATCTGGAAGTGCCCATCAGGCGGACGGAGGAGGGAGTGATCTGGAGCTGTAGTAAAGATGTTGCTGATACCGTACATAGACTGCTGCTTCATAGAAGTTGCCTGTTGAAGCTGTCCAGTAGAAATGGTTCCAATATTAGTGTTCTGGCTTTGAAGTTTATGCAGATAAAGAGAAGATAATTTCCAAGGTAGTTGTTGGACAAAACAGATGAGGAGTTTATCGTGTGAATTCAGAGTGCTCCTGCTTCCCCACCAGTTATTCCGCAGCTTGCAGTACAAAGAACTCTGTTTTAATTTCCTTTTCCTCTTTATCCCACAACTGACCTTCTCCTTTGGCTATTTTAGCCTTCTGCAAAGCTGACATCTGTAACCTCTTCCAGGATTGGCACAACCCATAAAATCAACTGATATTTTTTTCTGCACTAGGTTCTAAGGTGATATTAGTACTTTTACAAGATGAAATGATTCTCTTGACAGAAACTGAAATCCCAGTGTGAAAAAGATTGCCTATTTTGCCTTGCCAATTTGAAAGAAATATGAGGAATGCATAACTGAGATTCTGGACTGGTGCACTCAGACACAGGGTCAAAACTCTAGCCCTCTCTGTTGAAAATATAAATGATTCTGGTGATTTTATAACAGATGACAGTGCTGTTAGCACTCTCTTTACTTTTTTCCTTCTAAAAAGTCTGGAGTCTCTGTTATGAGTCACGACTAAAGAATAAAAAAGTCTAGATGTGCTCCCTCAAAGGCAGCACCAGATATTTCAAATGACTTAAAATTTCTTCTGTAAAATTCTGTCAAATTCTTCCTGGATACAACATGGAGTCTAATCTCAGTCTCACTTTTTGGTCTCAGCTGCTGATAAGTCTTAGAAATTCCAGTGTGTCTGATTTAAGCAGGAATGACAATGATGGGGAAATTCTTTACAGAGAGAGTGGTGAGGTGCTGGAACAGGCTGCCCACAGAGGCTGCAGATGCCCCATCCCTGGAGGTGTTCAAGGCCAAATTGGATGGGGCCCTGGGCAGCCTGGTCTGGTATTAAATGGGGAGGCTGGTGGCCCTGCATGAGGCAGGGGGGTTGGAGATTCATGATCCTTGAGGTCCCTTCCAACCCTGGCCATTCTGTGATTCTGTGATCTTTCCTGCACTGGCAGAAAAGCCGATCTCCAGCTGTTCACCATCATCCCCAGATGTTGTTTAGCTGCTCTCCATACACTACAGTATACACTTGGCTTTAGACAGTATCTTGCATTTAAGCCAGGATTTAAACTGGGTGGCTTTGCATAAGGGAAATTATGGACTGCTCACACAAGCTGATGAGATTTAATAAACTTCAGTAGAGGAGTTACCACAGATTGCTGGAGGGCTTCTCCTCTACAACTGTTAAAGGCTTCCCAGAGTTTTGGTTGTCTAACTGTCTTAGCAACTAGTTGTCTTCATTTTTTTTTAAATATCAGACCTAGTTTTCCTTTCTTTCTGTAGGCAATTTTCTTTTGTTCCTGGATGCTTCTTCAGTTACATCTCTTCAGCATTAACCCCTCCACAGAAGCTTAAGAATGTGACTAGGAAGTAATTAAAATTTTGAATTTAGAATCCATATGCAAGATCTGATGGTTTTCAAACAGTGCACCCTTGGAAGGGCAGCTGATATCAGTGGTGATTAAAATTAGCAGTACTTAAAATATTTATCTTTAATCATAAAACAAGTTAAGTTTTCAAACTTGTATCTTCCTAAGAATAGCTTATGTATTATCTGTAGAGCCTAGGCTTTGCTCATTAGTGACAACTTGCTTCCAAAAAATTTTTAATTTTCTCATGTCCAGTGGTTGTTGGGTTCTTAGCAAGATAAGTTATCTTCTAAGATCTCTGTCTCTAGACAGATTTTTATCACCCATTTCCAATCACTTCTGTAAACTTTTCTACTTCCTTTATTTTTAATTAGTGTTAAAGCCACCATTTATTCTCTCATAGGTATACATCTATGTTGCAGACATAATCTACTATAAAAACAAAACAGTTAAGAATTACCATTTCTATAAAGAACATTAATACATCACCCTTTGTTTTGTGAACATAAAATTAGGAACAAAGTAAAATAATAAATCCAGAGTTTTTGTGTGGAATAAACCTGTCTAAAATTAAAAAGAAAAAAATCCAGGTCTTTAAAATACTCTGAAAAGGAGGGAATAATATAGCTGTATTTCAAGGTTTGGTTAGCCAATCTAATGGAGATAAATTTGTCTAACACTGAACACTAAGCTCTATAACACAGTATTTATAGATTTTCTTTAAGAATTGAGTGTTTTAGTACATGTTACTTTAATTTTTGCTGCAACTCAAGAAAATTTCTACCACAATTTTGAGTGAATAACACACTTAGAGCTGGTGCTTCAAGTGTGGAAGTATCACTGCAGTAAAGCAGCCTGCTGGGCTTTGTAATACTGTCATTCTATAGAGAGCTATAATGCAGTTGAAAAGTTTACCTTACCTTACCACTTATTTTTGTTTAGAGGCATTTTCATTTTTGGTCCCTAATGGAAGCCAATTAGAAAAACAGGGGCAAGAGGTTAGACATACATTTGCTCTCTCTGTTTAGCATAGAGGTTTGTCTTTTGCATGTTGCTGATGGTAATTTGTAAGGAGGGGCTCCAGTGAAAAGAAAAACTTCTGCACCATGATACTGGCATATTCTTCTGCTATGAAAATGGAATCTTCCGTTTCTCATTTGACATTTGAAATAGTGCTGCCATAAAAACTCATATTTTTCAGCTTTCTGTTTAATTGGTGGAGTCAAGAAAAAGGTGAAGAAATAAGACAGATCTTACTTGAACTGACACTGTTTAAAAAGTAGGCTATGGCAGGCATGGCTCTCATTATGTTTAAGTGAATTAGTCTGTTTCCTTTAAAAAAAAACAGGAGGGGTGAGTGGGGGAAGAGAGATTAACAAGCCACCAAAGGTCTGCTGTAAGATTTTGACACTTTTAGTGGTTTGTGACATATGACTTGTGATTATAAGCTCTCCTTCAAAATCAGAAAACAAATCTACCATTTGGACGAGGAATGCAAAAAAAAAAAAAAAAAAAAAAACAAGAAAAAAAAAAAAACCCAAAAAACAACAACAAAAACCCAAGCCAACCAAAAAGAAAATCTGCTACAAGGTCATCTTAACTAGAATTCATTAGTGAGGTATTTATTGGAACTAGAGGAAGAGATAAGTTCTTTAAAGGACTAAACTTTGAGATCATTTTAAGATAACTACAAGTCTCTAGCATTTGTCATGCTCTGTTGGGTAAGGTTCCATATGCCACAGTCCTCCTGGAGGATTAATCCCATGTATTCAAATAATGCAATAATGGAGATTTCTACTTATTTACAACATGTACATCATGAGAGGTTTTACATCATAAACCTGGGTAGAGTAAGGCCTTGGAAGCTCTCATGGCATTATCTACTCAAGGATTAGATATGAAAATATAAGTGTGCTTAGAGCCTTCACAGATTCTAAGGAAACTTAATTTTATGAAGTACATTACATGCACCATCATGAAAGCTACTTTTGCAATATCAGTATGTCAGGGAGTGTACAACAGTAGTTTTTCATGCAGAAAAGCCATAGCTTGGGACATAATATACATCTGTGAACAAAGAGGTTATATGTATTTATGACTAAGTACTAAGCAAAAAGTGTGATGTGGCGAGTGGTCTTACAATGAACTATTTTTGAAAATGATTAGATTTCATGTACTGAGAGAAAAAAAGATTCCAAAACTACTATTAAAAGATATTTAGTTGAAAAGCCAACAATATGAATGTTAGAATATTCAAGACTGCTGTTTATTCAAACACCAACAGTATGTTCCCATTCCCACATGGACTTAATGAGAAGTGTCTGGTAACCCCAGCTATAACTTATTATACTAACCACAAGGTAACAGATAGTAGTGAGATGTTTTCATGTATTGCTTTTCCTGCTTATCCTTACAGACACTTCCTGAGTCTGTGTTGGTGTGTGAGCACAAGTACTCATACCCTTTACATCTGTGCCTTCCTATTAAAGGATTTTACACCATGATTAAGGTTTGGAGATCCATGGCTAAGAGAGCAATTCCATCAACACAGCAACAACATTTTTTTGCATCGTTACTCAATATAATAGTTCAGACAGCATTAAAGATCTTTTTCAACATAAGCACTATCATTCCATTTTTTAAATTTATTTCATTTTGCTCACAGCAGTTACTAGATTTTAGCCTGTGTTGCAAACTAGATTGGCACTGAGTGCAGTTGAAAAATAAAAAGGTTACTTTTGCTAACCTTTCTGGTCTACTGTGTACATTTATAAACTCAGCAAAACCAAAAGAGTTCCACAGAAAAAAATATTATAGATATTTTACAATAGTGTTTTTTTCTAAATCCTCATATTTGCAAAATGTTTCCTGTTTCATAAGCAGAATCAGCTGCAAGCAGAGTCTACAAATGCATGTGTGGCAGAACTGAAGGAATAAAGCAAGCATGGTGAATTTTAAGCAAATCTGGATAATGTTTTGAGGAATTATTTGGTGTGTGGTCTGAGGCAAGAAGCCACAGAGAGGAGGAAGTTAATCTTATGTACTCCCCAGCTGCAGATATGTCTTTTTCAGAGCAGACTGCAGCAGGAGACACAGAAGAAATGACCAAGAGACCAGATTAATACCACATGAGCCAAGTGTCAGCCTCATTATATGTGTTTTCACTCAAGTTGAAAAGACTTAAACTTGGATGGCTGTCATTTCAAAGAGAACTTGTGACATGTAAAAGTAACTGTAATAAATTAAACTGAAAGAATAATGCCTATGACACCAAAGGGAAGATATCAATAATAAAAATGGTAAGAGAAGAAATAAATAAAAGAAACCCAGACACATAGATAATTCTAGTAGCTTAACTCCAGGAGATAGACAACATTTCAGAGAAACTGAGGTAGTCTCAAGAATCTGTAATAGGACCAAATATTAAAATTACTGAGCAAACTTCATGCTTAAGTTTCTTTGACTGATAGGCCAAGCTAAGGAGAAGACAGTGGAATTGCTTACTTTAACTGTTTAATCATAGAAATGATATCGATCTTTGAGCTGAAATATCCTTATGTTCAGATCTTTAAAGTAAACTCAAATTTGACACCTTTTATGATTTTAATGATCACACAGCAAACCAAGGTCTCAGTTCAGCTCAGCAGAAGGGCAAATCCAATTTGTGCCTGCACCCACCTTGTTTGTTAGGAGCTGTTTCGCCATTAACCTTTGTTTTTTGCTATGCAACAAATGCATGTAGTAATATTGACAGTGCTCGCAAGAGAAGCTACAGAATGTTTCTTTTCCAGGGAAATACTATGTTTTTCTTGATAAAAGGACAAACACATTTGCTGGTGCTAAGAAGTCAGTTAGTTTCATCTTCTATAAGGAGAACAAAACTATCCTCCCTATTCCTTACGTCCAAAATTATTGAGTTGCTGGTGGGCTTTCCTTCAGTGGGCACTTATCACAGTGTTACTGGTGTGTTTGACAAATAATTTGTTTTCATAAGAGCCTTGCCCATGTAGGAAACAATACTATTCTGATTTTATAAGCAGCAAAGAGACAGAGAGAGCTTTGAGTCAAATATATGTATGAATTTTATGTACAATAGACGAAAATATTGTATAGAACCTGATATTTCACAATATCTGACACTCCATGGCACTTCACATACTCAAGATTTACTACCCACAGGCTATTATTGTGCCAAATTATTCACTCTTCCTCCTTTTCTCTTTGAAATAAACACATTTCTTCTCTGTGTTGCTTAACCATCAGCAGGAGAAGCATTAAGAACTGAGAAGAGTTCTACAGCTTCCTTTATACCTAGTCTGTTTTCACCTCCTGTGCTGAAGGATAGAACATTTCGTTCCACACATTCCCAGGTCATTTTTCTGGCCCTCATACATTTCAGCCTTGTTTTAATCAAAAATTCCATAACAGTCTCTAAGAGCCTTTCTGAAGTTTGTATAAATAATTACTTCTTCAAAGAATGCTGGAGTTGGATCTGATCTTACACAACTTCAGTTGCAACCTTGAAAGAGTAGCTGTTCTACAGGTATATAACCCAACTGAAGTGCATTTCCTCATTCAAACCCCACAGCAATCTATTTCACACCTGGCATTTACTAGTAATAATCTATATATGTCTTCCGTACAGTGATCCTAAAATGTTTTCAGTAATGTCAGTGGGTTCAGTCCTGTAGCTCTTTAATATACAACAATCCTCAGCTCTGAATCAATCAACTGGTTCATGATATATAAGAAAAGAAATAACTAAATGTACCTCTAAATGCCATGGAATATACAGATTTAGATTTTAATTCCACCCTTGGGCTATTTGGGCATTTGAAGATGTGAGACAAATGATCCAGTTCTCTGCAGAGGGCTTGGAGCAGAGATTTCTTTTGTTGGTACTGTCTTCCTTCCCCTATCCTGCAGCATTTTCCACAGCATGTTTGCCATAGGAAACATTGCCATTGCCAGAATGGATAGATGGCCAATCTGCATGATTTCAGCATCCCACCCAATCTTCTTTGACCTAGGATTACAGCTGCCCACAAAGCAAAATCCAATAGAATCACCTACACTGATTTAACTGATTTAAGTACTGGCTCTCAGAAAGGGTGTCTTTTGCAGCTCTGATCACTAACTTCAGTTAATTGTGTTTTGGCTCATTAAGCAGTTTAAATGTGGCTAGCTCTAGAAAAATTCTTCTGCTTCTTTTCACGTTACTGTCAGTTTTGCAGCTACATGTTCTCAGTGAGTACTCCATTAATGTCTGTATTCCAAATGCTATCAGTAGCACTTTGACAAAGGAAAGGTGCTCCGTTGTCAGGACATGGGCCATCTGCACTGCATCACTTCCTCTGAGGAAGGGGAAAAGGCTACAGTGATGTCAGCTAAGGTTAAAGTTACTGCAGATTATTGGATTCTTCCTGTGGATGAGAGGGGTACTTGCAGATCATCATGGTTAGCACTTTCAATTTTTACCCCCAGAAATCCATGGGGAAAAGTGAATGTCTGGGAAATACAAAGTGAATCAAATGTGTTCTGTTGCTGTCAAAGGCTGCTTCAGTGAATGCATTTCTTACAACATAAAAATGCCTGAAAAAAAACCAGCATTAAAACCATAGTCTTATCAACAGCTCATCATTTTAAACACTGCAATCCTCTATTCTGTTCTAGAGCGTATACTCTTATGGTCACTGTAGCAACAGTTGCTGAATATGAGCTTGTTGCTATGCAGCTACTTCAGAACTTAAGGATAAACTTACAAAATATGATATACTTGATAACATTAAACCTATAGTCACAAAAAATACCGTATTCCACCTCCAAAAGATTAAACCTCTAAGAAATCTAGGGATATTTTGATCTCCATCAGGTGTGTGTTTCTCATTATAAAAATAGTAGATAGTACAAGGATAGTGAAAAGCTGAAGAAGACAAACAAACCAAAACAAAAAAAAAAAAGTTTTTTTTCTTCTTTAACACAATTTGTTTGTGACTGGTTTCATTACTTCCAAGGGCAAGGATGACCACCATTCTACTTGCAAATAGTCATTGTCAACTCTGACATTAGGAGCAAAGCAGGTTACTAAGGAAGAGAATAATCTGAGTAAGAGAATGTCAGAGCACGTATCAAATAATGCATCTTCAGAACAGAGTTGGAGAAGATAGAACGGAAGTGGGCGTGGGGAGAATTTATATCCCAAAGCCAATCACATGCTTACAGGCAAAGTCAACAGGCATGTTAATGAGTTTGTGGCTTTGTAGATTCAAGCTGTGAGCAAACTGATGATGTAGTGAGATGAGATGGGTGATTCACGTACTGTAGGGAACCTGCCTTAGCAGGGGGTTGGACTAGATGATCTCCAGAGGTCCCTTCCAGCCCCTATGAGTCTGTGATTCAGTATTAGTGAATTGATTGCTGCCAAAATGGGAGACCATGTTCTCCTGTTCCACTTCTGACATGTGCTGCCCTTATTTCTTTCTTGTCATCCTTTCTGAGTTGCTCTGGCACTCTAATGTAGGCGTGGTATCGTTGATTTATACCCAGTCTCCACTTAGCACCATCCCTTAACTGCAGTTAAAAAGCAACCTCAATGCTTCTAAAATACTTCAGCATCCCCTCCCCAGTTCCCACATACTGCGGTCAGTCTGTAGTTTCCAGAGATGTGCATTAGAAATCTGAAAGAAAACAAACATTCCCTTGATTTCTATGCTATGTGTTGAATCAGTGAACGAAAGAGGAAATGCAGCCAGACCTCTTAAATCCTGTTTTCACCCCTGTTCCCTCTGTAGGGTAGATCACTAACCCTGAAAAACAACCAACTTTGTCCATCACACATTCAACCACTGAAGGAATGAGCATTACGCTGATTTACTACATCAAATTTCATGAAAGATCTGATCTGTGTTTTTGTATAAAATTCATACTTACGTTATCTATAGTCTTTTCCTCTCTTGCACAACATCAGAAGTCAGAGGGAGAGGGAGAAAGAATTAAACTTTTTTGTTGTAATTTCAACATTTCCTTTTTCTGGAAAGTCAGACTCAATGCGTGTGAAAATTCCTCTTTAAGTGTAGAAGATATACACTACTGACAGATTATTTAGAGGTAAATGTGAAAGGGGACAGGCTAATAATTCCTTAGGCTGACTATAAAATAGGGGAATGCTTTACAGCTGACACTGTGAGTATATCAACCCAGTAATTGGATGCACGTGTTGGTAGCAGTAAAAAGGCACTGTCCAGTTGTCCACCTTACATGGGAATCTACTTTGAGTGTATTCTTTGATTTACTGTTGCAATTAGAACTGAATGTTCAAAGAAAGAACATAAGTGACCTAATTTAAAAGCAGAGTGACCTGGCTCACTCACAAACCTTTCTTTCCCTTGCAACTTCCATTTGTTGCACTGTACTCAGAAAGTAGCACAATCAGTTCTAATAATCCATTCAGCTAATGAATTCAGTTTTAATATCAATCCAATTATTAAAAAGAAAGCCACTTACTCCTCACTCCTCTCCCTAAAGCTTTTCATTTTCTTCATAAAAACAGAGAGCTTTCCCAGGCTGGCTTTTCAAAACTTCATGTAACAGTGTTTCCTGTCTCCCTTTTACTGTGTTGTAACTAACAGAGATGTTTTACAACAAACTGGCTCTAGCAACAAATGAAATTAATACTGCTAGGAAATAATCTTTTCAGTTCAGGAGACCAATGGTTCCAAATATCATTAAAGTGCTTCTTTGCATTCAAAGTACGTGAACAATGAAGAGTGTGAGATATAAGTACTGCACGAAAAAAGTTGTTGAAGCAGAAGAAGGAAAATCTGTTTGAAAGTACATGCGTTTAGAGTACCAGTACTACTATGCCTGCCTACAAAGATATACAAATGTGCCCACATTATTAAAAGCATCCTCCATTTCTGATCTGATAGTTTATTTTTCAGAGTCCAAATCAAGCAATGCTTTGTTCTCCATACAGTGTAATCTAGCTGATGGCTGTCAATGCTGAAGAATGTTCAAACTACTTTTGCTTCTGAAAGCATCAGAAGTTCCTACATGAAAAAGCCCAGAATACAAGGATAAGGTTTAGTATCTTACAGCAACTGCAAGCAAATTCAGCTGTTCAAGATGTGCAAACTGAATTTTTTTGGTGAGAAACAGACCCTAAGAGGTTGATTCAGAGAACTCTTCTGAAAACTGAGAAGAATGAAAACAAGCCATGAAAACAGCACTGTAATAAACCCAAAGTTGACTGAATTATTTCTGTTTCGCTTACACTATTGCTACGATCCCAATTTTCAGATTTATGAATAAATGTACAATATTTATTACAAAACATTTTTTCTCCTACTAAGAACTTTCCGTATGTGGTTACTCACTCAGAGGAAATATGAGGCAACATCCATGAGAGAAGATACTGTTCTGTGTACTCCCAAGTACCTGCCACTCTTAACTTCAGATACAGGCAAACAAGACTTGCTAATAAGAGGGTTGTTTTTTGTTTTTTGTTTTTTGTTTTGTTTTGTTTTGTTTTGTTTTGTTTTATTTTTTTTTCCCCAAAATGAAAGGTTCTGTGGATGAAATTAAAACTTCCCTACTGCAGAATCTGATTGAACTCCCATGTGAAGAAAAAAGACCTCTATTGAAACGCACAGATCAAACACATCTGAAAGTCATCTTAAAATGCTTTATTTCAAAACAGAGTATCTTATCCTATGAATGAATGCATCCAAGATGTTTTGAAGGAATGAGCATATTCTAGAGAGCTCACTGAGCTATGGTTGCCTTCAAGGGAAGTTCTGACTGTGCCATACCTGAGAATCCCCCCAGTAGAACAGCAGCACTCCCTTTCTCAGCCATGCCTCTTGCTCGCACTCTTCTGAGGTTTTATGGAGAACAAACTTTCCACTGCCCCTAACTCCTTTGTTTTTGTCACATGGCTACAGGTTAGATTTATGAGGACAAAAAGCCTTCTTGCACCTGTGTATTCTGATTTATGATAGGGCTACAGTATCAGTATCAGCATGGAGGGTCCACAAGGCAGGAATGCAGCAAGGGTAACAGGAGAGTGTCATGTAGACATTAAATAGTACAATTCTTTCCACATTCATAAATCGTAAGTGCTTAAGGTTGTACACTGCCAGATATAAATTTTGTAACTGAGTTCTGGGGGGGGGGGGGGGAGGGGTGGGGGGGGGAAAACATTTCTATTTAGAAAAAATAAGAAAAAAAAAAAAGTAAATAAAAATTAAATTTTTTTTTTTTTTTTTTTTTTTTTTTTTTTTTTTT
>NW_024962268.1:12947598-12992964 GCF_019238085.1 Lagopus leucura | reverse complement strand
TCTCCGCCCGTGTCTCCCCCCCCCCTCCCCCCCCTTCCCCTCCCCCTCCCACCTGGGGGGGGGGGGGGGGCGGCGCGCCCGTGCGGGGGGAAAATGACTTAAATTGAGAAATCATCTCCATAATCATCATGAACTTCACATTTAAAGACGAAACAAACAAACAAACAAGAAAATTCAAATTACTTCAGTGAGGCAGTACTATTTCGTATTTAAAATATTTTTAATTCATAGCAAAATAAAGTGTCTCTAAAAAAAATAAAGCAATAATACACATGGCTACTAACCTTCTTCAGAAAAAAATGGAGAAAAGTTCTCACATTAATTTGGAAGCAGCAGTTTGTAAGGAGTCGATAACCCCAAACAGCTAGCTTGAACAACTGTGGTAGGAAAATAGCATATTTTACTGACTAATCTAATCCACTTTGAGCTGCATATCCGAGATTATTGTACCTACAAAGGTTTGAGGTATACAAAAACAAAACAAAACAAAGATAACAACTATCGAGTATGCTTAATCAGAACTTTTTAAATGCTGTCTTTGTGTATGTAACCCATTATTTGGCATTATGTGTTTTTATATGTCATACACCCTTAAAACCTCCAACACTGATGATCAGTGTATTTAGCAATTAGATCTTATGGGCTGCAGAATGAGGCTCTGCTATTTCTAGCCGTTATTCACTACTTTGCTGACCCAAACCCCCAGTAACTAAAGCAAAACAAAAGACCATCAGGAACATCGGGAGATCCTAAAGCCCTACATAAAAGATAATTGCATACTCAGGGAAAAAGCCTGGAACAGATTAGCCTGTGAGCAGTAGCTAATTATTTCATGCTAGCTCTCCCTGGGAATACTCTTATTCTGCACTCGCAGCGTCTTTGCACTGTTTAGTTTAATCCATTTTGGAAGCTCTGAGAGAGCCAAATAATAACCTGTCAGGTGATGTAAGCCCTTCTATCTTTGCTTGAGCTAAATCAGCGCACGAAGCTGAGGATTCAATCCCTTCTCTCCTGCCACGTCCGGCAGAGGTGGCACCAGGCAGTGGCTGTGCTGCCACCTACCGTAGGCTTTGCATAGCACCGCTTGGTCCGCAGGAGCCGTTCCGGTAATTCTTCCTACTGAAATGCAGCCTCGGCTACACAGCCTTCGCTCCCAAATTACACATCTACCTAACGACCTCGTCCTGCAGTCCTCACTCGGGCACAATTCACGCTGCAGACTGCAGGTTAGCTGCTGCTAATTAAGAATCACATACTGCGTCACCATTCTTCAACTAAGGTCTGTGCTGTAAATGGAAAGGTCACGAGCTTCATAGACTTTTAATTGCCTTAAAAGTCAATTAAAAATAGCATACTACTCAAAAAATATACTGAAGTTTTCCTGTGCTGGTTTACATCATGCGGCTCCAACGCCTGCTGCCCTTCAAACCCAAAGACTTCCTCCCTCTTTCCAGACGGAGGACAGGTCTGAATCTGGACATGTGCAGCTCTCTCTATTTTTACGTAAGGCTAAAGATCCTGTTGGTCATCCCAGATGTCAGGTTGCAGCAAAAGCATTTCATCTACTCATTGGAGAGTTTTGGGATTTGTTCTCCCCCCCAAAAATACTTCAATCTCCAGAAGGCAGTACAGCTGCCTACCAGCTGCCCTGGTTCATGCATGCAAAGGTCCCCAGCAAAAACGGGCAAGGGACTTGACAGCTGTGGTGCTAAGGGATGAGTTAGTACTTTAGTACTGAGCTGTTGTCTTTCAGAGACCAAGGTTTGGCTATAAGGATCAATAGAACAAAATCTGCAAAGACTCCTGCTTGTATCTACCAACAAACAGACTCCAGCTCTGCTGTATGATGCTTCCTCCAGCCTCCTGACAGCGTTGTCAGCAGCCACCTCCGTTCCTGCTGCCCTATAGGTAGAGAAAGGCTGATGGAAGAGTTCCAGGCAATCAAGTTGGAAAGCATCTGCCAAAGTAAACTTTTATTTAGTGCACTCTATGCAATACTTACACAGCAGAGCTACTAATGCTTCTTGAACAATTTTAAAGGCTCAGAACTATATTCTGTGTTTATTCTGACTTTCTCCAACTGTTCTTCTTACTTGACAGTGCTTAACTGGCAGACAGCCATGAAAGCTGTTGCCTAATTACACTACATATCATGATCTTAGAGCACTGCAGATAAGGCTTCATGTCAGCATAAATGGATTCTAAACATTAATGTAAGGAAAAATCAGCCCCCAAATTAAATTTCAAGCACAGTCTTGTGTTCCAATAGTCATTATTATGAATTTAGGGAAGCAGGGTATTGAAGGAGGAGGTCCTATTAGGGATTAAATAGCCTCTGACGCTAAGTAGGCTCCAGTTCAGGGGGCTGGCTGGCCAACCCTTTATGCGTTGCAGAAATTTATTCACGTGTAATCACACATTTTTAGATTACCTTAAAGATACTGCATATTTGCATGGAATCAAAGCCTGGCTGGGAATTGTGGTGGCATTATGGCATTCTGATTACACAGCTACAGGAAGTGTTGATAGGTAGAGATTTTTAGTTGCTTGCAACACTTTACTGTGCAGACATCCTTGAAATTAAGATCCAGCAGATAAAGGGTCTCAGCCTGTGTGCTTTTACAGAAAACACAATTTCACATTGGAAATTATTGTAAGTATTAAAAGAGTAAGATGATACAACTGTTCAACCTGTCTTCTGCTAGCAGAAGCCTAACTGTTCTTTGCTGAAGTATGTTACACATAACATATTGCAAGTGGGTTAGCTAGCTGCATGCTGTAGGACAACAGGAATCCCTTCTTCAAGTTTACTGCATGTAAACTTGAGAAACAGGATACAGCTACGTATAACACAGCGATTGGTTTGCACTTATATGGAATACATTCTTCTCTCTTTCAGTAGATGCTCTGCAGATGTGAAAAAAATAACCACGACATCTCCAAGAATGTCAGTTTTCTTTCTGATGCATTGATTGGAAACTAGGAAAACCAATCATATCCCACAGTTACACAGAGTCGTTTTCTGCATGCAGACTGAAAGTAGAAAGATGTATATATGCATTTTGGTTTATTCTTCCCCTTACTGGTGAGATCTCACAGGAACTCGTGAATGTTTGCAGCTTTACTCATTGAACAGCTCTGCTGGCTCACTGTGGCTGCTGAGAAGAGCATTTACCTCTGAATGCACTGTTGTCAGGTTGGGCTCCTCACAGACTGTGCTGCAGTGGTGTTTTATGCAGCATGGCTCTGTGTTTGCAGAGATGCGCACAAAGATTTCAGAATCCCATATTTGGGGAATCATTGTGTCCTCTACAAAAAACAATTATCTGAGAGATACAGTGCTAAGACCTGGTTCTAAACAAACTTGTCAAAGTGTTCAGTGCAGCTCTGTTTTTCAAGAACTTGGCTTTCTAGGAAATACAAAAGGGAGGTGGTAAGACACAGCTGCCTTGACATCTAAAGCCTTTATGAACATGAAGCGCATGAAAAAGTACAAAGTTGCAAGGTGGAGCAAACGAAGCAGTGACATATGATACATCAGCCTTCTCCCTACTTCTATGCCTACATTATGGGTATTTAATAGAAATACAGCAGTATTAACTGTGATGGCTGTCATACAGAAGGGCAACCTGCTGAAGCACTCTGTATTTGACACATTAGCTAGCCAGAGAGCTACTTAAGCCTCCTCAAGTTGTTTTAATTTAACAGATTTATCCCTGGGTTTCTCTGGATTTATGAAGAGCAACCCCATGACCAAGGAGTGGTGCTCCACCACTGGAGCCCAACACTCGCAAAACAGAGCTGACTTCTTCAGCATGCTCCTGAAGTGGGATGCAGTCACTGAAAGAATTACTATGCAATATATTGTGATTTACTACAGTTGCTTCAGTTTGAGACTGCACAGGCAAGAAAACCGAATGAAGGTTCCATTTCCAGCACTGACAGCCAGAAATACATTACCAGAAGCACGCTATTACTAAAAACCTAATTCGTCCTGCAGAAAATCTCGAAAGAACAGCCATGGGAACAGCCGCACGACTTTTACTTTGAAACCGTTTCTCTCCGGGCAGAGACTGACAATGAGATGCGTGTGAGGTCCGCGCGGTCCCGCCGCAGCCGCTCGCCATGCAGCGCTCCGGCTCCGGCGCTGCCGCCTGAGGAGCTCCTGCCCGGGGGGAGCGCGGGGCGGACGGCCCTGGTGCGGCGCGGGGAGGAGTGCGTGCGTGGGGGAAATCGATGCATTGTTTTAATAGAGCGTTCTCGTCAAGGCGCGTTAATGACAGGGGATAATGGTTTTCATATTCGGGAGACAATGCTCCCCCCCAACACACACTCCGCGCCACATCCTCACAAATCTTTCTAATTTGCTCTTCTGCCAGGCAGAGAAACAAACTGTGCTCGGCGAAGCCATTTGCAAAACAAACGCGTCCGGGGAGATCTGCGCGCCCGTGCCGGCGGCAGCTCCCGGAGGAGCCCACCCCGAGCAGCCCTCCGCGCTCCCTGCCCCGCTCCCTCCCGGGCCGGGGCTGCCGCGGTGCGGGCGCGGCGCTGAGCCGCGGCGTGGCGGAGCCGTACTTACTGAAGGGGCAGTTCTCCTTCTTGGTGCCGCTGACCTTGCCGTTCTTCTCGATCTTGAGAAAGTATTTGTTGTAAGAGTAGAGCTTCCTCTTGCGCACGTCTCCTTGGAGGTGATTGTAGCTCCGCACGTGTCTCCCCGCACTGGAAGGAGAGGAGAAGGACGAGGGGAAGGAGGAGGATGATGAAGAAGAAGAGTTGGTGGCCTCCGGGGACAGCATGTCCTGGCCGAGGTCATGGCAGGTGACAGGCACAGAAGACACCAAGAAGAGCAGCAGCAAGCAGCAACAAGGCAGGTGGGAAAAGGCTGAGGCACCATTTGTCAGTATCCATTTGCACATTGTACTGAAACTCTGGGCGCTGGAAAATGTCTTATCAAAAGAAACATACTGGATGGGTAAAACCTGGTAAAAGGCAAGTGGAGAGCCGGTGGTTGCTGCTTCTGGTTAGATCCCTCTGAGCTCTGATCTGGCCTGAAGTAAGTGCACCAACATCCATAACTCAGGGGACAGATCGCCTCAGAAGTTGCTGCCTTTTAATCCTTCGAGTCCTCCCTCAGAAAAAAGAGCTGTTGGTGTTTTGGGGGGGGGGTTGCTGTGGTTAATCCTCTTTCCTTTTTCTCTTCCCCTCCCTACCCTCCCCCCACCCTCTCCCCCCCCCCCCACATACACACACACTCCCCAACCTGATTTGAGACTTCCCAGTAGTTATTTTGCTCTCTTCCTCACTCCTTTCTTCACCATCTTAGATGCAGAAAGGTCTGAAAAATAGATGACAGCAGAATGAACAACAACAACAATAAATAAAAAACAGCGGAAAGGGGTGCTGGAAGGGATTTTTCACACACACCCCTTTACACACACACTCGCACTCACACTTTGTGGCTTTGCACCTTCTTCTGATCCCCACCCCCTCGCCCTCTTGGAAATCCCAAACCAGTTGCACAACTCGTCCTTTCTCACTGACAACCCCAGAGGAGGCAGTTTCTTTGTTTTGCTTTGAGTTCTTCAGCACAGTATATATATATATATAAAAAAAAAAAAAAAAAAAAAACAAAAAAAAATCCAAACAAAAAAAACCTCACCAAAACAGAAAGAAAGCCCAGAGAGAGAGAGAAAGAGAGGAAAAAATCCCAACTTGTCTCTTCCCTCCCCTCCTTCCCTTCCCTTTCCTTTCCTTCCTTTCCTTTCCCTCCCCTTTGGTTGTAAACAGGTTGGAAGCTGTAGCCTAAATGTCAGCGATTACAAATCAGAGGTGGGATGTGCCTCTGGTGGTCAACCCTTATTTGCAGGAGGTCAAGCAGCGGTGGGACATCTGAAACTGTTTGCAGTTGGAGCGAGCAGTGCCTGCTGCGGAGGGAGCCCCAGGAGCTGCCCTCGCTTCCTCCCGGGCTGCAGCGGCAGCAGCCGCCGCCGCCTTCGGCTCGCTGCTAATTGGTCCTAAAGCGCTCCGCTCCTCGGAGTGCTGGCCACCAGCATGGCTTGGAGACTCATGCCTTACTAATTTCCCTGTCTTGCAGGCTGAACCAATCCCCTCCAGGGAGGCTCCCCCCAGATCAGCCAAAAGAAAAAAGAAGAAAAAAAAAAAAAAAAAAAAAAAAGGAGAAAAAAAAAAGAAAAAAAAAAGAAACTTGTTTTCTAGCGGAGGATTTTATTTTATTTTTTTGGCAGCGGAGCGGTTGAGAAAGCCACCTGGAGCTTGTTGCCTGCTAGACCTCCCCCTCCCCCCTGCTGGAGGAGGGGTTGGGTGGAAAGGTTGGAAAGAAGTACATGCTGCAAGCAGACCCTGCGAGAGGAGATTATATGCTGGTCGGAGAGAGTAAAAAGGGGAAGAGACATAATTAGCTCCTTTCCCTTCTTCTTTGCCAGCTTCCATGGAGGTCTTTCTCCCTCCTTTAATGAATCACTGATTTCTCACTTCCGTTGCTGAAATAAAAAGTTCGCACTTTAGCCTGCTCTTCCTTTTAAGCCTCTCAAGATTTATTGTGTCTCTTTCCCCACCCTCACCCTCCTTGTCTCAAAAGAAATCGGGGCCCTAAATGACCATTTTCTAATTGCTAACATGAGTCATTTACTGAATCACGCGTATGACTTCAAAGCAAAAGGCGATTTATTGGGATGGCAAAGGTTTCCCCTATAAAATCTGTCTGAATGCTTTTCTCTCTCTCTTTTAATATTATTATATTATTAAAGCAGTTTCCTTTGCCAGAAAGGAACAAATATTCCATCTCCAAGGCTATTTTAAAGTGATTTTTCAAGCTATTATTTTCCTGGACAGGCATATGTTGTTGTTTTTCTCCTTTGATTCTGCCTCTCCTAATGGATTTGTCACTTCACAAACTGAATGTTATGACAGATTCATATTTCTATCCCGTCACCAAACTGTCAGCCTTCCAAGTAATTAACAGGCATCTTCCATATGATGTACTATCTTTTAACACATAATGCATGATAGGGGTCTGACAGGATATGGGCAAGCATTGCTAGACGTTGAGTGTTGGTTCAATATTTAGTACTGTAAAATAATGGTTCTGGAATGCAAGTAGGTGGAACTGGGGGCACAGAGCAGTGGAGAAGTGAGCTGCTGGAGAAACACAGCAAGTTCCTTGATATGTAAAACCAGAACTTTTGTGAAATGGAGGGAGTTTAATAACGCAGATCAGTGGGATGCAGTGGAAAACCGCCTATGCAATTCATGTGGCATTTGGAGTCAATCTTCATTTAAGGAACAGAAAATGTAGAAAAGAACAAATAGTTCTAAAATTAGACTGGTTCATTAGATTAGGATGTTAAATATATTGTTAGCTTCACAACAGAAATTAGAAATGATTTTCTCCAATTATGGTGTTTATTCTGGAGAGAGTTAGCTCTTAAATTTATGTTCTCGGCTTCTGGGGGTGACATTTAAACAGCCTTAAAAATGAAACCATTTAATGTTAAAATCAATATGTTTTATGATGTTGTTTATGGTTCTTTGGAGTATTTATTCTGCACGTATTTGCACTAAGTGCAGAACACGTCAGAAAATTTCTAGTGATTCTGTCTTAGGCTTTTCTTTTGTAGCATTTAATGAAAAAAAAAATAAAACCAAAAGGAAAAGGAAAAGCCTTCTCCTTGGAGAGTGTCTGGGGAATTACCGTCAGTGTTTACTTAGTGTCCTGCGTACAGCTTACCGTCTCTGAAACCGATGTTCTTTCGATTCCAACAGTTTAAATAGTAATTTATCATCACAATGTCTTAAATTATACATTAGATGAAGCCTTCCATTTTTACTCTTTTTCTTGTCAAATGTTGAAAAATGTGAGGAAGATGCATTTCAGGATCTCTTTTGGCTAGAGAAAATAGCAGTGTGAGGGTCAAACAAATATATTTAACACCCTTCCTTTCTAAAATGGGCCCTCTCTTGAATTTTATTCAAGAATAGTTCTTATACCTCTTCCTACCTTAGTTGTTGATTTTAAGATCTTGTGGTTAAGTACAAAACTGCATACCTGCTTCTGGCAGGTGCAGTATTCAGCACAGTGTTCTGCACATACAGTGCATAGAGTCCTTTTTTATCCCGCGTGATGACAGGGAGGGCATTTACAAAACAGAGTCCCAATGAAAAGCTGACATAGCTTTTTAGATTATATCTCATTCTTTTTTCTCCTTTCTGTATAGTCTTTCTTTTGCAGCACAGTTGAATCTCTAAATACCCACTACTTTGTATTGTTGGGTCACCTCTTGGGTTAGCCTGAGAAAGCCTGAGAACAGTTCCACAGGAAAGATGCACTATTTAACGGAATTCAATCTGTCCCAATAGATTTGAATCACTAACATAAATGTATGAATGTAGATTATATCTCTGTAATGAGGCCTGAATCATTCTCAGTTACTTCAAAGGACTGAAATTCAACCTCCCTTTTTAGCAGCAACAATCAGACCTTAATGGGTTCCTTTATTAATTGTTCCATTGGTAAGTTTGAAAAGCAGCTACCTTCAGTCCGAGTCCTGGACTAGAAATGGTACTTGCTGCTTCTGAACAGAGCTTCTCTTTTCCCTCCTATGCTCTAAGATTTTATGAAAAGTTTTCCTTGCTGCAGTTTTAGACATGTTCAATACCCATCATGCTGAGAATGGAAAGAAAAACCTTTCTAAAACATGTGCAAAAATTGACAACGTGTTTTAATGATTTTCCTTTTGGGCTGTCCTCTTGCCAAGAGATGTTCAGGGAAATGAATGGCACTGGTAAGTTTTAGGGGAAATAGTCTCAACACAATATGTTCTTATGATACTTGTAGCAATTCTTTATGTTTTTGTGCTTGGTCAGCAAGTGGGGAATGTTTCATTTTTGGTTATTTTTCTTTCCTGTGCAATTAGTTGACCTGAATCCAAGAAGAAGTACTTTAAGATAGGTGAAATAGATTTTCTGCCATGTATTATTTCCCTTCGGCAAGACATTATCTTTTTTGATGTTGTAAATATGCCTTTGACTGTTAATGTAATCAACTCACTCTGAGATGTCACCAGCCCCTCAGGTTGAATTGCCAGATAGCAATCGTGACCACTTGCTGCTGCAGTACGCTCAGAGAGGCACATGCATCTTCGGTCTGATTCTGTTCTTACTTAAAGTGGTGGGAAATCTGCCAGTGATTTCATTGAGAGAGATCTGGGCCAGGAACATCGCTAGAGGAGAGCTACTCCTGCCAGAAACAAGGAGTGCCAAACAACAACGGTGGCTCAGATGCCTCCATATATATGGAAGTTAAAAACTGCCGAACTTGGCAGCGCTGTAAAACACTGATCTCACTTGTAAGGAAAAAGCAGTGGCACGTAGAATCCACAGTCACCAGCCAGCACTGAGACAAGACGTTTGGCTCAAGATGCAATGTACTTGTGGAAACCTTTTCACTGAGTAAAGAGTTTGTGCCCAGCAACAGCAGGGATTAAAGGCCATTGCATTTTGTCTGATTTAAATGTGAAATAAAGCATGAAAGAAACAATCATTGCAGTTGTCTCCTTCTGGGAAATATATAACATTGGCATTATTATATTTGTCCTTGTTTTTCACCTTGTGATACATCTCTGTGCCATTCAAAAAGTGTTCAATTACTAATATTATTCTATTTTTATGTACAGAATGAGATATAAAATAAACCTTTAAAACATCAAGGAGGAAGATTGAATGAGATGAGACTCACCCATATGCCACATGAAGCTGGAATAAGAGATACAATGGCAGAATACTGTATTATTAGCTGTCCGTAGTGGGATTTTGTAGAATCGGACATAGTGCTAGGCTGCTCTTTGCATATTCCTTCCAAACGGAGCATCCAAAACCTGGAAAGAGCTCTAGCAGAGCCTATGTAGAGACTAATAAAATGGCTGTTCTAACATTTAACTTCAAAACCATTTGTGTTTCTAGGTTAGATGTAACAACTGACAAGTGCATAAAGAGCCTGGGGAAAACAGAATTTAGCTCAGGCAAACTTGGTTCCCCTCAACTCAGGCAATCACCGTAAGGCCAGGTGCCTTGCCTGTGCTGCTGCGAGTTCTCATAAAAAGTGAGATCTCTCTGAGATCTGCTGGCAAAATGAAGGATTTGCTGGGCTGGCATGGCTGCTGGCAACAAGTAACCGTCTGTGGCACATACTGAGTCTTACAACACAGAACCAAAGCAGGGCTGTTCCTAGAACTATGCAGGTCAACTCCATCTGAGTAGACATATGAATTATGGGACCACAGGATTTAGACTTTGGGCTCTATCCCGTTACTTAAAATGTGTTTGTCACTCTTGGTTGTATTGACAAAGCTGTCTGAATGCTGTATTTCAAGCAAATTAAGAAAACTGTTTTTTCTTTTTAAAATGCTAATTATGGCACTTCTCTTAGAGGATGTTATACGTGACAACAAAAATTTAATAAGAGGTCTGAAAACAATGTGTGTGTGATATTTAAAATATCCATGTGATTTTTGCTTGATAAATACAGCTTACAAAAAAATAAAAACAATAAAAATAAACGCATTCTACTGAGGTCAGCTAAAGGAGAGTATAGGCTCCAGAGACTGAGCTGCAGTCCCATAAATAGCTATGCGCATGGCTTAGACACTGACCGTGTTTAGTAATGGTCTGCTGGCAGCCAGTTTTATGTACTCTGCAGCACAAAAATGATTAAAAAGGCAATATTTTCAAAAAATCACTTTAATCTTAGAGGATTTGTTTTTCTTTCTAATTTCATACAGAACTACCATGACTACAAGGCATATAAATGCCTTCTATAAATATGCGTAATTGGGAATAAAGCTGTCAGAAATGGCCAGGAAAGGGCAAATGTCAGGTAGGTTTTGTGGAATTCTTTTTTTATTTTTTATTCTTTTCCACCCAAACTCATTCTCATCTAAGCTTACATTCTCCATGGGAAAACCAATATGGCTGAGGAAACAGGACATGATGGGATGAGAGGTTATGTCTTTAAGTTGCAGCAGGGGAGGCTCAGGTTGGATACTAGGAAAAAAATATTCTCAGGAAGACTAGTGTGCTATTGGAACAGGCTGCCCAGGGTCACCGTCTCTGCAGGTGTTCAAGAAACTTGTAGGTGTAGGGATGGGGTTAATGGGCGTGGTGCGGATAGGTTGGTGGTTGGACTAGATTATCTTAGTGGTTTTTTCCAGCCTTCACAATTCTTTTTCATTTATGCACTCCCTCTGCATAAATGATGCACCCATAGGTTTTGCTTGTAGTGGGTAATGCTGCTACACTTGGTCACTGTATGTCTGTGAGAGTTTGTTATCCTTTTGATGACAGCAGTCTCTCACTCATCCTTCCAATGTCAGCTGATTTGGTGCCCCTAAGACATCAAAAAATGATCTGAACTGATCTCGTGCATAGTAATTCTTCACAAAGACAAGCTGACCCTTTCTGTGGATAAAGAGTAAGATGGTAGTGAATTCCTTTTTTTTCCCACAGCAGTTACTCTATTTGTTCATATCGCTGTATGAGCATTTCCACTTCTCACATGCAAGAACAGAACTGAAACAAAGCATTGTCTTATTTATGAAATCAGAACTCCTGTTCCCAGGATGAAGCTATCCAGAAAAAGAGATAATTTTGTACTTAAATGAGTAAAATCATGGAATCACAGAATCAAAAAATGGATTGGATTGCAAGGGACCTTTAAGGTCATCTAGCTCAAACTCCCTGCTATAGGTAGGGACACCTCCCTCTAGACCAGGCTGCTTCAAAGCCCCATCCAGCCTGGCCTGGAACGCTTCTAAGGAGGGGACATCTTTGTATCTCCAAATTTATCTATTAACTCATTAACTTACTAGGAAAGGTGTGCATATGGAACGTAACTGAGACAGAACTGAAAAAAGTTACACAAGCTTTTTTTTTTTTTTTAAATAAGCAGTAGTATGCACTCGGACAGGTGCTCACTATCCAGTGCTTTTCCTGAATCCAACCAAACTCAGCAAAGCCAAACCAAAAATCTGCAGCTCTGCTAGTCACCATCCTTCCTCAGTGCTACTGGCAGAGAGTGAAGAAGTCACTTCTAGGCACTGCTTGCAGAGCTATTTGAAATAGAGCTGACAGCTAGGAACATCAGTCCAACAGCTGAACATGCTTGCCTCACCACAGGCAACCCGGGTAGCCAGCTGGGCTCCCTCTGAGCTGGCTAATGGCTCACACATTGCAGGGGGGAGCTCACACATTGCCTCTCCTTTGTCAGTTAATTTGTAGCAGTCAGTGGAACTACTTCTGTGAGCAAACACCTCTCAGCGTGAGGAGGGGACAGAAGAGCTGGGCGGGCTGGAGAGCTACACAGAGCTCCCGGGTCCCGTGCCTCTGGGCGGGCAGCGCGGAGGCGTGAGGACGGCTGACACCTGCCCGCAACTGGAACACACGGTACCAATGCATCTCACCGAAGATAGCATGAAGAAAGAAAATAAATGTGAATGGAGTCTGTGAAGTACGTGGGATTCTTTTCCTAAGGATGTCAGCTTATGGTGTCCTGCTACCTTTGATGTCTTTGCTGAGAACACCATGGCTCAGATATGATTGCTCTGCTAGATTCAGCCTCCTTGTTATTTAGTCCAGGATTTCAGAAAGGACACCAGCCTTTGCTCTTCAACAATGGGACAGTCACGAGTTATGTTCCCCAGGAGTCAGTGCTGGGGCCTGTGCTCTTCAATATCTTGATTGATGACCTGGATGAGGGCATTGAGTGCACCCTCAGTAAGTTTGCAGATGACACCAAGTTGGCTGGAAGTGTCGATCTGCCTGGGGGTAGCAAGGCGCTACAGAGGGATCTGGACAGGCTGGAGAGCTGGGCTGAAGCCAATGGGATGAGTTTCAACAAGGCCAAATGCCGGGTCCTGCACTTCGGCCACAACAACCCCAGGCGACGCTACAGGCTTGGGGCGGTGTGGCTGGAGGACTGCGTAGAGGAAATGGACCTGGGGGTATTGATTGATGCTCGGCTGAACATGAGCCAGCAGTGTGCCTGGGTGGCCAAGAAGGCCAGTGGCATCCTGGCTTGCATCAGCAACGGTGTTGCCAGCAGGAGCAGGGCAGTGATTGTCCCCCTGTACTCAGCTCTGGTCAGGCTGCACCTTGAATACTGTGTCCAGTGCTGGGCCCCTGACTGCAAGAAAGACATTGAGGCCCTGGAGCAGGTTCAAAGAAGGGCAACACAGCTGTGAGGGGTCTGGAGCACAGGGCTTATGAGGAGCGGCTGAAGGAGCTGGGATTGTTCAGTCTGGAGAAGAGGAGGCTCAGGGGAGACCTTACTGCTCTCCATAACTACCTGAAGGAGGCTGTAGTGAGCTGGGGGTCGGCTTCTTCTCTCGTGTAACTGGTGATAGGACTGGAGGGAATGGCTTCAATCTGTGCTTGGGGAGATTTGGGCTGGACATTAGGAAGTATTACTTTTCAGAAAGGGTGGTCAGGCACTGGAATGGACTGCCAAGGGAGGTGGTGGAGTCACCGACCCTGGATGTGCTCAAGGAATGTTTGGATGTTGTGTTGAGAGATATGGTTTAGTGAGAACTATTGGTGATGTGTGGATGGTTGGACTGGATGATCTTGTAGGTCTTTTCCAACCTTGGTCTTTCTGTGATTCTGTCATTCTGGGACAAGGGGAAATGACTTTAAACTGGAAGAGGGTAGATTTTGACTACATAATAGGAAGAAATCCTTTACTGTGAGGGTGGTGAGACACTGGAACAGGTTGCCCAGTGAGGCTGTGGATGCCCCTGCCTTGGGAGCATTCAAGCCAGACTGGACTAGAGGGAGGTGTCCCTGCCTATAGCAGGGAGGTTGGAATGAGGTGATCTTAAAGGCCCCTTCCAACCCAAACCATTCTATGATTTTATCATTCTCTTTTTCTACTCTTGTGCCCCATCCAAAAAATGAGGCCCTCAAAGCCAGAGAATTTCCAAGTTGTGTTCTCTTTAGAAATGATTTTCATAGAATCATGGAATTGCTTAGGTGGGGTGAGACATAAAGATCACTGAGCTCTAATACCCTGCTGTGGGCAGGGCTGCTATCCACCAGCTCAGGCCGCCCAGGGTCCCATTCAACCCAGCCTTGGTCGCCTTCAGTTCTCAGGGCAGCCTGTACCAATGCTTCACTGCCCTCCGGGTGAAAAACGTCCTCCTGAAATCAAACCTAAATCTCCCCTCTTTTAATTTAAAGCCATTTCCCTGTGTCCTGTCACTATCAGTCAATCTCTTTCTTCTTGCAAGCTCCCTTCATGTCCTGAAAGGCCAAAATGAGGTCTCCCTGGAGTTTTCTTCTGGTAGAAAGTACTCTTCATCATTGTTTTGGAAATGCAGCTTAATTAGATCTATATTTATTAGCAGCTTGTTTAGCTTTTACGAAGATCAAAACACAGAGACAAAGGATAACAATATGGTATCTTCTTTCCAGCATTACTTAAAATGTTTACAGCATGTTAAAGTTTTAAGCAACTCTCTGAAGAGCAGTCATCCATTCTGCTGAGCTTAAAGAAATTATTTTTCTTTATGACATGTGGGTAACAACAGGCCACACAGATCCAAATTATTGCAGATTTTAGCCAAGTTGGCAGTCACTGATGTTAATAATTAGCTCCTAAATGTCAGATTCTCAAAAAATGACATCATGTTTCATGTACCCTACATGCAGCTAAAAGCAAGGAACTTTGAGAATGATACACATTGTTTTTCACATGCCAATAACTGGCAAACTACCTTCCTTGGATGTTTCTAAATATTTAAAAATATGCTGAAGTTTTTTTCAGTGCAGCTCAGGATTATATAGACCCTAAAACAGACTGGAATCTGCCAAACCAAGAGATATTACAGACCATAACAAGCTGCAGAAGCTTGTGTATATGGTATAAGCTCATTCTGAGCAGCTTTAAAAAGCATAGAAGGGCATCTTGCACCCAACAAATGGAAGGATGAGGCCAAAAAAGGAAAGGAACATTCCTTTCTTTCACTTCTACAGTGCTTGTGATGCTGTCTTTTCTCTGGTATTCCTTCCAGCCCTGAATAACAGAGTTATCCTATTCATGTGATTACTGGGAAAAGAATATAATCTTGGAGTCTTTTTTGTGTATTTAGATGACAGAAATATAAACAGCAAAGAGCAAGTTACTTAGTTCTCACAAATGTCGACCATTTTTTGTGGGAAAGCTCTATTTAATATATAATACTGAGCAGAGGAAAAGGGCTGAGGAGATAAGTCAACATATAATTATCATAAATGATGCAGGTATAAAAATACATCTTTAATTTCTGCAGTATAAAACACTAGATTTTTTCATGTCTTCTGAAGTTCCACAATCCTGCTCCACAAGTGATTTAACAAAAAAAGTGGTGATCTTTGCTTCAGCCTGTCTCAAGTAACTTGTGATCTGCTGGTATACATGTCAGAAATACAGCCAAACTTTTCAATTAATTGACACTTTTATTAGTTAGTTAACTAATTATTATAGAGTCAAGTCCCATACAAAAAGCTCTAGGAATGATATTCAGCAGGTTAGATTAATGGTTACTGAAGGGTGATGAGTCAGAAAATAATAATAATAATAATAATAAAAACATTTACAAATAAACTGTTAGTCAGACCAGTCTTTCTTAGTTTTGGTTTCCTATGGATATACATTCCAGTCTGTCAGCAATCCACATTTTTAGAAAAGCCACCACAACTTATCTCTATTTTCTCTCACCACTCAAAGGAAAAGAATTATGCTGTGTGCTGGAAATGTAAGGATGAGAGAAATATTTTTTTTTCCTTCTTCTCAGCAGTTTGCAATGAAAGATCCTCTTCCAGAAGTCTAAAACAGAGATTTTATGCTGTTTCATTGGACAGTTGTTCCCTGTTGGCATCAGAAGCATCCTTGTATTCTCTTACTATTGCTTAGTATCTCCAATGGGAGCAAGGGAGAAGACATTCCTCCTCCAATACGGAAACTGGTCCTTGGAGATCTGTTCAGATATGCACAGTGCTGTGGTCCCTGAAAACAGCCTACTTTGTGCACAACATGGGACATCTGCAGAGAAGTGGGTGAATGATGGCTGGGATGTCCTTTCTCCATTTTTTAGTACAGAAAAAAATTTTAAGTTGTAACTATGATGAGTTAATAATTGAGGCTCGGAATGTTGAGAATAATGCAAGTTCTCTCACCAAATCATAGTGTGCTCTGCCAAGTAAAGTGGCCTAGAAAACACTTTTCATAAATAAGATGACTTCTAATCAGTCAGGTCTTCAGAGATCACTGAGTCTTTTTCCAGCAAGTCAATTTCTTGTGCATGTATTTAAGCACCAATATTTTCCAAGAAATTTCAATATGAGTTTATGCATGCTTAAAGTGAAGTACTCTTAGGAGAGGGTTATTCAACTTTTCCTATTAAGACTTTCAGCTCACTTACAGAAAGTTACTCAGATGCAAAATTTTTCTTCTATAAATTCAAATTTCAGCAGTGAGATAATTGACATTTTCAAGGGATGGGAAACAAACCAAATTGTAAGAAGAAAAAACTAATTTTGGTAGGCAGTTTTTGAATTCTGATATGAACATATTCATAGCTTGAAGGAATGGTAGCTGATCTATATTCTCCAAGGAGAAAATCATTATTACAGGCACCAAGTCTGGTGCTTTTGGTGAGCATCAGAAGAACTGGTAGGCTGTATGATCTTTTTCATCTGAAAACTTAAAAGCAAGTTAGAGAGATATCAGGCTGTTCTAGATGCAGAGAACATTTTAGATGACCACTGAATTAATTTTCTGTAGTTTTCATGACTTTGAAGAAGCCAAATAGATCTTGATTAAAAGCTGAACAGAATGCTTGCATTAGTTACTGACATCTGTGAAACTAAAGAATAGGCCAGAACAGGGCAAACTCTCTCGTCCTTTCACAATAATTTATTTTCTGTTTCTTTTTATGAGGATCCTTTCTCCCTAAAACTCTAATTCTGCAGAACTTAGAGAATAAACAGGACTCAAATTTCAGTTGATTCTGGACAGCTGACTTCAACAGATTCTATGTGGTTTTCCTGTGCTGACAAAATCGCAGAAAATACACAAGGGCGTGGCAATTCTAGAAATTCCCTGGAAATTCCCAATGCAGGCTAAGGAAGACAGTAATTAATGCTCCTTCCATAGACATTGATTGTTTTCATCCTGCCTATAGTTTGTCCATGTTGTAAATGTGTGTTATATGTGTATATCCTCTAGTATCATGATTTAGCAGTTTGTTTTATGTAGTGTATGGAATACTTACCAGGTTGTATGGTAAATCACAAATGAGTGAAAAAATAATAGTATAACTGCAAAAGGCTTCTGCTTTTATTTCTAGTTCTTGATTATTATCATTAATTTTTTATTGTTCAACTATGCTACGCATTTATATAGAGGGTTTGCTCTCTGGCACAAACACTCATACAAAAAAAGTTAAAAATTCACTAAATTCTTGACTATAAATTTCTGCTAGATTAAAAATGACTTTTGCTTTAAGTACAGCTTTTTTTCTTTACCCTGTAATAATTACTGGGTGATTTTGATTTAGAAAGACAAGTGAACAACGTTTAAAGTCTTCAAGTCTAACTATTGCATTACTGTAACGTATAAATAACTTTGCTTGTGAAGTGAACATTTGTAGTCAATTAGTCTGAAGAATGCATCCTTGCAGCTTAGAAAAAGAGGACCTCTTCAGGTACCCTTGCTCTAATCCCTTGGACTTTGGTGTGCTCTGATAGCAGTCAGTAGGAGCTGGAAGTGGTGCTTGGCTCACCAAAGTACTTAGTTGTGGATGGTGGTAACAGGTGATAGAAATCTCCTTATCCTCAGGGGCTGAATTAGAGGAAGGGAATTTGTGCTGGAGCCATTAACAGGCACTGCAAATAAGGGGTAATTTGGGAAAAGGTGTCTGACACAGAAGGACTTCTTCTGTCATAACTACTTGTCATACTTTCTCAAGACAAAATCTAGGATCTGTAAATGGTCATAGACCAATTCTGCAGCTTGTTTACTCCTAGAGTTCCTGCTGGCTTTGAAATTGTGTAGAAAATGGGAAATACTACATAAGATTGAAGTAATCTTGGCTTTGTTTTTACTAAGCTCTGTATAAACAAAACGTGTGAAAATTAAAGAGATATATCTAGAATCATATCCTCAGATAGTTGGCATAATTCAAACAAATAATCTAGTAATCAAACCCAGGAAGTGGTAATTTACACTGACTGGACCAACCTCTTCAGAAATGTGTGTGCATACACACACACACATGCATCCTCTGTTCCCCAGATGGCCTTTCACAACATTTTTGAAATTACCTATAATAAATATAGCAGTGAGCTGTTATTGTTTGTTTGTTTGTTTGTTTGTTTTTTCAGCTGACCTGAACTAGAAGTATTAAAACCAGAGATAGACAGTGTTTAACTCATGTCAGAGTCGTTCAATTATATCTCTATGTGACTGTCAGATTGTCATTTCTTACTGGTAAGTGCAAGATATCTAAAACATTCTTCCTATATTTTTTTTTTAATTAGAAAATATATATAATAAAGTTGGAATCAGAACTGAATCACTATCAGAGCTGCCAGAAATTGCTTAGTGACTGCAGACATCGTCATGCCTACAAACTCCTCACTATTTCTGTGTAATGCAATGACCATGAGAATCTGTTCATAAGAAAGGATTTTTGTACTGTGATGTTCATCACACGATTGGTTACTTTTGAAGAAGGTACAGCCATCTGCATTGTTGTCTGTGTACCTAAGAGAAAACATTCTGACCTGTTTATCACTTTGTTGAAGGCTTTGGAGCTGTTTCTGTAGCAGAGGAAGCTGTCTTCAAATTTATAGATGCTTCAGATAAGAGTCAGGTCAAATGAAGGAAGCAGAACTGTGAAACAGAGTTGAATGCACAAGTGGTGATCTCCTTTCATGCACGTGTTCATGCACTACTGTGATGGGAATTCTCAGTTCAAATCTCTCAGCATATGGAAGATTAAGGTTGAAATCTCAGCTCAACAAAGTACTTGAGCAACAATCTCATTTTCTTTTAATTATTATGTCACTTTTCCACTTTGCATTGGCTGTTGTCCAGAAAAACATCAATTCTAATACATTAGCTTAGAGTTGAAGCAGTTTGACTTGATTTTGGAGAAGAGGAATACAAACTGAATTCATCTTTGGCATCTCTAGCAGCCACCTCTGGAGTTATGCTCAATGTGCTGTTACTGGCATTAATTCAGAGCTGAAAAGGAATGGTGGGGTCTTCAAAAATGAAATAAAACAATCAACAATTTATCAGAAACAAGAAATGGAATCTGGTCTGTGACTTGATTACTTTGATTTGAAGTCTGGTGGTGTGAGGAATTGAGTGCTCAAGATTGGGAGCATTGGGTCTCAATGTGCAGTGTAATGAGCTGGACTCGATGATCCTACTGGGTCATTCCAACTCAGGATGCACAATGATTCTATGATTTATTTTAAAATTAAGAACTGGGTTTTAGTTGCTGCTCCATGGTCTGTTTATGTGTTGTATGACTGCCTAATGCAAAATAAATAAGCAGCACTGAAATTCAAGTCTCTTTTCTCACAGGTGTTAACACTGGATTGAATCTCTTGTGTAGATAAGCAGATTTTGTTTCAGCATTCCAGCATGCAATGAGCTGCAATATAAGGTGTGCAGTGGTGTTTGGTCCTGTCTAGTTTTAGGTGCTCAGATGTTTTTGTACAGACAAGAAATTGATCTGTATGTACTGATGAAACTTTGTTGAAGCCTGAGGCCCCTATAAACTTTAAACAATCTCTCAACATATGTTTTTGAAAGTAGATGCAAAAGCCTGTCTTAAATCCCATTTCAGTTACCTCAAATAGCCATGTATTAGTATTATTTACCCAAATGTAGCTCTATGAGATAAATTATATCCTACGTGCCAGGCTACTTTTTGCCTCCAGAGAGGATAAGATCATAGTGAAGTATGAAAACAGTGCAAGTGAATTATGAGAGTGTTACCAAGACATTTCAAAATCCTTGACAGAGGAAATCCTTGTTATATGCTAGGAAATACAGGTACAAGCTATGGAAATGAGTTGCCAAAGACAGCCTAGTGAGCAGTAGCAAAGCTAACAGCCAAGTCTCCAGCCCGAGTCTGCTACTCCATATATGCACCAAACTCTTTTCCCATGCAGTGTCCACTGACTTTGGATTGTAAAATAGATGACAAAATAGGATTTTGCTCATCATCATATTTGTTCATTTACTATTACGCTCATCTGATACTGTTTAAAAATTTAAGAAAGAAACCATTGAATTTGCTTCTCTATTACTCAATTACAAATCTTTTCTTTTAAAATTGCTACCAACTTTCTAGCTCTGTATTTTTGTACATGGCAAGATTCCTTAGAATATGGAATAAAGTTTACGTTTGTAGTTGATGAAGATTCCTTTCATTTAATAAACATTAGATCCAGGAATAACTTTAATGGCTATCAGATCTAACTTGCTTTCTAATGCATGCTATAGAAAGCTCCTCTTTCCTGGGTCTATCTTCTGCACAATTCCTGTGGCTACTTCAATAAGTTGTGGTTATAAGAACTTTCCAGTAGCCTCTAACAGTGGATGCTACTCAATATTGTGATGGGGAACAATCTCTGGGTATGACATCCTCTGCCTTATTGATGAGAAATTCACAAATCAGTACAAATCAAATTGAAACAAGAAGAATATATTCCTAATACATAAAAGAGAAGTCATTGGTTTCTAAGTTTGGGATATTTATTTTTGGTCAAAATATTGAAGAAACAGCCATTTTTGTTTTCTACTCTTACTATATTTTTGAGATGTTAATGGTTTCCATTGACTAAAAGAATGAAAAGTAAGATTAACTTGCTCTCATAGCCAAGAGTTGCATTCACGAATACATTTTCTCTCTTTCCTGTTTGTGCCATGGTAAACTATCATTTAGCTCTAAAAAAATTTTCTGTGTATCTTATAGAATACTGAAGTTTTTCTTCATTAAAGCTAAAGATAACAGAATTTATTCTGCTGTAATATTTTTTGGACTACAAAAGCACTTTTACATTTCTACATCATGAGATTTCATGATAGTCAGAAAGGAATAAAAGCAGAAAACAGTGCAGTGAATCAGATCTTGCAGTGCCAAATTTTCATTTGTTATTTCCTTGAGAAAAACGTACTTTATTCTTCTGTACAGGAAACAAAAAAGACGGGATAAATGGACATGTCTAGTTTTATGGGCTGTTCTGCCATCTTGTGAGTTAGATTTGTGGTTTTTTAGTCTTTATTTTTTATTTTATTTTATTTTCTTTCCCTGAAAACTTCAGAGAGGAAAAGTCTCAATAGTTTATTTAAGTTTCTTTTTGATGTACGATTAAACGTCTGCAAGAACTAGAAATAAACAGGTATCTCAAAAAAAAAAAAAAAAAAAAAAAAAAAGGAACCTCCTTGGTAGTGCTTTCGGCTGCCATATTCCAAAATATTCCAGGTAGTAGATGCCATCGTTCGTTTCATGATCCAAATGCACACAATTAAGGAAATCCCACTTACAAAAACTTGGCTGTTCACCATTCCTGATCCAAAATCTGTCTCCTAAGTAGTATAAGTGTCTTTTGGAATAGATTAAAACTCTGTTAATTTGAGATTGCATACATGTCTTTGCAAAAGCAGTGACCAGATCACAATATTAAAGCCTATTGTTAGTCCCTACAGCAGTGTAAACCTGTTGGAGCGTTCTGACATCTTTTTCTGCTAATCTCAGGATTTGACAGTTTGTACTGTATGGCTGGCCTGCCATCCTGTTGGCCAAGGTCCCCTGTAGCTGCAAGAACAGTAGCCACAGAAAAGGCACTGACAGGGAATCTGAAAGATCTGAAATGGAATCTATTGTGAAGAATAAGCTATTTTTACCCTCCTACACTCTTGTGGGTAGGTGATGACAGATCAGCTATGAAGTACTTCAGTAGAGGAGAAGAATCTCTTTTTTGAAGACTGTCTAAGACCTTACACTTTGTTAAATGTTGTGTATTGATAGAAGAAATGCCTAGGAGAGGGATCTGCACATCCTGGGTGGATGACACAACCAGTCTTTTGACTATTACCTTCCATCTCCATTAAGATGGGAAAAAAAAACAAAACAGTGAGCATTAAAGTCAGAATTATACTTGAATCAGTACCATGACTAAAGAGTCTTCAGTGCATAGGCAGATAGTACCTGTAAGTCTTTGGAGAGGTTGAATGTACAAGACTTTGGGAACACCACAGCGTAATCTATTTCTCTCTCTATTGGTTCTGGGCTGACAGCCTCAGAAGTTTTTATTGCTTATATAAACTACTGCCCAACTTTTGCTGTCAGGCTTTGAGTGAAAGAGAAAACTTGCCTCTCATTCTAGGAAAGAAGCATAGGGAATTGTGCAACTCTATCTGTGACACTAGTGTCACTATTATTCAGAAGAGTCCCTTTTAGCACCTGTTGTAATTAACTGGTGGCTTACATGCTTTCTTTTATATTTTTCTTTTGATAGCAAGTAGAATTGTTCTAGCCACTGAAGACCATAAATTGTTCAAAATATACTAAATGTTTCACTTTATTAAGTTGTTTATAGCTATATACCTAAAGTCACAAAGTATTCAGTAAAAGCAGACTCATCTGGAACTGAGTGGCTATTAACAGTGTTAAGAATATACCTTTGACTGGAGGGCTGGTGCTTGCTGTACAGACACAGGTTTCTTTCAAGATTTTGTTTTAAAATCCAGCTTGAACATGAAGGCACAATTTGCCTCATTGCAGCAGACAAACCCAAGTGGGATTTCCTACTTGAAGAGACTGTTTTTTTTTCTCTTCAAATAAACAAATAACTAGACAGTGCCAATACAAAAGCCAGTTGAAAAACATCACATGCATGAAGCTGAGTGTCTATAAGTCTTTTTTTGATCTTTCAGCATGGTCCTCTGAACCCAACAAAATAAACAACCCAGATTATGCCCTAATTGCTCCTAGTGAGCAGAGCTGCAACACCTGGGTGTGTGGTTTCCCTTTATAAATTAAAAGGTCAAGCTAGTCCCTCCTCCCTTTAGGAAAACATCCTGTGCTTATGGTTTCAGTGGCCTCAGGCAGCTAATCAGCCCTGTGCCTAGTAGGTTTGCTTGTGTGAGGGGGTGTCCAATTTGAATGGATTTTTTTCCTTTAAGCTGGGAACTTCAACATTTTCTGGTGCACTTTAGAAAAACTCTTTAAGCAACACGTACAAAAAATGAACACTTTCTTATCAGGAACTGAACTTCTGCAGAGGTATGATGAATCTTCTGAATACACTGATAAGACTTGTAGAAATAGCTACATTATTATATCTTGCCTCCCTAGCAGAGATTGTCCCAGTGGGATGAATTCCTCGTCACAACAGCTTGCCATAAAAGAAGAAAAATAAGATGGGAAAACAAAACTTTCTTAATTAGAACACAATGAAAAGGTAAAAAGTGAACTTGCATTTAAACAAAAAGTTTAAAAGAGTTCTCTGGGTTACCGCCACCACATAGTGTTTCCAGCAAGCCTGACATTATCCACTGGAGAAAGAGGCCTTGTAAAACATCTGCCAGGCCTCCATTCTCACATCTCCTCCAGAGTCTCTTTCAAAGTGTGTGTTGCTCATAGATCTAAAGTTAGAGTGATTATAATTGGAAAACATATGCCATTTGTGTATTTTCTTACAAGTTGCAGGAACACTTTGTCAGACTGAAGTATTCACACTTTGCTTTTCCAGTGCTTTGTGTAATGCCTACTGGTCTTTTTGAAAGCACTGCAGACATGATATATTTTAAAAATAACTATTCTTACAAGGCAGTAAATAGTTGTTTGCAATAATTAGCAACAAACAGCTGCTAAGTGGTGCATCAAGTCCTGATATGGAAAATGAGAATACCATGGATGTATGTTTAGTGTTTCTAATGAAGCTGAATGCCATACCAAAGAGGAAACTCACAAAATCTTATGTAGTACCAGTGGTAATAAATTGATAACAGTAGAGAGGAACTTTATAACGGTCAAAGGAATGACATAAAGAATCACCTAAGTAAATAAATATTTTAATTTTCTATTGAGGCTGTCAATGGAATAATGATTTTGAGATAGTTACAGGTGACTTTACAATGGCCATCAAATGTTTACATTTATGTTTTTATATATATACATATTTCACGCAAGCCAGACTGAATGTTTTATTAAACTGTCTCTTAACTGATATGTTCCATTCATGTTTCTATGCATACATCATTGATGGTGTGTCATAGCTGACAGGTTGGTTCCGTTGATTGCCTGAGCTGGGGTGACTGGGCACCTGGACTCAGTGGGGTTACTTTTGCTCCAGAGGTATTTGATTAAACCTACACATACTCTTTCTGTTTCTATCCTAAGAAAACCCACACTGCTGAGAAAAGAAAAAAAAAGATGACTTTTCTGTTTTGAATAATCTAGATTCTTGTGAATTGTATCTTAAATTAACAGTTGTAATCAGTGAAAACTTTTTTTTTCATGGAATTTCATGCAAAAATGGACAGGAATTAAGGAAAACAGTGAAAGAACATATCTGTTTGAAAGTCACCAAAGCATATGTAGTTCTTAGTAATTTAGATGTTTTTCAGGGACCTTCAACTGAAAGATTCATAATCTAATTACCATAACAGTAATATTAATTTATCTGTTTTATGCAGTGTGGAACTCGTCTATGAAAGAAAGTTGTGTGCCTATATCTGTGTCTCTGCACCTTTGTACCAAGGGCCTGCTACTTCTAAGCTTGCAATAACTCATCTCACTTCTCTCTCTGCAACCCCTTATACTACAATGTTTTCCCATCCTTGTTTGCACTCTAGTTCTTTCTAAAGGCTTGCTTTTAACAATGACGATAATTAATGACTGTGTTTCAAGGCTTCCCAGTACATCCTGTCATTTCAGAGCCTGTCTTCTATACTGTAGGCTCTGAGAGGCAGTATTTGTTTTCATGTTTTGTCTCATGCAATGCCAAGCAATTCATTCTGTTCAACAAACAATAAAAGTGGGTGAAATTTTGCTTGCTGTTATACTTCTGCAAATCTTAAGCTTTTTAACTCCATATTGAGAGAAGAAAATGAATATAGTTCATCTGCCTCATGTGCCCTATATGTCAACATATACCAACGCAAATTAAATTTCAGGATGGGGAATTCATTTGTTCAGCCATGAGAAGCAGATTTTTCTCTTTACTGGCTATAGCAAATGTTTTTTTTCTGGTACACACAAGGTAACACAACGTGGTTTACATATTCAGTATTGCTTAAGAAAACTTCTTGCTGTTCCTTATTCCCATCACTATCACAGATTTACATTATCAACATCGCAGTAACCTAACACTGAATGAGTAAATGCAGTCCCCTTTTTCCGCGTCTTGGTTCAGTCTTTCAAAGGCTAAAGGGTTTTGTCTGACACTTTTATTGTCCAGATGGTTTGTGACGTGTACTGATGTTGTATTTGGTAATACGTGGATTATCAAAACATGTCTTGTCCCTCACTTGAATGTTACAACTTGATGCATAGATCTATTATAAAAATTGATAGTCTTAATAAATGCTAACCTACCAATTCTGTAAGTGTACAGGGATTTTGCTGTTGTTGAATTTTTTTAAAGATGCTAGATGGCACTGCTAGTCCAGGCTTTATTTTGAACAGCTGGGTTTCATAAAGCTAATTCTGCAAGTTACGAAAAGGGCATGTAAGGTATTACTTAAACTTGACAGCTCATTCCGAGGAATATATACCATGATACGTGGAATAAAGTTTCAATTGCAAGAAAATTCAGGTTTAGGTCTATAAACTCTAGCTGACTGCACTTAAAATTTTTGTACAAATAACAATGTGTTTGTATTTTTTCCTGTCTTTTTCACATCACCTCATTTTACAGTTGTTGAGATGTGATAGCATGAAACCTGTTAAGTATTTTATTTTTTTATTCAAAGTGTTGATTATAGTATTTTAAATGCTTCTTTTAAATTTAATAATTAGAGATCCAACAATGATGTAGTTTTTTTTTTACTGGAATCTTTTATTTTACAAACATTATGCCACCCATGTTGAAAGGCATAAAATGATTATTTTGCAGATCTGAAGAATACTTACATCTCTGTAGTTGAAATACTCTCCCAGTAGCACCTGGAGTTGTTCCTTCTGCATAAAGATTTGTGACTTGAAAAAGTTTATACGATGTTCTTGACTATTCATTCTCTGTTTAGTTAGTATCGAATTCCCTTCTTTTGTTTATTGTGCAGTAAGCTTTACAAAGAAACTGAAAATTCTCAGCCTTTTGGGCAGACAGTTGGATCCCGTGTCTGAGCATTAGGGGCAACCAAATGGAACCTGCACCCTTCTGACCATTGGCTGGGTCAGTGACTGGAGCGTAAAGACTTACCTAAGTAACTCGAGAAATCCCTTCAATCTCCCCTTTTGATTTGCCTTTCACAGGCCAGTACTTTTTATTTCTTCTCATCTGTCTGCTATCATGTTAACAAGCAAGGGAGAATCTCAGCAGTTCATTGACAGTATAATAAAATGGGATTTAGATTTCAGTATTTGAAGAATGACTTGCTTTTAGGGTTTTAGGCTTTCGTCTCATACTTCTATTGCCCCACTGATCAAAAAGCCCCAAATGTGACAGTGTACATAGCTGGGTCTATGAATTGCTCACCTCTATTCTCCAATCATCATTTAGGCAGAAGAGTCAGTGTATGTTCTGCCACACTTTCAGCAAAACATCCCTAATATATTTCCGTGTAATACTATAATATGTTGAATATTCTGTGAAGCTTTTTCTCAGGCAATTACTTCAGTCTAAATAAAACTTAAGATGCAAAGTTTAATTCAACACAGTAGAACAGAGATTAGCCCAAATTCTTTCCAGACATGAATTAGGTGAGATGAAGAGGTGAATTTGGCCCTATAACTGCATTGGAAAAATCATACTTCCTCTTGGAACCCAATGCAAATGTAACCTAAGATTATTGCTCTGAAAAATCTGTGCCAGGTGATGCTCTCAGGTGAATATTGTGCTAAATATTTCATGAGTGTTGAGAGATGTTGCTTGACAATGTTGTGTTCAGTTCCTTGTTGAAAATAAACACTGCCTTGTAAAAACAAAGCCAAAGTGAGCATTGGTAGAAGACTATATTTACTGGGATGGACAACTGTGGTGTCATGAAGAGCTGAAACACCTGCTAGTTAATTTTCTCTAAATATAAATTTCTACTGAACTTTTGATTGGATAAGGCTGACCAAAACCACTAGATGCATTATTGCTTTCAAAAACGCTTCTGTAGCTTAATTCTGATAACTCTTATCTGAACAAAACAGTAATGAGTGTGGTTTTGATCAGACTGCCAAGTGACATTGTAGCATCCATAGAAAAAAGGCCACCTCTGTAGGTTTTACTCAAAATTACAGTTCACCAAATATGCTGGCAGCAAATACAGTGGTATCTAGTAGGATAAACTGTTATGTGTATTGGTTTGTCAGCTGTTCCTAATTCTGCATAATTTAGATGCTGTGAACTGGAGAGGTGCACATTATTTATCAATAATGTATGTGCGGATTAGTTTCATGTGAGAGAAAGCTGAGTAAATAAAACCACTCTAATGTTCTCTATTTATTATTAATCAGTGCAACAGAATAACTCTTAAAATATCCCAGAACACCCCAGATGTCAGTTGTAATTTTAAAGGTTTGTGACCTATTCTGCTCTAAACTTCTGAGACCTCTGTTTAAATAATGTGATGCTATGTCTAAAAGCACTCCAATGTGGGATCTGATTTGTTTTAGAAGCATTTATTGGCTTTTTTTAGTCTAATTTTAATCCAAGTCAGCAGAGGGGGATTTCAAATTACAGTCTCTGCTCTTCATAGACTCCTATAGTGTATTAAGGCACTTGTTGAGAATTTCATTGTATTCCCATATACATATGGGGTTTAGCCAGCAGGCTTTCAGTGTGCATTTGGGATTGACATTTCAGAGACTGAGCACACCTTCTAGAGGCTGCACTCTTATGAAACTGGTGCCTGGAAAATAACCCAGCATTAATGCCAGTTCCATACAGAGGAAAACCTCAAAATCGAATTCAGACCAGCTGATTAGAGCCACTTTATGTAACCAAAGTGAAATGTGGTAAACTAAAAGTGATTTTTGTTGTACTGTTTTGAATTCCAGGGAGATATCTTAGTTTGGAAAATGGATGGACCATCTCATGAGAGCTGGAAATGTGGGCTTGTGATGAGAGGTCCTGCAGAAATAGACGGATGCACTCAACCGAGTCTTGAGTCTGACTGCGAGACAGGGCTTTTGCATTCCCTGCTGCAAAATGGAACCTGCAGAACACAGGAACCTTGCTCATCATTTTTGTCTTCCACTTTCATACATTTTCATAAATTGTTTTTTGCTTAGTTGGCTTCATCAGGAGGGCTTGAAAGTGTTGATTACCTCATTGACAGCAGGGTGGCTGAAAACTAGAGAACTTAGGCATTCACTGGGATGTGAAGTCAAATGTTATTAGGAATAAAATGATTCTTTCATAATCTGCATGTGTGCTCTGATCTCTTAGTGTGAAAGGGAAGCTGGTAAAAAAAAAAAGGAACTGCTACTGCATTACATGTAGATTCTGTTTCAACCAGTGTGCAGTAACGTGCTCAGGGAATGAATGCTCACAGTTCAATGGTAGGGTCATTGACTCAGAGCTTTACATCTACATCTGGCCATGGAAAAGTGCTAATGAGGGAAAAGTTTAACACTGTTAAAGAAGAAGCTGCTTAGTTTGTGCTAAAGTGGAAATACTTACAACAATAGAGGCACCTGCAAAATTTAGGAAGCTGTTGAAGAAGGATTTTCAGGGCTGTAATTTTGGAACCTAGCACTTAAATTGCTCTTGAATTAGCATCAGGTACATAAATTTCTTTTTCTCTCTGTCTCTTTCTCTCTCTCTCTCTCTTTTAAACAAACAAACAAACAAAACAGAACCCTAGGAAACTATACAACTCAGAATGAGATGTTCTGAAAGTGGACTTTGAGTTTTGAGAACATGTAAGCACATAAAAAGCTATCTTATTTCCTTAAAGATTCAAGTGTAGAGCAAAAGGCTTGATCTGCCTGCACTATTTCCATTACCTTCAACAGAAGCAAAATTGGTTTTCATTTGTGTGCACACATAGTAAATCTGAGGTATCAACAAGACCTTCCTGACATTACAGTACTTTTTAAAAAACTGTTTCATTTTTAACCAAGTTAATTAGTTTCCAAGTGAGTAGGATGCTTTTATACCCTCTTAATATTCTCTTAGCAGTGTGATGGTTGCCCGAGGTTGAAGTGTTTTTGATTAACTATATGTGATAATGAAAACCATGAGAACAACCTTATGCAGAAGTTCTCTTTCTGATGTTACATATAAAACAGCGGAAGTCTTACAATATTTAACACACAGCTTTTTCTCTCCTCCTGCTCCTTCCACAGCCCCCTCTAAGCCAGAGCTCTAGCTAATTAAGGAAGTGTTAGAAACTGTTACAACACTAAGACTTCAGTGTTTTGTAAGGTGTTCCCAAGTGGAGAATTTAACTATTTTTATGAGGACTGATAAGGATACAAAATATCTACAGCAAGAGCTGTTGGTTGCTGTGATGCTCTAGAGTATTACTGGACATGAGGTTCAACTGAGCGCTTGTATCTTACGGCTAATGAACCAACCCAGGCACTCTGCATTGTTTGCACATTTGTTTTTATTTTTTGTCATTGGTGTTTTTTTTTTTTTTTTTTTTTTTTTTTAAGCTACATGTTGTTGATTGTTGGATCTTTCCTACATTCTAATGCCTATGAAATGGATTATGACTAGCCTTTGGGACTGAACAGACAGCCAGATGCTAGGCTGTGAAAGCGATGCTGACTGGCTAGTCTCGATTCTGTGCTATGGGTTTCATTTTTGATGTTAATTCCCACTGTAAAAATACTTTTGGATGATATGGATGATTCTCATGTGAAAACATGCATAGCAGGGTGTAGTCCCTGGTAAATATTTGAAAGGATTTGATTCCTCTCCCAGTGAAATGGGCAGGAGTTTTGCAATTTCTTTTAATTAGGGAAAGACTGAAACCCTTAAAAGAAGGAAACAACTCTGAGGCAAGCATATTTTGCTGTCCCTCTTGGATGAATTGCAGTGGAATTCCAGTTCACCTTTAAAAATATTTTAAGGCTATTAAGTTTGTATCTTAGCATCCTTTTGTATGTCAGTAGGAGGAGGAATTCTGTAGGTTGTTGGAGTTGATGGCAATCTCCCATTCTACTCTCTAATGAGTTCTCAGCCCTTGCCAAGTGTTATTCCAGCTTACTTTAAGGCTTTGTGAGAGGGAATGATATGGCTGAAGTGTCCTTACAATAATGCAGGAAAGCTCAGAGAATCAAATGTCTACAAATAGTTGTGGCTCAGATGTTGAAATATATTATGTACAGTATTAAATGTGCTTGATATTGTATATCGTCAAGAGGATACTATGCAACATGGTGTTGTACCCATGTGACTTCTGCTGCAAACTATTATTGAAGCAGGAGCTAGAACTGATGCATTACTGTCTCATATATGCTACAGAAAAAGACTTGGGCATATGTAATATTTCTTTTTCTTTTTCTTTTTCTTTTTCTTTTTCTTTTTCTTTTTCTTTTTTTTTTTTTCTTTTTCTTTTCTTTTTCTTTTTCTTTTTCTTTTCTTTTTCTTTTTCTTTTCTTTTTCTTTTCTTTTTTTTTTTTTTTTTTTTTTTTTTTTTTTTTTTTTTTTTTTTTTTCCCTCAGGGGCAGATCTATGCCAATAATGGAAAAAAATCAAATCCAGTATAATTTAAATTTTGCTGACACTGTTCTATGCAAACAAAAATGATAGAGCTGTAGAACGTCTTGTGCTGGACAGGACCTAAAACCCCTCTGCCACAGACAGGGTTATCACTCATTAGATCAGTCTGCCCAAGGCCCCATTCAATAATCATCAGTCTGAAGTCAGTTTAGATCAAAATAGACCCAGTTGTAGGTGTTAGATGCAATCATGTCAGTCTTAGGCTGATTGCATGTTAGGCATAAAGTGTTTTGAAGCAAAAATTATTCTACAGCAATCCTGACAGTGCCACGTTATTCAGACTTTATAAAACATTCCTGTATTGGATTAAGAACTTGTCATAGCTTGTTGACCTTTTATATTTGGTGTGCATTTGTCAATTAAATTAACATTTAGCAAATGGACAAACACTTCAGTGAAGGACTCTAAGTAACTACACTCTTAACAGCAAAAATAAAAAGATTTTAAATGCAGCTGGAATAATCATTGTCAACACCAACAAAAGTACCGAAGGTGCTGCAATGATAATATACAACTGGTGCCACCCTTGAAAAAGAGTAACAGATACCTTGTCTCATTAAAATCCTTCCTCTGTATTCACTAAGTTGTCTGCTCCTTTACAAATGCTGTACTACAAAGGTGCTAAATTGCAGGGATCAAATTAACTCTCCATACATTCAGATTAGTGTTTCTCTGAAGTAAACACCAAGCAAAGGTTCAAAGTAAGAGTAGTGGCTTTGAAAAGGTGTTTTGGGATAACTGTAATATTAGTTTTTACCGCAGCAGTGTACTGATGGCAAGCAGACACATCACAGCATGTCACCTTCTGGCAGATAGCTGTTGGGTTGTATTTTGCATCCCTTTTGGCTTTAGCAGAGTGTAAATCTGGGTAAAATTTGTCCACTTGTGTCCAAAGAACATTGATACAAAAATTAATGGGGAATTCAGCACTAATTTTCACCACTGGGAGGAAAACATCATGCCAAATATGACTCAAATCCAATGCTCAATTCCAATTTAAATATTAGCAGCCTGATACAGCTTACAACATTATATGGCTTTAAAAATCAAAAATAGCACTTTGTCAGATGTGAGAAGTATGACTCAACTTTCTACTGGCCAATAGAAAATGGCAAAAACAATATTTTAGGAACATTTGTGACTGATTTAATGTCACTTATTTGTAAAATGAGATGACCTTTAAATGGAAACCCAAATTATTTTATAAATATTTATATTTCCAATAAAGCTATATCCAGATATAAGTCTTTTGACAAGAACCATCTGCAACATTTGAACTTCCTGCAGATTCAATTCCTTATTTATGCTTTGGCTTTAATTCTGAAAGCAGTGCTTTTAACCAAAGTTAATGATGCAGCACCTAAACGAAATGCCAACTCTGTCATGATACAGATACCCAACAAATATTAATGGTTCAGTGCTCAGATGATAAAAGTCAAGGACAGACATGGATAGCAATTTTGGATTAAAAGTCTGCTAAAATTAGTTGTAGCTCATGAATATTTTGGAAGTGTAAATGCTGTAGATAGGAGATAAAAATCCCACATAAAGTATGTACTCATTTGGATTATGACGGTCCTCTGACCTTATTTTATTCAGTAAATACATGAAAATTATTTCTGAAATGGCTCATTAGTCCTATTTATGAAGATAGGGAATCAACACGTTACTAGATAGGTTCCCTGTACTAGTTTTGCATTCATCAGTAACCAAAGAAACATTTCCCTGGAAGCAACCAATCTAAAGCAAAAACAAATATCTTTCAGTGACTCATGACATTGTTCATTACGTCTACTGTTCTTTCTGCTGAAGTTCCTGCTTTCTATAGCAATGTCATTTGACATTGACATAAAGAAAAGCTATAAATTGAACAATTTCTTATTGTTTCATCTGTTCAAGTTAGATTTAATAATTCTGTATATTTCATTGCATGGGTTGAAAAGTATATGGTGCCCAACCACAGTTCAAAACGGCTCTTGTGTTTTCTCTGATGTGGTTTTTGTCTCACTACTAACATTTAGGATAGACATCTGTTGTTTATGGATTCATTTGATGTCAGGTGCACAGATTAGGATTTAATCCTGCTGACCTCTGCTCAGATGGGCAACCCACAAACTAAAGATTTAAGAATCAGGTCCTCTGCTATCTGGGCAAATAATATAAATTGTTTATCCTAAATAGCTCATGGCATGCATTTTGTTCATATATAACTCGTGTAAAAGGCACAGCACAAAGCAAGTTATTGCCCTTAATATAGTTGACAAAATGGAAGAAGTTTTTGAAAAGATAAAGGTAAGAAAAACTGTAGAAAGATAGTGCTTTATTTTTTCGCTCAGATCAGGGAAATACTCTGTTATATTTTTCTGTTATTATGCTGATAGGTAAAACTTCAAAGGCATTACCTTAAAAATTAGCGTAATGTGTGTCTGCTCATTAGAAACACATTTTACTGTAATACAGAATAGAGACATTGAAATGGTATCTATATAGTACTTTTGAAATGTAATGCATTCTTGTCTTTTATGCTTTGGTTTATATTTCCAGAATCTTGACCTTATCAAAGAAACCTATGTCAAGCTCCTCATGTATGTGTTTATTTTCTCCTTGTTTTGCCCTTCGTAAGAAGCTGTTGTTTCTCTGGCTTTAATGAGCATATCTATTTAAAAAGTTGGTGAGCTAGAGAACCTTTTCAGCAGTCTTCCTAAATGTTATCTTCTCAGCAGTGGTTTACAAATTCTCACTAAAGCAAAATAAGGGCACTAATTTCTATCAGCCTCTCCTGTTTTGCTCTCACCCTTAGCACTTGAACGGGAAGAGGGAACATCATAAAGAAGATGAAAAGCTTTAGCGTACTCACCCTGCAGGCTGGAGGATATGGAAGATCACATCTGTCTCTACCTCTTGGATCTGGATCTTATTAATGTCACCAAACAGTGAATCCTCTGTAGCTGTAGGCTGGATTTTTCCTGCTGTTAACAGGTCCTGGAATGGACTGGAGTTCACCAAACTTTATGCATCTAAGTAAACTCAGACTCACTCTAAAGTTTTCTCCATATTCTAAGACGACAACAAATGGGGTAGTGTTAGCACAACAGCCCCATGGAGCTGTTTGATCTTAGCAAATTAACTGGAGTGTGAAAGTGCATCACTTTGGACTGCCCCTCCTCCCAGCCATAACCTGCCCTGGGAGCAGGAGGCAAAGCTGAGCAGCCTGTGGGGCTGCAGAGGGGACATGGCTCCTGCCCCTCTCCCCTGAGATTCTTTCTGTGGTTTCAACCTCACCAAACTCTGCCTTTGCTACCAGGCCCCTTCTTGATGTATTTCCTACAGGATGAACAAATTGGCGATCAGGAAAGAGAAATGCTCTCCTATGGGACAGTTGTGTAAGAAAGCAGCCAAACTGGAAAGAGAAAAGTGGGTGGGAAATGTGCAAAACAAAACCCACTCTGCCTCACCCTGGAATTTTGAACTATTTCTCTCACTTGGATGTTACTACAGAGAACACATTTCCACAAATAGTGTATGTGATTAATCTGAATCTGATACCTTTCTGTTGTAATGTCTTACACTTTTTATAAAGATAGTCTAAAACTGCGATTGCATCTTCATCAGATAACCTACTTTAAGAAGCTGAGCTTAAACTGCTTGGAAAATACAGCTGTAGTACCTACAGCATTGCATGGCTTTCTCTGTCATGAAAAAGTTGTCTATTATTGGAGACTGTTTCAATGATATGTGGTACTTAAGAACATCATTTTTAATTAGAATAACTGCATTGCTTGCCTAATGCCAAATGTTTTCAGAATCTCGTGAAATTACCAGTAAAATGGATAGTAATAAACAAATGTAAAATATCTTCCCTTTTAGTTGAGGTTCTTAGCTTTGCTATTTTTAAAATTCTTGGACTGTTAGAAGTTGAGCTTGCATACAAGAGATTGGTATCCTCAAGGATATTCTTTTGGAGGCACAGAAATTAGAAATGACTACAAATGAATATGTTATCTGAAAGTGTTTCTACATTAAACTAATACAACATCAAGACACAAAAGAAAGCTAGGTTGATGACTTGATAAGCAGAATTTTTCCCCTCTCACTGTTGGTTTGCATCTCTTTTTGAGGATATCTGCATACATACACATTTATATGTGGTATGTGGGAGGGATGACAAGAGACACTTAGATGCCACATTTCACTAAGGACTGATGTTTTGCAAACAAAGATAAATATTGCCACGAGTTCTATCTTCTTTTAGATGAGGAACACAGATTAAATGTTACACAGGATGTTAATTGTGCAGCTGGTACTGCAGTTCAAGTTTCTGGCTTTCAGTCCTCTAAAGAAACTGGTGTCTCAGTAAGTTCTTGTTCATGGATCCTTGTACAATAGTGATATCCATAAAGAAAGAGGAAAAAAAAAAAAAAAAAAAAAAGCATGAAAGATGCAATGCATAAAAAGAAAGGGTCATCCATATTCTCTTACAGTAATCACCAGATTAGGGAGTAGGGAAGCATGGGTGTGAATTATGTGTACAGCATAGGGCAAAGGGGTATTAATTTTATCATTAAAATCACAGAGATTCATGTAGTTCTTGAGCCATTCACCCAAAAGATCTTGCAGGGCTTTTTTTCATGAATACTCATTGAATGATTTCAAAACTTCTTTTAAGTGGGCACAGTTCTGAAAGGAAAATATACATGAAGACTTGTATCTTCTCTTATAGAAGCAGTACCTGAAGATTGATGCATTCAGTGAGCTAAGATAGACTGATTGAAATGCTAGTGGAACTGAGGCAGTTCATGCATTGGCTTTGCCAAAGAATGAGTTAAAACAACTCTTTTTCAAACAGTACAGTGGTATTTAGAGACAAAGTATTGCTTTTTTGATTTTAATTCTTTTTTGAAAAGTCTTTTCATAGTGCATTGCCACCTAGCACCATATTAGGACATCAATTTGTATGGCTAGAGGAAAGAATGTGACCTATCCACCAGCCCTACATGCCGCAGAATCCTGGGTTGGAAGTCTTCCACCCAAGAGTTGGCTAGAATTAGCTCTAACATCCTTATGAAATGCCAAAGTGAATCTAAAATGGAGGTAATTTCTGTGTATTTTTTAATTCATCCCAGGGATGCTCTCTATTTGAAGTCTGGTTTAACAAAAAGATGGTCAAGAGGAAAAAAAGTTTGGCCTTTGTAATGCAAAAGCCTGTTAAGGGTTTCAATGGTGGTTTCTGTTGGGCATGGCATTTTGGTTCAGACTGTTCTTTTAAGACATAATTTCTACAGTTCAATAGGGGTTGAAAGTCTGAGTTGATTTCTGATTTGATATCCCTCAAATCAACTTTGCATACTTCATTCAGTACTTCAGTTTTTCTTCAGTAATTTATGATGCTTTTGATTTTTAACTGCTCTTGGACTATTCTGGATCGTGAACTTGGAAGTCTTTTTGCTACTGAGTAAAAATTTTCTCTTGGAACTGAAAGCTACTTTCCCTAAGGTGGGCTTACCGAAATTGGAAGCCAATCTACAAGAGTTTTCCAGACATCTGAGCTGTAAGGAAAAGAACGAGTTAGAGGAGAAAAAAAATAAAATATGTTTTAAAAAGATCTGTGTTGCACATCTTTTAATTTTAAGATTCTGTCCTTGGTTCATGAAGAAAAATATTTCTTGCTTTCCATTTAATTTTCTGTATCAAATTCCTGATAATTGTTGGAGTGAAATGAATAAGACAGAATATATCTATCACCTTTCTGGAGACAAATCTAAAATGTTTATTCAGCAGCATTTTAAAGGTTCTTGCAAATATTCTACTCCTGATGTCAGACAATATATGTTTATGTAGATGTAAAAGTACTGTGTGCTGTTAGTTGAGTAGATTCTTTGAAAAATATCTAAGTTTGAGCTGTGAGATCTGAACCATTCTTTTTTGGTATAGCCTGGAAATTATTGAATTGTATGTTTTCCTAATAGAAAGTAAAATTCTGAAAACAGAAGCTGTAAAGAAGAATTAAACTAGTAATAAAAGCTGGTAAGATATTGGAGAAGAAGGTTGTAAAGAAAAAATTTGCTATCACATTTTCTATGCAAGAAGAAAATGAGTATGACTGTGGATTATTTCTTCAGCTGTTCTGTAGCCCTAGGAAGCTATCCTTATGATTTCTTTCAAGGAAGTTTGTTTGTAACAGTACAGCTTGGAAGAGATTAACAAATAACAGAACAAAATTTGATCTTATGAAATAGTGGTCGAATCAGAAGGCTTGCATCTTCTTCCCCTATATATTAAATATTAAACTTGTTGGACTCCAATCTCCCCACCACTTTTAAAATCAGGAGATTTTCCCTTGACATGATATTTTTGTGCTACTTTTTTCTTTTTCTATTTAAAGGTTTCAGCTTTTCAATTACCCACAAGAGAGAAAAGGTAAGTAAGAAAAGCAGCAATTTACTGATTATCCTTTAAATATCCTTTAATGAAACAGTAAGAAAGCATTAGTTTAAGACAAACTATTGAGACCTTCTTGAATACATTCACATTATTTAGTTACTGGATCTGATGATCCAAGTAGCACGTTTGCAGGCTACATAGATAAACTTTTTTTTTTTTTTTTTAATTGTTATCTATGCTGCGGTTTTTGTTTTTTTTTTTTTTTTTTTTTGTGTGTGTGTGTGTGTGTGTGTGTTAATTAAAGATGTTCCTACTGACTTGACTGGAAGGGTAACTTTAAAGACTTGAATTTCTGTCCTGAATCAGGCCCCTTGAGGCATAGGATTAGTATAATTCTAAAGGAAGCTAAAACATTTCCTTATGCTTAGTAATTCTGGTAGCCAGATTCTGAACATGAAAATATGAATTGGTAACAAGTACATGTATTAAAAATACTGGTCTTATTGATCAGTCTTATATAAATTTTCCTTCAGGAAGACCCTGGACATCTTTGAAGGTAAGACATTACACAAGCCAAGTACTAATAGTCACATTAAGAAAAAATTCAGCTTGTAGCTCTATCAGCATAAATAAAAAGTTATAGAGTTGCCTTTCAGTAGGCCCAGGGGAGGAACAATGTGCATCCACTAAGACTTCAAAATAATTCAGATTGCTTTTATTGTTCTTGAAACATTAAAGTGAAGGATGAAAATGAATAAACGAGTGCTGGCAAGAGGTTAGCAAAAGGCAAACAGTGTGCAGCCATGTCCACGCAGCTATCCTGCTTCGCCTCCTTTGCTCATGACCTGCAACGCCCTGAATGCTCTAGTCCTGGATCTTTGCGGAAAAGCAGTTACAAGCTGTGCCAAACTGTGTGATGCTTTTGTGCTCTGAATACTTGTCCTCCAGGGGCTAGGATGAAACCACCGCATTCATTTGCACTTGAGTAAAAACTACATTGTTTTTGCAGTCATTTGGCATCATGTTCAAAAAATATAAGGTCAAATTCAGCTCTGGTGTCGCAACTCAAATGATTTCAATGGCATTTTGCCCACCTACATCAGAGCTGGATTTGGCCCATCATCTGGATTTACTTAGTGAATACTGTGCTAAATGTTCAATGCCTTGCACAGGGTTTTAGTTATGTGCTTACCATTGAATTAAATGAGAATTGTGTTCTTAGGACCTTATCCAAATTATGAAACTGTAGGACTGTGAAGGGAACTATATTTTGTGAAGTTTGTGCAGCACCAAGCACATTAGAACTTGAGTTGCAGTTGTGTTGATTTGTACACCTACAATGCACATATTAAACAAAACAAAACACCTTGTTAGTGCTTCAGTAAAGAGAACATAATAACAAACAAGGAAGAGATTAATCTTTCTGACATGGGATTATTTTGATTTTGTTTCTGAATAAGTGATGACTTCATCTATTAATAAGACTGAGCATATACTTTTTCTAAGTATGTTCCTTCTAATTGGTCCGTAGAATACTTGAGGTTTTTCCTCTTGCAGGGCAATGTGCTGGAAAAAAACTTGCCTTCATCACTGGAAATTCAACGTTTTTCAATTTGCATTTCTATGTCCTCTCAAATTATTCAAAATTTGTTTTTTTCGTTAGTTTTGCATAGGCGTACTTGTTAATTATATTTGCAAAATTTAGATGATCAGGAAAGCAACATAGTAAGTTAAAAGCCTTCTAAAAGACATTCACTCATATCAGTATGTATTCAACCAGAAGTGAGAAGGTTATTTTGATTGTATTTTGTTTCCAAATAAATTCAAATAAAATTGGATTTTCAAATACAGGATACTTTTGTAAAAGTATTTAACTTTCTAGGAAAAAAACTTAGCTTGTAAATTTCTTAGGACTTGGAAAATGATCAAAATATCTTTCCTTGACAGATAAACTCACAGGCTCTAGCCTACTTAAATACTTGATGCATGCAACTCCAAGATCCTTTTGAAATTATTTCCTTGATGGAGTCTTTTCTTGGACCTAAGAATCTGATTTCTTTGGGCATGAAAGCCTTCTAGAGAAGTAATCAGCAGCAATTTTAATTTTAAATGATGTAAATTTCTTCTTGTCCTTCTACTCTTTGCTGTTATTGTTTCAGTTTTAATTAATACCTCTCCCCCCAACCCCCCAAAAATAGTGATGTGAAAATATCTATCTGGAGCACTTAGATTGATCTAGTGAATGCTTTCATGTAGTTCCAATTTGTATATCCTTTTCTGTCTAGTTCTAAGTTAATCAGTGGTGTCCGTAAATCTTATCGCTTGTTTGATATTTGAATATTGTTTCATGATGTTGTAGCCTTTTGAAGCTCGAAGTATGTATGAAATACTCATGTTCAGTACTGACTTTTTTGTTGTGCTGTGATTGGCAGATCAAGAGTTTATGGAGAGTGTGAGGAGAAAAAGAATACCTGTGGAGAAAATGAATGTGGTGATCTCATCAGGGGTGAATTCTGCAGTTATTACACATACAGGAATAAAAAACGATTCTTTAACGTCAGTGGGACTACTGTAGAAAAGACGAACTCAAAATGAGGAGGCTTCTCAAGCCAAAGTAAATGAAGTAGAAGAGCAAGTGTATATAACTGACTGGGTTGTAGCAGTGAATTCACTGGTGTTTGCAATGACTGGTGTTTGCAAATGCTCTGTAAAATAGAGTAAACTATACTATTGAGTGATGTATGGTTAAGAATACTGAGGCTGAGCAAGAACTGTTCTTTCAGAAACCATACCAATGATATTGGTTTCCCTCTGTTCTGCAAGGATAACTGCAGAAAAAGATCTGTGAAGTAGCCATGACTCAGAGATCTAAAGGAGGCGTAGGAGGACTGGAGCCAGAAAAACAAGTAGCAATAATTGCAACTACAGTTCTCAATATGTGTTAGTATATTCTCCAAAGTATAAGAAAGTTTTGGAAATTTAATCCAGTGGATTACCAGGATAAACTTAAAGCAGTGTGTTACTGAAAGAAAGTCATCAGATAGGATTTTTTGGTGCATCACCTAAAGATAAAAGAAACTAAACAACAAGCAGATTACATATCTTCTACAGTAATAATTTAAAATAAATATATAGCAGAAGCTGGAGAACATATGCTGATGCTGACCCTTAATGTGAAGGTAGTTTAAGATACTTACTAGCTTTCAATTGTATTGGACACATAAAGTGTAAAGAAAAAAAGCATAAAATTTCAGAAGCAAAAAATTTAATTGTTTCTGGCTAAAACTTGTATCGAAAGAATGAGGAAAAACTCACTGTGGACAACTTTAATTCTTTGGAATGATATCTGGATTTGCAGATGTGCAGTAGGTGCTCCAACTCAGGCTTTTGGGAGCGGAATATGTTCTTGAGTACTTACATGATTTCAATTACTCATGTAAAATGGAAGACAACAACTTCGTAGGAACTAGAAGGATCTGAAGCTATCCAAATATGCATTTCCAATTTAGAATTCTCACCTTAGAACATGAACACAATCCAAGTTTAACGTAACGTTATGTATAACTGTGTTCTCCAGCTCCAGAACTGACCATTAGAAAAGGCTAGGAAGTAGCTTCAATTTGGGAAAAAATTAACTGATTTGAAAATACAGATTTGTATGCAGTTATCATGAGTGGGCAATGTCACTGTAGTATTGAATCCTTGAGTGACTTTTAACAGAGGAACAGCAAGGGTTTGAATTGGTGAAGAAAGGATTTTTATGGACTAGATTGTATTTAAATTTCGAAATTGATCCTAGTGGCTTCTGTATGGCAAATTACTTTTATGCAATGCTAAAAGTTGCTTTGGGATTTGCATTTGAATAAATTGAACTTGATTGGTGTGGAGTGTGGAGGCTGCAAATTAAACACTTAAAGTCTTGGTGAAGACTATAAATGTTAGAATGTAAAAATAACATTTGTTGTCTTTGCTAGTGTTATTATGCATTACTTTCCCAGAGCTTATTTTTGCTCTTCTGCTTCCCTGTGCCTAGCAAAAATACACTGGTAATTATACTCTCTGGATTATGTCTCTGCTTTGGCACAGTATTCCTGAATATAAGGGAGTTTTGAGTTGCAAATAAAGACTCCAGAAGCCCAATGAAATGAAATATGCACCAGTCCAGGGAGGAACAAATGCTTAGCTTTTTATTAGAAAAAGTAGCCAAGAAAAGAAATTCCAAAATCAGTTACTTTTGGAGAGTGCCTAGCCCAATTACTAAGAAACTAAAGAGTTTATTCTCATTGATTCCAAAATGAAGAGCTCACTCCTCTAATGTTTTCAGGATCTGGTGCAGAGAAACATCCCAGAGGGATGGGAAGGGGCTTTGGAACTACGCCCCTAATAGGGGATGGCTGCAGAGGAGAAATTTCTCAGGGTCTGGGAGATATACTTGTAGGTAATTGATTTTGCTAGAAGTTGCTGATAATCTCAATCAAGAGACAACTAAAGATAGTCAGAAGATGAGCTATTTGGATTTCTGGAGTTTCAAGAAAATCGAAACTTTTAATTAAGCAGATAATTGTCATTAAATAATAATAATGAGTGGTAGAAAATAGATTGTAATCAGAAGTTCAGGTATCAAAATCTAGCAGTTTTTATATTGCCATCTTTCATAGATTGTCCTTTATTCAGACTGGGTAGAAGGAGATTAAATTTTTCTTGTATATAGTATGATGCATGCAATCTAATGAATAATTTCATCTGAATCAGCAAGTGGGTATACTCCAAGCATGTGGGTATAATAGTAAAAAGTAAGAGATTTTAGGCTTGACTATCAAGAAGTACTGATCATCAGGACTCACAGGGATTAGGAGATAACTGCTGAGGTTGCTACAGTATAATACTCCAGCTTTATCATCACTGATTTGTACTTTGCAGTTATTTAAACTGAACAATGATTGTTTTATATCACCCTCCTCTACACCTCCCTAGAATCCCCCAGTATTTCATTTAAGAAATATCCAAAGCACAATGAATAATACCAGATATGGTAACTAAAAGTTACTATAACCCCACAGGGTGTTCTCTGTGTTGTTGAATGCAGAATCATATGCATTAATTAATGCTGTTACACATTCAGAAATAATTTTCATATTCTGGGCACAATTTCCTACTGAATTTTTAGGTATTTTATTCACTGTGCAGGTACCTGCTGCTGACATAACCTGGAATGGTAAACACAGAAGAATAAAAATTTTTCAAATTTTGCGGAATTATAATGTAGGTTTTCTAGGGCTCTTACCCATCAGCAGTTTACTGACTTGACCAGCACATGATAGGGCTGTTTTACAACCTATTTTGAGCAAATATTATCTTACATGTATCCCCAAACTGGTCTTCTAGCTCTTCCCTCACCAGAAGTTGAGTTGCAAAAAATCTGGTTCTTCCTGCTTCATGCAGGTTGTGTGTGAATAGGAAGCCTACCTTCTCCCTCCCTTTCTTTGCATTTGCATTCACTCAGTTTCTGTGCATGGGCAGTTGTACTCTTAAGCCTCTATACAGTATCTCCAGTCCCTCCTCCAACTGGTCTGCTGTGGCTTGGCCCTGATGCCATGTGCTGAACCTCAAGAGCACATTGAAGCACTGGCTGTATTGTTGCCACTGGAACTGCAGGTCACACTCTCTGCAGCACACAGCAGTGACTTAGTACGGATCAGCGGGAACCACCTTGTGGAAGTGCTCATGTGATCCATCACCATCACCTGGGGAACTCTGCAAGTTCTTCTCAGCAGCACTTCTCAGTTTGGAAATCTCTGCTTCAAAACTTTCTCTTGTGACAAGGTCTTAGTAGTCACCAGCCCACACGGAACACTTTTCAAGTCTCTAAAATACAGTGGTTGGGTATCTCAATTTACAAAAAGTATTATGAAAGTAACACCTTGCATCTTTTACACACTCCTTCATAGCATTACTCCTTCATAGCATTACATACCATTACTTATTATAGCATTAATATATGCTTTTTCAATAATTATTTAATTACTTTTATTAAGATAATTACAAAAACAATACAATGCATAAATAATACTATAGGCCTGTTAATGACATTACGTTTTTTAGGTAAAGAGAATAGTAATAGTTTACATTCTAATAATTGAAGTACAACAGTAGCTGATTCAAAATGGTAAAAACTGAGTGCATGGCAAATACTTTTACTATATGTAAGTTATGTGGTCACAAGCACAATTCTTCTTTTCCTAAGTATATCTTCTACTGGTGTGTGTTATAATGTAAACATGGTTATTTTCTTTCTTCTGGACTGAAATTGAATTAGCCTTTTTGCTTCCTGTTGTGGCAGGAACACAGGGAAAGTCCTGTTCCTTCCTCTGGAGAGTGATTTCAAAGCTAGATATATTACTTGACATTTCTTAAAATTGCTTTCTCTGTTCCAAAGCAAGTTAATTTACAACTTTCTATATTTACAGTGTTTCATAAAAAGAAACCGTGTTTGGCTTTGTCAAGTAACAGCTGAACAGCTTGAAGTAAGGTATCTTCAAAGTAACAATAATATTGTGCAAATACTTTAGAAAATTAAATAAAATAATCATAATCAAATGTTGCTCAACTGTGTTTGGATCCTACAAACTAAACTCTGATCAGACCATTCAAGCAAAATGCTACAAAAGCAAGCATGGGTTTACTGATGTTCTCTCTTCTGGGCCAAAAATTTAGAGATTACAATTCCAGCTAGAATCATTCCAAGAGCTTTGTGAACAAATTTAATCAAAACTGCTTTTGAAGCCACATTAGTTTTTCATTAAAGAAAAAGAGAAAAAAAAGAAAAAAAGCTTTCTCTTAAAACTTCTGTTTTTTTAAAACCTGATAGTAAAAAAGAGCCAAGTCTGAAAACCAGAGCCATAACCAGAGATATCATAGAATCAGAAAGGTGGTTGAAAGGCCTTATAAGCATTCATGCCCTTAATTGCACAGCTTTGTGCTGCTGCTCTATTTTAGGCAGACCTCTTCAGCTGTATTTCTCGTAACATACTGCTTCTAATCACTGAGAATCTTTCTTAATAAAGGGCAAAGAGAAAACCAGAGTGCATATTGAAAACATAGGTGTCAGAATATTTTAGTACTGGTAGCTCTGCTGCAAGCCATTCATTGTCAGAAAGAGAATCTTGATGTGCATCTCTTTGGAAAAACTATCTGCCTGTAACTTCCATAATCTCTATCTAACACAGGTTTCTTATTTTCAACTGTACTTTCTTTGTGTGGAGGACACGATATCTGTAAAGAATTTTTTTCTCATCAGTGTTCTTTTTTTGTGTGTGTGCATGTGTTCTTTTGTTTTGTATTGCTTTTTCTTTTTTTATTCTGCTTAGGCCTTCATGGATATTCTTCTGTGTGCCTGCAGCTTCATCCAGAGAACAGAGTGTGTCCCATGCTTTTCAACATCCTGGATTAGACTAAGAAATAATACAGTCTCATATCTCTTTTGTCATGTAATAGCTGTTAAAGAGGTGATTTTGAGCATGAATGCGCTGTAGGCAGTAGTAAGAGACATGCATGCTATAAAAGTGGCCTTGGTCTTTCCTCTGGACTTTGAAATCTGTGAGACTGTAAGATGGATTCTGTTGCCTATTCAAAGAGGGTAAACTCTTGCCAGCTATTTCCCTCAATTTGGCTGTAAAAGGTGCAGAGCCCATATCTTCAGCTGTCTTTTATAGAAAGACATGGTAAAGCCTGATGTTAGTTATCCTTGTCAAAGTTAGGGAGGTGTGGAGAAAACAAAAATTGGTGGTGAATTGTAGAAAGACCAGCTTCTCTCTAAATAGACCAGATTATATTAGTGCATATGGCATGAAGAGAGATTATCTCTTCTAGTCCTCATAGTTTTGTAAAGCAATTCCAGCACTGAGAGTGTCATTCTGTCAAGGAGGTATTCCACTTTTTTTTTTTTTTTTTTTTTTGGGGGGGGGACCCGTCTTGTTGTCATGGTTCTATGTTTTTTGTTTTTGTTTTTTTGTTTTTTGGGTT